>NC_143194.1:16908000-17235000 GCF_051530095.1 Phoenix dactylifera | reverse complement strand
GGAGAAAAGAGAAAGAGGAGTCCTCCAAGAGAAAAGAGAAAGAGCCCCCTTTTCAGCCCCCTTTCTTTCACCTTTATCCCTTCCAAAAAAATCTCCTAACAAATATTCAAATCTGACTAATTACGAAAAATAAAATAAAGTCCTAATATAACTGGGAAAGTGGTGTTTCCAGCTAGGATTTTCGTGCATCAAATCTGGAAACTTCTGAAAATTGACCGAGTCAAATCCACGTATTGCAGGCTAAGGACGTGCAGCAACTTCGAGACCAATTTTGACCTTGATAAAGTCAGTATCTATCAAAACTCAAAACATGAAAGTTGTAGAGCGTTTTCTTGGCATTCTACAGCATCTTGAATCATCTCAATCAGAGCTCGGATGAGAAAGTTATGCTTAAATTACGAAGCAATATCGAAACTGTCCAAAATCATCCAATTAGCTTCGTTTTGTACTTAACGCTTCCATTTGCATCCTAAATCAAAATATAAGAATAATGAGTACATTTAGGCACAAAATAAGTATACAAGACTAAACATTAAGAAAGAAAAATATGACATTTTGCATTCTCATCAGTGCACCCTCCACTGATGTCATCCCCTCCACAGCAGCCGTATCTATGATGATCGCAGAGGTTAGAGAAGAGATGTCTCACATGAGGAACTTGGTCCAGGGTCAGTATTTGAGCTTTCAAGCCATTAAGGAAGACACGAGACAGATGCGAGACAGCATCAGAGAGGAGCTTGGAAGGCAAAGTTAAGGTGCGGAAAGGCTTGCAAATGCCTTAATCTTCAAGCTTGACACTATTCAGGAGAATGTGACCCAGCTATCTGAGATACAATCTAAGGCCAGCTCGGAGATCATCACACAACTAGGGAATGTATCTGAGGGGATAAGCTTGGTCATGCAACATGCTAGACTGAGTACGGGAGCCACATCCTCCAGTACTAGACGACCCTAGTGTATTTTTGATTTTATGATGTACAGTCCCTTGAGGACTTTTCTGATATGTATTCACTTTTGTACTCAATCTTGACTTTAATACAATGAATAGAAATTTTCTTTCAAAAAAACTGTGCAATTTGACTTGTTAACCCTTTCTATGTTATGTGCCTTTTTGCTATGATGACAAAAAGGGGGAGAAAATATGATGTATTGAAATGTAAAGGGAATCACTAAACAAAAGAAAATCCTTAAAGCAAAATGTAATTTGTTCTTAGTGGATTCGATACCTCGAGGCTCATTATCTCTTCGTTGGGGCTCCTCAAGGAGTAATCTCCATAATCTATTCAAGGGATATTCGGAGATTAGTTGAATCATACTCAAGAACAAATTATCAGATTTTTCTTCTGAAAGTAAGAATTTAAGCTCAAAAGTTTCAAAACATTAAAAGAAAATCTAGAAAACTTAAACAAAATTGAATGCACATGTTGAGGGGGAGAATCTGAAATCTTAAGAAAGCAAATTCATTAAACACATATAAGCCAAACAATTGATTGCATGATTTGAAGGCTTATATAATTCCAAATGAAAGGGGGAGCTTTAATTTCAGGATTTACTGATTCATACCTTTCAATTTTGGATAAATTAAATGACTAGACATTTGAATTTATTTCAAAACTTTACTATAAATCACCTCTTGGTTGAGCAATTTACTTTACAAATACTCAATGTTTTGTTATCATCAAAAAGGGGGAGATTGTGGAGTGATTGATTATACCCCTATTTGATTTTGATGAGCTCAAAGCATTTGAGTATATTTAATGTTATACTAATGAATTCAATCTAGTGTTTCAGGCGAATATATGTGAATTTATCTTTAAGAGCATCGAGCCTTGGTTCAAAGTAATTTGGCTAAGTGTTGAACTCAATTGAGCCAAAGTCTGAAGCTCGAGTCGATTCCGGAAGATTGCGAGTCGACTCTAAGTGTTTCAGAGGTTCTGGCACAAGCTCGAGTCGACTCCGGTACACTACGAGTCGACTCCGACTGAGAATAGATAGAAGGACAGAAAGATGAATTTCAGACCCTGTCACCGAGTCGACTCCGAAGATTTCGAGTCGACTCCGATGCTTGCCGAGTCGACTCCCGACGGTTCCGAGTCGACTCCAAAGGGTAACAGACAGAAAGACAGAACGATGGTTTTTAGACCCTGTTACCGAGTCGACTCCAGAAGGCTTCGAGTCGACTTCGATGCTTGACGAGTCGACTCTCTACAGATCCGAGTCGACTCCAAGGAGTAACAGACAGAAAGACAGAGAGGTATTTTCTAGATCCTGTTACCGAGTCGACTCCAGAAGGATGCGAGTCGACTCCAACGTTTCGCGAGTCGACTCCTAATCATGCCAGAGTCGACTCTCAGAGGAAAGCGGACTGAAAGGCCGAAAACCAAACTTAGTGACCCTGTGAACGAGTCGACTCCGAGAATTCGAGAGTCGACCCCAAGTCAGCCGAGTCGACCCCAACAAAGTGCGAGTCGACTCCGAGGCAGCTCAGATCAACAGATAGAGGATCGGTTTTTCGGGCTCTGAGAGCCGAGTCGACTCCAAGAGGATCTGAGTCGACTCGAGAGAGAAATGCAGAAAAATAGATCTCTGGAATCCTGAGATCGAGCCGTCTCCAAAATGCCGAGTCATCTCCAGATCTTGGCGAGTCGACTCCAGGATTGGACCGAGTTGACTCGAGGACGGGACAGCACTTTAATTCAAATCCTGAACAGTGGGCGAGTCGTCTCCAGTGAAGCATGAGTCGACTCCCACAACAGTCGAGTCGACTCCAGATCGAGCGAGTCGACTCCGACCCCAACGGATACATTGTCAGGATGTGCAGACTGTACAGAACGGCCCCAAATCAGTGTCTAACGGCTATTTTTCAAAAGGATCTGTTTAAATAGCCAGAGTAAACAGTAGTAGACAACAAGAGAGTTACTCCATCTGTGCATTAAGTCGTTTCCAACTACCAATAGTCCATTGAGAGAAAAGACAAGCAAAAGAAGAAAGAAACGCATTCAATTCATTCCTAGAAGTTTTTCCTTCGTATTCAAGGCTCTTCTTCTGACATCAAATCTTCAGTGCACTCAAAAAGAAGACTCAGAGTTCGAGAAGCCCTTTCTTCCTCTTCCGAAATCTGTTTGAGGGCTTCTAACTTTACTCTATTCATATTGATTCATATTTGCTTTTTAAGAAGCTTTCCTTGTATATTTTCCCAAACTGTTTTTCTTACTTGATTCAATCAGGGGATTGAATCAAGGGTTGTAAGGTTTGTTGGTGAGCCAAAGTTAAAACCAACGGTGTAAGGGTTTGATTGTGATCTCGAGAAAACAATCGGATGGTTCTAGTCGGTGAGCCTGTGAAAACCGACCGAGTTCGTTGTGATCTCGCGAAAATAACAAGTTGGGTTGTGAACTTGTAAAACAACCGGCTGTAATCCAAGGAATTATAGTGAACTCCCAAGTGAAGCTTGGGGAGTGGACGTAGGAGCAAGGGTTGGCTCTGAACCACTATAAAATTTTCTTGTGTTTGCATTGGCTATTTGTCTCTTCCAATCTCCTCATCAAGTAGCTTAATTAACCTGCTTGCATTAGATTTAATTATTTACTAATCAAGTTTTAATTTGTCAATAATTAATCCAAACCCAATTCACCCCCCTCTTGGGTTGTCTCCTTGGGTAACATGTATAGAAAAATGGAACAAGTTAATATGAGAAGCGGGGGGGACAAATTACAAAGCTTAATTGAAAAATAAAATTTGTTTTCTGATTGGATATGGAATTGTTTTCTGAATACATGTGAAAAATGCTCTTGTAAGACATCCAATCACCTGCCAAATGATTGTAAAATATGTGCTTTCTGATTGCTGAATGTGCTACTAATAACGTATGCCTCTTGTTCTATATAGTAAGATGTCTTCAGTTATCCTATTACATGCCTTTTATATGAACACAGGTTTAATATACACTCTTGCAAGGTTTATTGTGCAGCCATTGGCACAAAGAATTAGCGAGTTAAGAGATTATTTTCTATTTATATTTTGTAGGTACTAGCAGGCCGTTGTAAATCTTCTAGCCTATGGTCAATTTAGATAGATGTTCACTAGCCCCATAGATAAGATATAGCCCACCTATGGATGTCATCAAGCCTTATAGGTTAACATCATATGGGGAGATAGGTGCAACTCATAGGTGTTGAGCAACTCATAGTTAAAGCAACTAAATAAAGGTTATCATTTTTCTCTCCTTTCAGTTGAAGGAGTACAAAATAAGTGCTATCAATGAAGCAAAAAATAATGCCATACGACAAGACATGACAGCCATGTAACTAAAATAACACCATATTCATTTAACTCCAACAATTATTACAATAACAAGTTTTTCAAAACACTAATACAATTATGGTCACTTAAATATAAACACTATTACAAAAATAAGTAGTAACATCATTCCAACCAAAGGTCTATTTGTTATAACGCCACTCTCGTCTAATTCTTTAATCTTACACTACAATTTTTTTGACTTTATCCTTAAATCACTAATTTCTCTTCTTATATCTCGAAGTGAATCATCAACCAACATCGATGAGTGACTTCTTGATTGATCATTTGTGGGCAAACACCAATCCACAAATCGATGTTTTTCATAACTGCAATACAGTTTGTTTGAATTTTTTGAAAATTTGAAATTTGTATCGATGCTATGCGGTCACAATAGCACCACTTGTTACAATAATCTAGCCACAATGAGCTATTCTGAGAACCCGCACTGAGTTGAGACATTAGGATGGCTTGCAGAAAAAACAAACGATATTAACTTGGTCAGTAATAGGATGAAACAAAAATAGATGAAGTGACATTAATTTCAGGTCAAAACAATATGTGATTGAAACTTGACTTTTGATTCATTATAAACTTCTAAACTAGGATAGCATACAAAATGTTTTCTACTACATTCAGTTAGATTCAATTAGTCAGAATGGTCAAAACAAGTAGTAAACACGTATTTGATCTGAAATCTAGTAACATTAATTTCAAACAGTAAACTATTGATAAATTTCTAATAAGTTCAAACAATAAACATCTGATAAATTTAATTAGAGACCTAATAAACTTCATTCGAAAGAATACTATGAGCAGTGACATTAATTTCAAACAATAAACATCTGATAAATCTCTAAATAAATTCAAATAGAGCCCTAACAAACTACATGTCAAATCATAGGGCCTAAGGTTCTGGTGCAAAGAGCAGGCCTAAGGTTTCAATGCAAGGAGCCAGTCTAAGATTCCGATAGGCCTATTCGAGATCGGATAGAGAGGGTGGGTCGGAAATGGAGAGAGTGAAGCTGGTTTTGAGTAGGAGGGAAGGACTTGAAAGGATGTTCGAAAGGATGCCGATGGCACATGAGAGTTAGAGAACTGAGGTGCATGGGAGTATGAGGTTGTCGTCACACGACGAGAAGAATGGAGTTAGGTAGGAAGGGAGAAGGGATCAATAATTAGAGAAGAAGATAAATGGAGAAGGTTCCGACTTTGTTTTGGTCATTGGTTGTTCAAGATTATTTTGATTATTTTATAAAATTATTCTAACGTCCAATTTAGAATTAATGGTTTGCCTAATGGCATGGGTTAATGCATAGGCTCAAAATAAATCTCAAGAGTATTAGTGTAGGTTTTCCAGATTAATAGATATAAGTGTAATTTGCCTGCAACTTTAGAGGGATTTTTGTAATTTATGTAGGTTTATGTTGAAGCTGCTTCACAAAAAAAATTATATTTAGGTTGTATGTCTATTTAGCAAATGCGCAATTTGTTAGTTTTATCACTATATGCTAAACCAAAAATAGTCCGTCACTCTCTCCGTTACACTAGGGGCTGGTTTTGCCGTGTTCCATCTCAGCCTACCAACATCCGTCCCGCGTTATTTGCCACTGCATAGCGTAAAATGCAACTCCGCCTGTGTTCTATCCCAACCTAACAGCATCCGATCTACGTTATCTGCCACTGCGGGCCGCAGCCACCCATGGCGGGATGGATCTCCTCCAAGCTCAAGGTTGCAGAGACGTTCCTCCAACAGGCAAGCCCTGACCCTAACACATCCCTTATTTCGACATCCTTCCCATTTTCCAAATCCAATTGTCACCATCTCTTCGGCTTTGTAATCAAACCAGATCGACCAGCAAGCAGCCGAATCTCTGGGCAAGAACGTCAGGCCCCGATCCCCATCCGAGGCGCCGGGCAGCAGCGACGACATCCCCAAAAGGACCGACTCGGCTCTTCCCCTCAAATACCAGCTCCCGAAAAAATCACCTCCGCCGCCTCATCCGCGGGGCAAGCGCCCAGCCGCCGCCCAGCCGCCCTCCCCCGCCGCTGATCCCTGTCCGGCCATCGCTGATGGCGACTGGACAGAGCTCCTCGGATCTCCGAAGCCAGCCAGCGCCGCAGCCCGCCCCGATGGCGGCAATACCAAGAAACCCATGGGGAAGGGGGCCCGCAAGGGATCTGGCAGCGCCCCGAAGCCCGGAAGGAGACCGACCGTTGCGCCGGAAGGCGAAACTGTGGGTAAGGGTCCGTCTCAGGAAGAAGAGCGAGAACAAGAACCCCCGTATTCCGAAGTTCCACCCTCGCGAGGATCATCAGATTCCACGCAGGGCGCACCTTCTCCCGAAGAGCCTATTAGAGGAGGACCTGTATCAGGGCTTTCCCAGTTGGAGATTCACCGGGAAGACGTCCGCACTCTTGGCCTAAGGGAGGTGGATTCACAATCGCGAGACGATAAGGAGGAGGTGGTTGCTGGTGATGATAGGAAAAGTAGTGACATCGCTGAGGGAGCGCACCCTAACCTACAGGTTCCGAGGAGCTCGGACACTCATGATGATTCAAGAAGTTCTTTGGGGAGCAGTGATGAGTCTGAGTCAGGGAGCAATTCATCGTCTACATCAGATTCAGAAAATGTAAGTGAGAGGAGGGCAGAGAGGAGGAGGAGGAGGCAACAGATTTTGGCTGACAAGATGAAGGCGATTGCTGCTGAGGCCATCAAAGAACGCGAGAATATTGTGGCCACATTAGAGGGTGAGAAGCAGAGCCTGCAGAAAATACTTGTGGAGCGAGAGAAGAAACAAGCACAAGAGGTTATGTTCTCCTTCTGCACTTTGCTTCTTCTAATCTTATTAGTTAGAATAGATAATTCAGAAATAAAAAGAAAAAACTTATCCTGGCTCGTAAGCCCACAACAGTTTTAATGGAGGTGGAATGGAGGTGAATTACGTTTGCTTAAAAAGTAGTTTCAAATCTGTACCTTTTATGCACTAACAATTTCAGGCATCATGAATTTTCACATTTCCTAGTCAAGTTAAACCACAAAATATGATCTGAAATCGGTTAAGTTATGCATAATATTAGGTGCTATATACTAAAATATTATATCAAATAAGGTAATGATGCTGAACAATCCTTTGAATATAATAGGGGACAAAAGACTAAAAGTGATTCTTTTCTTTTATGTTCACTTTCAATAATTCGAAATCTTGTAACCTACAACCTATAGTATTTATTTGCAGCTAGCCAAAATTAACACTTTGGCATATGTATTGAGTGCGTTGAAATGTCTACTCTAGTTTTATGGTTGAAATTGTCATGATTCTTCAATCTGCAGCCACCATTATGATTAGAAATAATTATGACATAATTTAGATCTATACTTTATTTAGGTTTAAGCAATTTATTTATTTCCAATGTCTTGTTTCTTTTACTTTAGGAGAGCTAGGCTAGACATTTTATATCTCTTTGCAACTTTTGGAATCTTTGGGGTTTCTCTTTTTTCTTTTTCTTTTTTGCGGTTAAGTTTTGGAGTCTCATTATCAAAAATTTGCATTTATGAATCCCTCTTTATGTCTAGACTTGGTAAGGAAGAAGCTTCTGTTCATAGTGATGATCATGGTTTTAGGTTGAATTGTAAAATAAGAGATGGCTTGAATCTTCATATTCACCCTTTGCCTTTTCTTGCTCATATTGTTGGGGATCATAGTGCTACTCATTTGTAATGTTGTTAGTTTAACATTGCTATTACATTAATAGTCAAGCGATTAGCTGATGATAAACAATCATGGCTGTGGATTCTCCTTATTTTTCTTGTTCTAAATGAAAGTAGGGAAACAGAATAAGAGAAGGAGAGGGAGCCCACCACAAGAAAATATTTTTCTTCTTCAAAATCTCTATAAATCACACCATTTGGATCTCCCTCAGGCCTTTTTTTTTTGGTAAGCCGGCCTCTCACTACACTTAGCCATGAGAAGGCGCAGAACAGTCACAATACAAAATACGATCTAATGCCAGCGGCACAAGATCTGAAATACCTCAAAAAACACTCCCAGAGTGGTTGGCTGCAAAGGAGGCGACCCAGTCCGTTGCACTATCTGCCTTCTGAAACACATGCGAAGCCCGAAATGACTCTAACTCCTCCACGAGGCGCCAAATATCCTGGAGTAGTGGGTTCTGCTTAGACCTGGCCTGTCGGCTCCGAATCCAGCCGATCACTGTGGCTGAGTCACCTTCAAGGAGCACCTGCCTAGCACCCAGGTGCACTCTAGCATGTACGAGGCCCTCCTACGCCGCGCGCAACTCCGCCATAAGAACGGACCCATCAAATATACGCCGGCCCCCAGCTGCAATCAGCCTGGAGTCCCGGTCTCTGATCATAAAACCCACGCCGCATCTGCTGCCGCCCTTTGATACACTGCCGTCGAAGTTCACCTTGAAGAAACTGCAACATTACAAGACTTTCATGATCAATGTATTATGTAAGTAGCAGCTTTTGACAAAAGTGTACTAGAATAGGGTCCCTGATCATTACAAATATTGAATTTCCTAATAAAAAATGATATCTAACCAACTCAAATTCAAACTTCTACTTTTGAGGAATTTTGAACTGAGACTTTTAAACCTTATTTAATTTTAAATGAATATGAAAAAGCAATAAATGGTAGAATAAATTATCCTTGAATGCCTCTACTGCTGTGGTACTTTTGGGGCGAAAGTTAATATCTATGTGCATGAATATCATTTCCAACATGTACCACATTCGCACACCCTTGAGCATAATTGTAGGGTTCTAACATGTCATGTGGGGGCAGCGGAAGCTAGGAATTTTAAAATTTTATTAATAAAATCCCTTTATATGAAATCCTATTAAGCCAAGATCACCTTAATAGAAGCAATCAAATAATATAATATAAATGCAAAAATAGAAGAATACCTCCAACGCTAATCCAATGTGTAGATTTTTTACTAGGTGCCCAAATGTTCACCTTCCAACGTTGATCCACACGGAAAACTTGATTCAAGTCTTAAGCTCCAAAGACTTTGATTCTTAATGCAGAATTCTTCTAAAGAACTCTATTGGCTTGCTTTCCTTCCTTTCTATTTTTCTTTCACCTTCTAAAATCACTTCTAATCCTTTTGTCCTAAAGAAGACCACCTTGTCTTGGCTTAGGACACACTAGAAGCAATGCTAGAAAGAAAGAAACTAATGTAAGAAAGAAAGGATAAGAGAGTTGGAATTCTAGAGTTCCGATGGATGAAAACACCGGGAGTGACTCCCTTTTATAGGTGGCGTACGAATGCTTTGCCAAGGATGAATCCCATCCATTCAGCCATGAAGAGGGGCGTGAGATCAAGGGAGGCGTCTTTGATGAGAGGGCATATCAAAAAGAGTTAGGATAAGATGAAGCGCTTATGATATGACGCTACATCCTTATCCATTCCCTAAGCGCCTCTTCATGATACGCCTAGGCACCGTACTCATTCCTCTCTTCATTTCTTCTCACGCATGAAAAGTAGGAGCAATCCTTGTCCATTGATCAAAGTTCAACGATGATCCAATGGCTAGAAAAGATGGCGCTACTCTTCTCTTAGGCATGAGGATGAGAAGTGGAATGGATAAGATCAAAAGGATATTTCATCCTTATCCATTCATGGTTCCATGATCTTCACGCCATTTGCCCACACGCCATCATCTTGATCACGCATCAAGCCTTCCATCACGTGCCATCATAAGATCAAGTAATTAAATCCTCATCCAATGGTGGACATCATGATCTAATGGCTAGAATTGCATGCGCTATCATCCTTGATCCATATCATCATCCAATGATGATCCAAGGGCTCCAATCCAAAACATCTTGTCATGATCCCATTATTGTCTTCGTCTAATGGCTGATGAAGATCAAATGGTCATGATTAAAGACCCCATCTAAACCAATCCAATTGGGTTCAATCCAACTCACCATTATGTCTTCATCCAACGATAGATGAAGATCTAACGGTCTAAAATGAATGATTTATCAAATCTAATCCAATTAGACTCAAACCAAGCCAATTAGGTGCCAACTCTTGACTAACCCATATTAGGATATGATCTAATCAAATTAGATCAATTAAGAATCAGATTCGAATCCAATTCGAATCAGATTCGAATCCAATTCGAATCAGATTCGAATCCAATTCGAATCAGGAGCTAAGGTTTGCAACACGTGCTAGCATGTTCAACTTGCAAACATGATCTAATCTAATTAGACCCTTGATCAGTTTTCTTGTATGTGACCCATTGGGTTCCATACTTAGCCAGCAGTAGGTGTGGGTTCGAGTTGACCTAACCTGATTAGAACTCTTCTAATCGATTTAGGTCCAAACTGCGCGAACCCGATCTTAACAATTAGAACTCTTTCTAATTGGTGATTGAATTAAACTCTTTAATTCGATCAATCCTACAAGAAAAGATTGACATCTAGCAACGTGTCATGTCTATCCGGAAAATATGGAATTTGGTGAAAATACCAAAAATACCCTTCAGTGGCAAGTTACCGTGCAATTCAATCCGTCAATCAAACTACATCCCGAATATGTATATGAGCATGAATCTATGTCAAACTCATTTATATATTCATGTTTCTTTTAATCTTCTAATGATAATTCGAATCATGAAATATTAGAAACTCTTTCTAATTTTCATTCTGCTTTGATCAAAGACTTCCTGAATTATCATATGATTAGAATAAATGGGATGCGATCTTCTCTTACTAGAAGTGATTGATTCCTTGTTGACCTACTCATAATCTTCGTACACAATCTACCATATCAAGAAAATCTCGTACAGAACTTATTGTCATGAATGAGTGTAAACTAAAATATGGATTTTTGTGCACAAGATACCATGGTGATCTCAGGTCAAAGGATCAGTTGCACAACTCCCACTAAGAGAATCATTTTTTGACATGTAAGTAAAACTTCATAAGATATTCTCTTGGCGGGTCAATTAAGTGAACTCATTCTTCTAATGAGCACCCACATCTTTGTATTAGTGTCTCCACACAAATGATTGTGAGATCAATCACCCTCTGCATCAAGCATACATAAGATGTGCCAGTCTTTCCGGTAGCATTGATCCCCGACTCAATGTACCAATGACTAGGAATATTTAAGATTAGGGTTTTAGAATTTTAGGTCTCATTAGTATGATCTCATCATAGCCCTAAAACCATTGTCCTAATCTAAGGGGTTCATCATAAAAATAAGAAACATCATATGATGAAACACAATGCCTTTTTTTATATTTAAATGTCACATACATGATTTGGAAAATCAAAGAAAAATCCTTCGCAATACAAATTGTGATTGGACTTGCTATCATCTGGGTCTGACTGAAAACTAGAATCAGAAAATCCCTCTAGTTTCAACTCAGACCCTCCATAGACTAGAAAAACATCTTTAGTCCTTTTCAAGTACTTAAGAATATTTTTCACAGCTATCCAATGATCCTCCCCTGGATCAGCCTGGAATCTGCTTATTATGCCTAAGGCATAAGCAATATCAGGCCTAGTACATAGCATAGCATACATAATCGATCCTACTGCCGAAGCATAGGGAATTCTATTTCTCTCTTCAGATGTTTTATGAGACATCTTCTTAGAGAGACGTATGCCATGACTCATAGGCAAGTAACCTCTTTTACTTCCTTCCATGCTGAATCTTTTCAGCACATTAACTATGTATCTAGACTGGGACAAGCCTAGCATCCTTTTAGATCTATCCCTATAGATCTTTATACCAAGTATATAGGATGCTTCTCCCAAGTCTTTCATGAAAAAGCTTTTTGATAGCCAAGTTTTGACCGATTGTAACATTGGAATATCATTTCCAATGATTAGTATGTCATCTTCATACAATATTAAGAAGACAATGGCACTCCCACTAGTCTTCTTATACACACATGGTTCATCCACATTTTTGATAAAACCAAACTCTTTGACTGTTGTATCAAAACGGATGTTCAACTCCTCGACGCTTGCTTTAATCCATAAATGGATCTCTTAAGCTTGCATACTTGATTTGCTCTCTCACTTGAGACAAATCCTTCTGGCTGTGTCATGTAAACCTTTTCCTCAAGATAACCATTAAGGAAGGCGGTTTTGACATCCATCTGCCAGATTTCATAATCATAGTATGCAGCTATTGCAAGCAAAATCCGAATAGAATTAAGCATAGCAACTGGTGAAAAAGTTTCATCATAGTCAATTCCTTGCTTTTGCCAGAAATCTTTTGCCACCAATCTAGCCTTGTAGGTTTCTACTTGGCCATCTGCTCCAATCTTTTTCTTATAGACCCATTTGCAACCTTTAGGGTTTACACCTTCTGGTGCATCAACCAAAGTCCATACTTGGTTGGTGTACATTGAGTCTATTTCGGATTTCATGGCTTCCAGCCATTTGTTAGAGTCACTACTCATTATAGCTTCCGAATAAGTCAGAGGATCATTATTCTCAATGATGTGGGCTTCATCATTTTCAATAATAAACCCATACCTCTTGGTGCATTTCGCACTTTATCTGACCTTCGGAGAGGAGATGTGTGTTGTGGTTGTACCTCATCAATGGGTACATCTAGTTGAGGAATATCTTGTGTCTCCATTTGTAGGTCTTGAACTTCTTCAAGTTCAATTCTTCTATCCTTGCACTTTTCAAGAAAAATTCTTTCTCCATGCAAGTGGCGTGCCTACCTACAAAGATCTTTTGTTCGGTAGGATGATAGAAGATAAATCCTATACTATTTTTAGGATAACCTACAAAAATACATTTATCTAATCTAGCACTTAGCTTGTGTCCAAAATTTCTTTTGACATAAGCTTGACAACCCCATATCTTAAGATACTTAAGATTAGGCTTCTTATCTCTCCATATCTCATATGAGGTGCTAGGTACAGACTTAGAAGGTACCCTGTTTAATACTAGTGCAGCAGTCTCTAGGGAAAAACCCCATAAGGAAATAGAAAGATCTGTAAAGCACATCATGGACCGTACCATATCTTATAGAGTACGATTCTTTCATTCGGCTACACCATTTAACTGTGGCATATACGGAGGTGTCTATTCAGAGAGAATACCCTTTTCTTTAAGATGATTTAAAAACTCACTAGAAAGGTATTCACCTCCTCGATCTGATCGAAGGATTTTAATACACTTTCTGGTTTGTTTTTCAACCATACTTTGATACTCTTTAAACTTATCAAAAACTTCGAATTTATGTTTCATAAGATACACATATCTGAACCTTGATAAATCATCAGTGAATGTGATGAAATAAGAGTATCCACCTCTAGCAGGAGTTGTCATAGGACCACATACATCTGTATGCACAAGTCCTAATAACTCACTTGCCCTTTCTCCATGTCCAGTGAATGAAGACTTGGTCATTTTACCCATAAGACAAGATTCACAAGTTCCTAATGATTCAAAATCATAAGGATCAAAGAACTTTTCTTTGTATAACTTGTGTATTCTTGACTCACTAATATGACCTAGTCGGCAATGCCAAAGGAGGGTATTATTTACCTCTTCTCTTTTTCTTTTATTATTTTTATCAATATAAAATACATTGTCATTAAAAGATAGAACAAGAAGACCATTTTCCATAATGCCATTGCAATAGACTTTATTAGAAAAAGAAATTGAGCAACCATTGCTCTTTACATTAATTTCAAATCCTTTCTTTAACAACAAAGGAATAGAAATTACAATTTTAATAATCTTGGGCATATAATAACAATCTTCTAATTTTAGGAACTCTCCCGAAGGCAATTCCAAGTAGTAGGTTCCAACAGTTTCAGCTTGGATGGACTCTCCTCCAGCGTCATAAAGCTCGAAGTCACCTTTCTTCAAACTTCTAATTTTCTGTAGTCCATGTAAAGATTTGCAAGTATGAGAACCACAGCCGGTATCCAATACCCATGAATTTGAATTTGAAGAACTTAATGACAAACTGGCATGTAATATAAACATACCTTTTGATGCAACTCTTGCATCAGGCTTTACAGTTGCAAGAAAACTCTTGCAATTTCTCTTCCAGTGGCCTTCCTTGCCGCAATGGAAACAGGTACTTGATCCGGAGATTTTCTTTCCTTTCTTCTTCTTGATGCTACTCTTAGGGTTCAACCTTTTCTTAGAATTCTTATTGCCTGATTTCTTTCTTGAGCCCCTATCAACAAGAAGGATCGGACCCTTTTCTTTTTTGATATGCGTCTCAGCTGTCTTTAACATTTTAACAGCTCAGGCAAGGAGACGTTCAGCTTGTTCATGTGAAAATTCACAACAAACTGAGAGAATGATTCAGGTAGTGATTGCAGGATCAAATCCTGACTGAGCTCACTGTCCATAGCAAAACCTAATTGACTTAATCTGGTGATCAAGTCTATAACCATAAGAACATGGTTTTGCACTGGAGTTCATTCATTCTAGCACGGAACAACTGCTTGGATATCTCATATCTAGCAGTCCTGCTTTGCTCTCCATACAACTCTTTTAAATTTAGAAGTATGGATAGAGTGTCCATGCTTTCATGTTGCCTTTGTAATTCATTACTCATAGAGGCAAGCATGATACATTTGACAGTCAAACTGTCATTCTTCCACATCTTATGTGTGGCAACCTCTTCTTCAGTAGCATTATCCCCTATATCTCCAAGATCAGGGGTTTCAAGTATATAGGAAATTTTCTCCTGAGTGAGAACTATTTTGAGATTCCTCAACCAGTCCACATAGTTTAGACCGGTTAACTTGTTGGTATCTAAGATGCCTCTTAGTGAAAGTGAAGAAGCCATTTAATAATTCTACATAAGCAAGAACAAAACTAACATAAGCAGACTAATCATGATGACATATATGCAATTAGACGAGGACTTTATCTAATTGTTACTCCTACTATTTTTATCGAATATCATAGCCCTCTCCTATGATAAACGAGAAAACCTAATTTTTCTTAGTAGGGTTGAGATCCTAATTCATCATAAAAGCCTTGTGGTTGCACAACAAATCCTTATGAGTTCAAAGGTAGGAAACTCTTTCCAATTGCATCTCATGCAATTCTCAACTTTATCTTGTCCTCTTAAAATACTTATAGCCTTATGGTTGCACAACAAACTATAATGTTTTAGTTAAGTCAAACCCTTCATTTCCATATAGTCATTCGAATAATATTGCTCTTGTGGTTGCACAACAAAGCAACATATTAAAATATGCCATAAGCATCTCTATGCACCAAGACAGTATAACATCAGTCCCCATTGCAAGCCTTGTGGTTACACAACAAACTAGCATGGATCTTGACATAATAATGTCGAGGTATGAAGGAAGGATATCAGTAGTGTTTTATCAATATTAAGCTTATCCATAATAGACAATCAAACAATTGGCCAGGTAAGCAGGTGGGAGGCTCCCCTTACTCAGAGAGTAAGGTCCTAATTAAGTAACCACCTTTAGTGCTTTCCTAGACACCAATTAGATTAATTGTTCTAGAATGAGTTAGCTCAAAGTTTTTTAACACTATGACTTAATATAATTTTTATTGAGGGTTTACTAGTCTCAAGCTCATTCTATAATTGTAACATATTTAACACGTCTATGTATATGCTACAATAAACTATATATCTATCTCATAGCATATATAAATGAAAAGCAATTATCATACATCATAGCTATCTCATAGCATGTACAAATTATTACCAATTGATAGAATCAATTAACATGCTTCAACATATCTTCATATGAAAAAATTCATATCATGACATTTTATTATATATCATATCATATAATTCAGCATTCTTCTAAACATATGACATTACTATTTCATAGTAAATTAACAATCATACATTATGCATAATCATTTGATTGAACCAATTAAGGGTGGCTCTGATACCACTGTAGGGTTCTAACATGTCATGTGGGGGCAGCGGAAGCTAGGATTTTTAAAATTTTCGTAATAAAGTCCCTTTACATGAAACCCTATTAAGCCAAGATCACCTTAATGGAAGCAATCAAATAATATAATATAAATGTAAAAATAGAAGAATACCTCCAACGCTAATCCAATATGTAGAATTTTCACTAGGTGCCCAAATGTTCACCCTCCAACGTTGATCCACACGGAAAACTTGATTCAAGTCTTAAGCTCCAAAGACTTTGATTCTTAATGCAGAATTCTTCTAAAGAACTCTAATGGCTTGCTTTCCTTCCTTTCTATTTTTCTTTCACCTTCTAAAATCACTTCTAATCCTTTTGTCCTAAAGAAGACCACCTTGTCTTGGCTTAGGACACACTAGAAGCAATGCTAGAAAGAAAGAAACTAATGTAAGAAAGAAAGGATAAGAGAGAGTTGGAATTCTAGAGTTCCGATGGATGAAAACACCGGGAGTGACTCCCTTTTATAGGTGGCGTACGGATGCTTTGCCAAGGATGAATCCCATCCATTCAGCCATGAAGAGGGGCGTGAGATCAAGGGAGGCGTCTTTGATGAGAGGGCATATCAAAAATAGTTAGGATAAGATGAAGCGCTTATGATATGATGCTACATCCTTATCCATTCCCTAAGCGCCTCTTCATGATACGCCTAGGCACCGTACTCATTCCTCTCTTCATTTCTTCTCACGCATGAAAAGTAGGAGCAATCCTTGTCCATTGATCAAAGTTCAACGATGATCCAATGGCTAGAAAAGATGGCGCTACTCTTCCCTTAGGTGTGAGGATGAGAAGTGGAATGGATAAGATCAAAAGGATATTTCATCCTTATCCATTCATGGTTCCATGATCTTCACACCATTTGCCCACACGCCATCATCTTGATCATGCCTCAAGCCTTCCATCACGTGCCATCATAAGATCAAGTAATTAAATCCTCATCCAATGGTGGACATCATGATCTAATGGCTAGAATTGCATGCGCTATCATCCTTGATCCATATCATCATCCAATGATGATTCAAGGGCTCCAATCCAAAACATCGTATCATGATCCCATTATGTCTTCGTCTAATGGCTGATGAAGATCAATTGGTCATGATTAAAGACCCCATCTAAACCAATCCAATTGGGTTCAATCCAACTCACCATTATGTCTTCATCCAACGGTAGATGAAGATCTAACGGTCTAAAATGAATGATTTATCAAATCTAATCCAATTAGACTCAAACCAAGCCAATTAGCTGCCAACTCTTGGCTAACCCATATTAGGATATGATCTAATCAAATTTGATCAATTAAGAATCAGATTTGAATCTAATTCGAATCAGATTCGAATCCAATTCGAATCAGGAGCTAAGGTTTGCAACACGTGCTAGCATGTTCAACTTGCAAACATGATCTAATCTAATTAGACCCTTGATCAGTTTTCTTGTATGTGACCCATTGGGTTCCATACTTAGCCAGCAGTAGGTGTGAGTTCGAGTTGACCTAACCTGATTAGAACTCTTCTAATCGATTTAGGTCCAAACTGCGCGAACCCGATCTTAACAATTAGAACTCTTTCTAATTGGTGATCGAATTAAACTCTTTAATTCGATCAATCCTACAAGACAAGATTGATGTCTAGCAATGTGTCATGTCTACCTGAAAAATATGGAATTTGGTGGAAATACCAAAAATATCTTTCAGTGGCAAGTTACCGTGCAATTCAATCCTTCAATCAAACTACATCCCGAATATGTATATGAGCATGAATCTATGTCAAACTCATTTATATATTCATGTTTCTTTTAATCTTCTAATGATAATTCGAATCATGAAATATTAGAAATTTTTTCTAATTTTCATTCTGCTTTGATCAAAGACTCCGTGAATTATCATATAATTAGAATAAATGGGATGCGATCTTCTCTTACTAGAAGTGATTGATTCCTTGTTGACCTACTCATAATCTTCGCACACAATCCACCATATTCAGAAGACCTCGTACACAACTTATTGTCATGAATGAGTGTAAACCAAAACATGAATTTTTGTGCACAAGATACCATGGTGATCTCAGGTTGAAGGATCAGTTGCACAACTCCCACTAAGAGAATCATTTTTTGACATGTAAGTAAGACTTCATAAGATATTCTCTTGGCAGGTCAATTCAGTGAACTCATTCTTCTAATGGGCACCCACATCTTTGTATTAGTGTCTCCACACAAGTGATTATGAGATCAATCATCCTCTGCATCAAGCATACATAAGATGTGCCAGTCTTTCCGGTAGCATTGATCCCCGACTCAATGTACCAATGATTAGGAATATTTAAATGTCAGATACATGATTTGGAAAATCAAAGAAAAATCCTTCGCAATGCAAATTGCGATTGGCTTGTAGGGCATCTATTCTTTCATAATATCCATGCATGAGTATGTTGCGTACAAAATGGCCTTGGCCTAACTCAACAAATTTAAAGGAGCTGATTAATCAATGATGTTACCTAAACACCGGGCATGAGTTGCAAGTGTCTACATCTCCTGAAGTGTCTGACACTTTAAAAAAGTCAGACAGGGGTATAGTTTCATATCATACAATGGACAAAATCTAATCTCTCCCTTAAAAATTAACTGATTACATGACCAAGTTAACTATCTAATGTACTTTTTGTGAAATAAAAATTGCACTTATGTGTAAGAAATGATGCTTCATTTCTTTATGAGAGTTCCTTTGATGGGATTCTCTAAAAAGATCTGCCAAATGCCAAAACGCTTTGCTGAGGTAAGCCACTAACTTCATTTTGGGACCTGCCATGTGATGTCATTCCATGTTGTGTTGTATTTGAGTGTCATTAATTGTAGGTGCTTAGGATGCCTAAAAACTGAAGTGTTTTGATTACATTGTTAAGTGATGAATTTTGTGCATGAAATTATGTGACAAAAATTATCCTTGTATGGTGGACATGAAAGCAGACATCTTTGGCTTCTAAGGATTTCTTATTGCTGATAGTTATATGGAAGAAGGATATTAGCTGTTAGAATAGCTGTTGAAAAAGATGCAACATAAGACCATCTAGCTTCTCATGAATTAGTTTACTAGTCTTCAACTTTAAGAACTGAGCTTGCACTTCTAAAAGTATAGGGTACTTTGCTGTCATATTTGACTGTCTGAAAATAAGGATGAAATGCAATATTTCTCCTCTGCCTTATGTTTTCTAGCATTTGCTTTCCAGGTTCTAACATTAGCAATGTTATATATGTATTCATTTTTGTGTTCTTTGTGGTCATCAGGCTTTAGAGTTGCAGATGAGTATGATCGAAACCTTAGAGGCTGTAGAGAAGGAGAAAGAGAAACATAATAGTACAAGAATGGAAGCTCTTGCTCGCTTGGCTAAGCTCGAGGTGTTTAGTTTTTTTAACCACTCATTTGCATCTTCTGGTTTTCTGCATCTGGAATTGTCGCAGCCCAAGCTCTAATCCAATTATTACAACCATTTGACCGCCTATAGATATAACTATAGTTATTAGTTGGTAGAAGTTTCAGTAAATTCAAATATTAGAAATTGGTGCTCTTTACTAAAGATAAAAGGTGCTGCAGGCTACAAATGCGGAGCTTGCAAGGTCACTTGCAACAAACCAATGGAATCTAGAAATGGAGGTATGTTTTCTTTTCTCACATAAATTATATAATCATTGATTTATGTTTCTTAGTTCAGTTTTTTTGGGGCATGTTACTACGATATCAAGTTTACTCTTCTAGGATAATGCATTGCATTGGTAAAAGAATAATGCAGCTTTGGAATATTCATCTGCTTGTAGTCCTTGGACGAAGAAAATATATGCCCCAAACATAGCTTGGTGAAATCACTTAATTATCCAAGTTATGCTTCTAAAATATGTGACTGTGAACATTAATCAACACCACACTTTCTGGAGTCTCAAGGCATGGTGTCTCCACCTTTAGCTAGCTTGCTGCTTGGATCTTCTTTCCTTAACTAAATCATAGCATCCATCAAGAGGCTAGCCTTTACTACTTTCACCTCCAGGTTGGGCCGAAAAGAGAAGAGGGAGGGAGGGAGGGGGAGGGGGGGGGGGGGGGGGGACAGGGGCGCAGGCTGTGCGGCTCACCTAAGTGGCTGCCAATGATCCCCTCCTAATCCTATTGGGAGGGTAGGCATCTAGTTGAATAGCTGGCCCCTCTTTTTCTTCTATTTTTCTAAGGGATTGTGGGTCCCCCTCTTGTCTCGCTTCTAACTATGAAAGGGAGGGCCAGCAGATCCTTCTTAAGCAAAGTCTAATATAGGCCTAAAAACACCTTTCTTTACAAGCAACCTAGGCCAATAAACTTATCACACATGCTTTACAGCCTTCCAAAAACTAAAGTTGAGTCTTGATCTATGTATGTACTCATTCCACCTAAGTGTACTTTATGCAAGGTCGGTGGAATCATTCCGAACCGGGTGGTTCCTCCCGTTCCGAGCCATACCGGTGGCTCACCGGTACGGTTCCGGCTGTAGAAACGAGTTGTGTGCTAGAGCTGGAGAAGGAGAGGGAAAGAGAGTGAGTGGGGAGGGAGGGAGCATTGGCCCTCTGCGGCCTCCGCCACCCTCCGCTAGCCTCTCTCTCTCCCTCTCTCCCTCTCCCCCTTCTCTTTCTCTTTTTTTCTCTCTCCCACAGTACCGTGCCCTCGTCGGTATAGGCCTGGCACGGCCTGTACCAACTTGAGCCGCCGGAGAATCGGTACGGTGCCTGGTACCGATCCTTCGACCTTGCTTTCATGGGTTGTAGAAATTATTCATTAGCATATAGGACCTCTTATGTTGACTGGATTTGAGATTTCGTTCAAAGGGCCATTAGGTGTAAGCAAGATTCACTGTGCTGGTGCATACTGCACCATGCAGGGCAATACCACATCGTATTGGGCATTACCTTAGCATGGGGGGTGTACCAAGTGTTGATATGCCAAGACCAACTTGTATCGACATGGTACTGGTATGAGTACGATATCCGGCATTCTGAACTTTGGATGTAAGCAACCTACAAATGGGTATCACAAAAAACTCCCTAAGAATAAATGTCTTTTGAAATATTAGTGACTTTGCATGACAACCATTTGTACCGATGCACCTCCATTTTGAGAATTTGTTTCGATCCTTTGAATATATAGCAATAGCAACAAAACCTTGATAAAAAACACATCCGTTAGTTTTATGGTTTGATAACATTGAAGAAACTCTCTTGGTAAAAGTATTGCAAAACTATAATATGCCGGCCGTTTCGAACAAGCTTTCGCTTTTTCTCCCGACTTTCAACAACTTTCGCTTTAACTTCCAACGATATATATACTTTAGTTAAAAAAAATCTAGCAAAACTCTCTTAGATTACAATGGACAAATTAATTATCTAGTTAATACTTATCACCCAAACTGGTTAATTTCCCATGTCAATTAGTGATTCCCTCATTGAGCATCTAACAAGTCTTTGGCATAAGTTGTGTTCACCCAAGAAGGCACTAAAAAATGAACTCCTATATTGGTCTTTGCAGCCTGGTCATCAAGTCACTATAACCCGTGGTAGTCAAAATGGATCCCTTATATCACAACACATGTAAAGGTCATAAGTGTATTTTGATTGCATGGTTTGAAGTTGGAAGTACACGTGCTCTCAAGGTAGTTTGTAAATGTACTATGACACACCAAAGTACTGATATAATGCCTTTACTGACAATTGTTGTATCTTATAGTCATCTTACCTAATATGGACCATGTAAATTAGGTACCCGACCTGACTGGCTGAAGGAACAAGTAACCATAACCTCAACTTTCCTTGGTTTTCCTAAGCAAGTTGTCTATAATGTTTCCCATGGATTTTAGGTACTCTTATGGCTCCAAATAATGACCCCCTTTCACTCAAATAATGAATTTCCAAGAACAACTTTCAAACAACCATTGCTTTCCTTTGTGTCACATGAAATGAGGGCCCCCTATCACCTAAGGGCAGCCTCCTAACTCGTGGAACTTGCTTCGATCAATAATAGTAGTAGAAAGTACCCTCTTTTTCAAGATGGATTATGCGTCCATATAGAACTCTCTCTAAGCAAAAGTCTCGCCTCTTTGACCATGACCGCGATGAGCCACTTGGGCGGAATGGACGGAAACCAAACGTGGAGATTTCTTTTCCGTGAAATCATTGGTTATGTTCTTTTGTCTAATTTTTTGTGAAAAGTTCTGAGCGATGATTCAAGCTTAGAATCGGTTGTCAGTTCTGGAGATGTCATCACTGATGTCATTGGTATGATGGATGTAGTCACAGAGTAGACGGTTTTTTTTGCATAAAAAAGAAAAAATAGTTTTTGTGATTCTTTTTTTTTTTATAGAGGCCCAACATGGCAGAGAGGGCAGGGGAGAGGGAGAATGGGAGAGAGGAAAAGAGAGGGAGGGGGGGAGGGAGGAGGAGGGAGACAGATGGAGATGGATTAATTATAAAGTTAATCTAATTTTTTATATGAAGAAAGGATGTTCAACACTAATTTAGGATAAGCATCATATAAATTTCTATCAGTATTATGGAGATAAAGCACAGTAATTTACATTTTGAAGTTGGAAAATTGGGCACATAAGTTGATGAAATTAACATTGTGTTGAGTGATCTCAATTCAAGCACATTAACTCAACAGTTATGTGGCTAATCTACAAAACTTAATGCAGCTTAAGCTCTCCAAAAATTCAAATGGCGCAAAGTAAAAACAATGTATTCAAATGTCTATAAGGTAAGAAAAAGGGGGGACGAAGAAAAGAAAAATAAATAGGTATCCAATAAGAAAAGTAAAAAGTGTTCTTTGAATCTATTAAAAGAAAGGAAAAATGAAGGGGGGGTAGAGATAGGGAGAGAGGAAGAATTCACCATCTTGGTAAAGTTATCATGATTTCGATATATTTGATAGCCATGGTTTGGTCATTTGATGGAGACACTATAAGCATCTGATCTGAGAGATGGATTTAAATTTAGTAGAAGAAAAATAATTATACATAAAAAAATGAAATCAGAAAACTGTTGTGGGTGGTCTACTTGCAATGATTAGTATGGTGCAGCTAAAAGATGTCACACTTCTCCCATTTCTTTCAAATATTTATAGCACACTCAAATGCTTTCATTATTAGTTGCCAGTTCTCCTCCACAGATTTCATGTCTGGAGGAGTCTGGAAAAGAAGAGGAGTAAAATAATAACATCTAGGACCATATGTAAGAGAAATCATGACACAGAGAATCAAACTAAAAGAGGGTGGACCCCTTTCATCCCTCCCTCCATTATAATAAAAGAATCAAACTAATAAAAGAGGGAATAAGAACCTAAAGAGCACAGAAGACAGGTGGAATAATAAAAGAAACACATCACCTTGTCCATCTTCTTCTTCCTCCCATCCTGCTTGTTTTGCCAGTAGACTTGTGAGACATTCTCTTAAGTGGTGCCTTTAAGAAACATGCCCAAAAAGCTACCTCGCCATAGTCAGATTGTAGCAGCTTTGGGTAGTCATTGAAAGTAGTATAGTTTTGAGTTTTAACGGCATCAGGTGCTTCTTCTTGCGATGTCCTCCTTAAGATGGTGTTGGTCATCATTGTTTGGAGGGCTGCCTTGAACCTCTATATATAGGTGAAGGTTAGGAAGAGGTAAGCATGGGAGAATGGGAGAAGCCCTGGTGTGAAAGTCTCGGACTCAAGAGTTGAGTCCAAGTTGAGATCATGAGGCTCAGGGTGCTTCTAAAACTTGCAAACTCCTACCAGCTGGGGGTCTTGTTGACTATGAGTAGGCTTCTACATGCATGAACTAATGCGGTAATAAGCAAATTAAAATGCTGGAAACCAAATTCAGCCCTCCATGTGTGGCAATCTTAGACTTGATATTTGTTGCCAAATTAATAAACCCACCATGGACTAAGTTTAATGGACTCCCATGGGATGTTGTGCTAGATATAATTGGGAAATCAAAGTCATTGTTGGATAGAAATCTTAAGCAATGCAGGAAAGCAATCTAAGAAGAGCCCAGTTAGTTTGGAATTCATGATGGGGCATGATTGATTTTTGTATGATTTCTTAGGATTTTTTGCTGAATTTGTAGGGGGTAGAACTTTCTGCCCTATTCGTTTAATAGGTTTAGAGATTAGAACTCAAACATATCAAATTTGGGCATATCTTTCAAATATTTTTAAGATCAGTGGCTATTTAGTCAAATGCATGCCATTTTAGACTGTCATGTTTATTTTATATAAAAAAGATACTGTTGTTGTGATATGTCTTATTAATAGTTTTTCACAAATCACAATAGTGTTTATAAAGTGCTATAATAAGAGCCTTCTCAGAGTTCTTGGCTTGTCCAAGATCTTTATTATCTTTCCCTTCTTTTAATTCAAGAAAATTAAAATATGAAAATTGAAATTATATAGCTTATCTACATGCATTGCAAAGAAACAACCATGACACTATTGTAATTGCCAAAAAAAAATATAAAAGTGACATTTGTTGTTAGTTTTAACCAGTTTCGTTCGAAATTGTTTGAAACAACTGCAACTTGACCGAAATTGATCAGTTTCGATTGAAACTAATTGAAACCTGAAATTGGAAGTTATTTTCCATGTTGATTAATTTCAGCCAAAATGGATCGGTTTTGGCCGAAACTTAATACCTATTACTCAATAAATTCAAAATCTATGATATACATAGGGTCATGTAGGTACATTTGCACATCCATAACATATTTTAAGAATTATACTATGTGTTGGTGCTTTTGAGTATCAAATATGCTAGTAATTCTACTGGAAAATTATGTATGATGAAATACCATGATTTCAACCTTTGGCTTCATATCAAATTGTGATTATTTGATCTATATCATGTTTACATGTGGGCCTTCCAGTCCTCATTAAAGATGAAACTTAATGGGAAAGAATTCCTACAATAAAGGTAGAGGATACCAAAATTGGCTGATAAAATGTTTTAATATTTACTCGTGTAACAGAGTTGATATACATTGATTTCAACCTTTGGCTTCATATCAACCTTACAATTTTTTGAAACCCTAGCTAGGAGAGCAGCAGCTCTGGAGAAAAACAACAGGATAAAGTCCCTTAGAAGGCCTGCCATGTTTCCTTCTAAAGCTAGAGGCTTCATGGAGAAGCCTTTTGCCTTAAAAGTCAAATCTCTCACATAATGCCATCTAACACCTCATGTCTCTTTTCAAAAAAAAAACTGCCGTTACAAATAGGATTGAAAGTCCAGTAATATCCAAAACTTGTCCTAAATAAGACTTGACCAAAACTAGATTACCAAAATGATGAAAATACTCTTGGATCAAACAAACCATTAGAACACTCCAAGATCTCTACTTTGACTATTACAACTATGGTATACCGTATGCATACTGGTAGTAACGTACTGGTAAGCAGTATGTTGGGGTGGGTGGGTGGGTGGGTGGAGGGAGGGCGTATCGGCTGTCGATACTCAATATACTAAACCAACCTCCATACTGGGCGTACAAACACTGTAGTAGGATGGTATTGGTATGAGATCTGGAACCAAGATGGCGAACTTTGATTATGACTGTAATAATCAAGATTTGTTGAACTGATATCGAAACACATGCCGACCAATGATTGCTTCTGTATGGTTCGGTCTATACCATGCTGTTTCGAGGCGTGCTGAAACAGGGAGAAGAGAGAGTAAGAGATGGAGGAATGGAGGAAGAGGGGAGAGAGGGGAGGAGAGGCTTATTGGTGACTCTCCTCCCGGTCGCTCTTCTGGATCTTCACCATGCTGTCCTCCATCACCAACCATCTTCCACATCCGCCGCCACCTTGTACCTGTTCTAGCGGACCTCCGCTCGCTCGCTTGACCTTAGTGACATGGCACCCGTTTTCTGAAAACAAAGAAGTGAGATCAAGAAGAGAAGAACACTAGATGAAGAAGCGAAGTGCTGAGGGCTAAACCCTAACTTTAATGAAGCGCGCGCACGAGAGAGGCTTGTTGATGATGGCCAGCATCGAAAAGGAGGGAGCGAGTGGTGTTTGGCGGCGAAGTGAACGAGAGAGCCTCGAAGACTCTCGAACCATCAAAGGGCGTAGGGGGGAGGGGGATTTTATAAATGTACTTGAGTGGTTGAACCTTCTCGGGTCGGCATCGGTACAGTTTGGTACAGACTGAATCACTCGGTTCGAGTCAGTTCAGCGATCAATTATTAGTAACTATTTATGCCTTTACAATTATTATGTACATCATTCTCCCTTGGCTAGACAGAACTCATCTCCATGCGAGTTGCGATCTTTGTAGCTTGGCACTTGTTAGCATCAATCTTCATGAATTCCTCTTCATCTATCCATGAGTGCTCATGATTAGTTTACCTGTCCACTTGACAAGGAAGTGGTCGCATGAACCATCTCTAGTCTTGAGTTCTTGCACTTGTAACGTGCTTTCAACTTTCTTCCTTTTGCCGCATATTTCCGATTTTTCATAGCTTGTGCTGCTCAATTCATTCCCTAAATCAGCATATAGGCATAATGACCTGAAATATTGAAGATAGGAGATATGTCTAAATTTAGGAAAGTTCCACCTCATGGCATTTTCTCAAAACTTGAGTAGAATTTTTCATGGACTAATCTTTTTTTCTCTTCAATTTATGGTAAGTGCTAATAACAGTGTTTGCTGTGCCGGTACTGAGCCCTAGACCAGTTGCTTGGCGGCACGGGTTGGTATGGGCTTGCGCCATGCCGTGTTGGGCCCCCGCCGTGCCGTGTTGGGCCCGCGCTGTGCCGTGTTGGGCCTGTACCGACATAGTAGATACAGTGGGGGAGAGGGTGAACGAGAGAGAAAAAGAAAGAGAGAAGGGAGGCTGATGCTAGCAACCCGGGCAGAAGAGGCAGAGGAGGGCTCCACGGCTGGGTCCTCTATTTTGTTTGAAACAAGTGTTCGGCTGCTTTTTTGTTTTTGCGACTTTTAAGTGAAGTCGGCAAATTGCTTGCCGACTTTATTTAAATATCGCGAACTTAAAAAAGCTGCCGGACTCTTGTTTCGAAGGAAACAGGGAACCCAACTGCGGAGCCCAGAGGAGCCTCCTCCGCGTGGCTCGTCAGCCTCCACTAGCCTTCCGCCGGCTGGCCTCCACCCCCCCTCTTTCTTCCTTCCTCTCCCTCTCCCTCCCTCCCTCGCTCTCTCTTTTCCTCTCTTTCTTTCTCCTTCTCCCCCTCCAACGATTGGTTTCGTTTCCATTATTGGAACTGTCTCGGTCCGCCGCCGGGACGGTTCGGTACGACCGGAACCATCCGGTTCGGAACGGTTCTACCGACCCTGGTTAATAAGCCTTTCCTTTTGAAGAAATACTATGACAATCCCCAACTTGGTACTCTTTGAACCTCCTATGACAATCATATGCTTTCTTGTTCTTTTGATTCATCTCCATCAGCTTTCGACAAACCTCCTCTTGAATCTCCTTTAAATTTCATGCATAAGCAAGTGTGCTGCTGGTTTGCTATGTCCATAAGATCAACAACATAATTTGGAAGTCGACCATACACAATCTCAAAAGGACTCTTCCTTGTAGACCTGTTTCCGGAACTGTTATAAGCAAATCCCACTCTTTGATATTGCTCTTTGCAAGATATATCAATAGATTTTCCAAAATCTGATTTACTTCACTTTGGCCATTTGTTTTAGGATGATATGCCTTGCTCTAGTGTAATTTAGTAGCCAGTAACTTCCACAGAGTCGTTTAAAAAAGGTAAAGAAAATTGGTGCCGTCATTGCATGTGATAGTCTTTGGTATACAATGAAGTCTAACTACCTCCCTGAAAAGTAGATTTGTTATATGGGCTGCATCCAAAGTCTTCTTTCATGGAATGAAATGTGCCATTATAGCTAGCTGATTAACAACAACAAACACCTAGTCCAGACCTCTTGCTATTTATGGTAAATCCAACACAAAATCCATGCTAACTTCAGTCCAAGGATCTGTAGGAACCAAAAGAGGACTGTAAAGACCTGTGTTTTGTTTTTGTGCCTTTAGATTTTTGGCAAGTATGATATCAATCAACATGCCTATAGACATCTCACTTTAATGCAGACCAAAAATACTTTACTGCCACCATTTTCAATATTTTGTCCCTGCGAAAATGGCCCCCTAGGCCTCCCCCATGCAGTTCATCAATCAAAAATTCCCTTGGAGAACTATAAGGTATGTGGAGTTAGTACTTTTGAACAAATTCCTATCATTAATGATGATTTTGGTCCTATCAAAAAAATGATATATTCAGCAAGTACTGGACTGTCTTTGGCCTGGAGTCTCTAAAGAGTTTCCCCAAAATAAGGATCTCCATTGTTCCTTGATCGCCTTCAAGAGTAAATTATCATGCATTACAATGCTGGTCATGAAAATAAGGAGATCATCCTATATACCATTTGTGAAACCACAAACCTCAAAAATGCCCAATTTATCTACCATAAATGAACACTTTTTCTAGTTGCAATACAGCTGATTTTGCCATAGAAGAAACAACTCTTAGATGTTCAATATAAGCTTCTTAATCCTTGCTGCAAATCAGAATATCATCAAAGTAAACCTCAACAAACTTCCCAATGAAGGGTTTTAAGAACTTGAATCTATTGAAAGTACTAGGTGCATTTGAAAGGCCAAATGTCAGAACCAGCCATTAATAGGTAGGGGTGGAAGTGGATTGGATAATATCCGTTCGGATCCATTTTCGTATCCGAATCTATTTGGACATGGATAGAAATTTGAGCATTCGACTAATATCTATATATGTATCCCCATCCGTCAAAGAAAAATTGATATGGATAAACAACTATCTGATTCGTATCTGAATATCTGATTCGTATCCGAATATCCGATTCTATTTGTAACCCTATTTAATTTTATACGGCACTCATAAACTTTTTAAAAAATAAATGACCACATTAACATGCTATTAACTTGATTTTACCAACATAGTAATATCTTTGATTCTATGGTCATAAAGTTTAATTATCCGATTTATATCCGTATGTATATCCATACTTTCGGTATCCGATTTGTATCCGCATCTGTTTGAAACAAAAATTGATATAAATTTTTGCATCCGACTAACATCCATATCCGTATTTGTATTCGTCAAACAAACAAATATGAATATGGACATGCTAGTATCCGATCCGATTTCAGCCCTATTAATAGGGCATCTCCTTTGTTTTAAATGTTGTCCTCCACTTATCTCCTTCCTGAATCCTGTTTTCGTGGTCCACTCTTCAAATCAATCTTCGAAAAGACTCGAGAGCCTGATAACATATCAAGCATATTATCCAACCATGGCATAGGAAATCTATATTTGATTGTTAGCTTATTTATAGCCAAACTATCCACATACATTTTTCATGTTCCATCTTGCTTTGGCATGAGTAAAGCTGGTACGTCTGAAAGACTTTTGCTCTCCCAAATAAAACCTCTTTTAAGAAGTTTAGAAACTGCCTTTAAAGTTTCTCATGTTTCTTTTGGCTCATTCGCTGATGTGGAATATTTGGAAGGGCAACTCTAAGTACCAAATCTATATGGTGTTGTATTTCTTCGACAGGAGGTAATCCATCAGGTAGTTCTTCAGGCATGACATCCTTGAGTTCATCTATCAACTTCCTAGCACTTTTGGGTACTGCATGAGACTTAATTTCTTCTCTTCCAAACAGCACATCCACAATTCTGCTCTTCTGACTCCCTTTGACAAATTTAGTCAAGTTCAAAAGTGTAGGACTCCCTTTTCTCCCTATAATTCATCCCTCATTGGTTTCAAAACACTTCTACCCTAAGTAAAGAGTATAGTTATTCTTTGCACTATTATGAATAATTTGTCGATGATATCACCTAGGCTGGCAAAACAAATCGTCATAAGCATCCATTTGAACAACATCGCACTACACTGATTCTTCAAAAGAAGTGCTAATTTAGAAATTCACAAGTCATTTGGAAGGTACAATAACTTCATTCCCTTTGTTGAACCAAAGAATGAGGTAAGGCTGCTGGTGTCACTATTTTAAGCTTCATCTTGTCCATCGTCTCTTAGGTAACTAGATTTTTTCACTACTCCCACTATCAATAATCAAATTACAAAGCTTTCTTCTAGTTGTGCGGCAAGTTCAAAAGGTGTTTTTGCTAAGCCAATCTTGTTTAACTGGTAGTGCATTCATAGATCTTCAGACAAAAAAGTATTTCGCCTACTGTTTCACCTTCAATACTTCTTCACCATCATAAGCCTCATATATTTATTCTGATTTTCTCCTTTTAAAACAATTTTTTTGATGGCTCTTCTTGCTCCTCAGCTCAACCCACCTCTTGGGACACTAAATCTATTATGTCCAATTTCAGAACACCTGCAACATTTGATCACCCCTTGAATGGGAGCATTATTTCATGCTTGACTAGTCCTTACACATGAAATATTTGCTTTCTATCTAGGAGTGAAGGAATAGCTGCTCGACTACCTAGGGTAGAACTACCTAGGGTAGAACTAGCTACCTAACTACTTGGTGCATTGCTGCAACGTTCATTCTTGGACCATTTGAGGAGATGAGTTGAGCTTCAACTTTAAGTGCTAGCTGGTATGCATCACTTACTTTATAAGGTGCTTCAAGTTGACTTCATCTTGTATGGCTAATCGGAGTCTGTTCATGTTATTGGTTGACCTTTTGTGATTGAGTTTCAACAAATTTACTCCTCAAAGATAGTTGATTAAACTCTTGGGTACACTCCTTTACGATCTTGTCTCCATGCTGCAAATTTTGAACCCTTAGTACAATGTTTGCCCAAAGTCCTGAAACAAAAATTGAGCTTTTTGTTTCTCCTTTATCTTGTCCTATGTTTTGATTTTTCCCTTTCCTTCATTTTTTCTTTCATTCTGATAGTTTTTACACAAACAGAAGATGGTATCCTCAACTTAGTTGCTGAAATCACCATATTCTATGGTTCACCGTACTGCCTCAAATTGTATTGATGGCAAACTGGGATGGTTCGGCTTGTCGGTACGGGATGGGGGCCGAATATCTCTGAATTGGTCAGTTCGGAGTAGTATTGAGTGCGAACTGGTCGGTTCGCATCGGTTTGGTGCTTCCTACCTCTCCCCTTGTCTTCGTGCATTGCACGCCCTCTCCCCTTCTTTAATAATTGAAGAGGGAGGCTGAGAAGGCCTCCCATGCCTTCTCATCTCCCTCTCACCCTTTTTTTTTGAAAGTCCTCTAAAAATCGAAAAAACCCATTTCTTGCCGAAAAAAGCCCAGATTAAAGCTAGATTCAGGTAAGTGCTCTCTCCCCATTCTCATTTTTTTTTTTTTCATTTAAAGGCCAAAATTCAGCAAAAAAGAGAAAATGGGGGGAAGCCATGCCAAAAGTTTTGTATTTGGCATGATTCAATGATATATTGTAGATCTGTGGATGATCTACACAATACCATTAAAATTTAAAATCATAATTTTTCGTTACCTTTCCAATTTTTTAAATTAAAAAGATATTTTTGGAATAAATACAACAAAATAATTGTCAAAAAATTTCTGTAAAATCAGAAGTGTGATTATAGGTTTGCATGCAATTCTTTTACCAAAATTTGGTGTTAATTTATTCAAATTTTGGCATGATTATGTAAATCTTGACATAGGCTGAAATTTGAATAATAAATGTTGTTTTGTGTATGCTCATGGGATGAGAAAAATGCATGTAGCATCCCAGGTAAGGTAATATTATGATGCCGACATCTTCGAGTCACATCAGCACTCTACCAGATTTTAGATGTCGGTATATATTTTGTACTTTGTTTGGATTTTGATTTATGTATTTTGTATATTTTTACTTATAAATATATTGATTAGTCATTTGGTCTAGTATTGTTCCATTTTATGATAAGAAAGACATCAAAAAGACAACAAATACAATGTCCAAACAAGGTTAACTTAGAAGTTAATAGAGAATTCCATTACAATTTGACACGGGTGCTTAAGAAAGTCCTTTACAACCGGGGGAGCCAAAAAGAATTTTTTTCTATGGCAATTTGTTTTTTGGTTAATGCCTAAGAAAAGGCTAATTTTGGGACGCCAATATATGGTATTTTTTCTTTCTTATGGGACGCCTACTTAGGAAATCCTATTTATGGCATTTTGTCTCTTCCTAAGTTTAGGATTATATATTGCTTGAAGAGCACTCCAAAAGTGCCATGCCCTATGTTATGTTTGCAGAATTTTAATTTCAAGTTGGAGAGAATAAAAGATTAAGCCTCTAGCTTGTTTTCTTCTTTTAAGTGTTCTATATCTTTTTAATTTAAAAAATTGGGTGGTGAGTTTTTATCTATCCATTGTCCTTGTTCTTGGGGATGTGGGATTACCATTATTCTCGAATCTTGGATGGTTTTGGATTGCTCGTGGAGTTGGTCTTCCCCTTTTTATGTTTTCCGGTATGAAATTTGGTATCAGAGCCTCCTAGGTCATCATGGCTACTCGAAGTCGTGGTCGAAGTGAACAGAAAGTTGAAGGAGCAAACCGCGAGCGGGATCTTCGTGATGCTGAGAATGAAGAATTGCGGAGGAAAGTGCAGCGGCTTCAACAAAATTTGATGCGTCTTCAAACTTTGAGGCATGATATTCCAAATTATGAATCAGAGGAAGAAGATTCACATGACGAGGAAGAAGAGATCAATCCTTTTCGTTGTGATCATAACCCGACATCGAATTATTTTCGAGGGAGTTGCGAGTTTCAACGAGAGTTCGACATCAAAGTTGATATTCCTAATTTTGAAGGGCGTATCCTGATGAGTTCATTGATTGGTTGCATGCGGTGGAGCGCGTTTTTGAATACAAAGATGTATCCGAAGATCACAAGGTGAAAATTGTACCCATCAAGTTGAAGAAACACGCCTCTATCTGGTGGGAGCATTTTAAGAAGCAGAGGGCACGTGAAGGAAAAAAGGCGAATTGTGACATGGAAAAAGATGAGAAAGATGTTGAGACAGAAATTTCTTTTAGATAATTACATGCAAGATGTTTTTCTTAAGTTTCATAATTTTCAGCAAAAAAAAATTATTTGTGGAAGATTGTACTACTGAGTTTGAGTATCTAATGTTGCAGTGTGATGTTGAGGAGCCCGAGGAGCAAACCATAGCATGTTATCTTGGTGGGTTATTTGGTGAAATTTGTGATATGGTACAATTGCAACCTTATTGTACTTTTAATGATGTGTGCAAGCTTGCAACTAAGGTTGAGAAGCAATTGAAGGAGCCTTGTAGGGGAGTTTTTCGCTCTACAAGTCGTGACACTTTTTTAATCAGAGGAGTGCCGGACCTTCCAAGGTCAATTCCACCACGACGTCCTTGTCAAAAATTCCTTCAAAAGCAGAAAATCCAGCAGCTGATTCTAGTCGTTCCCAACTTTTTATCGGTCGTCGATGTTTCAAATGCCAGGGTATAGGCCATATTGCATCCGATTGTCCTAACCATAAAATTATTTCTCTTGTGAAGGAAGACGAAGGTGAAGCCGAAGATCTGGATGAACCAACATATGATGAGGTTGAAGAAGAGAGTGGTTCTGTCGATCAAGAAGAATTTCTGGTGGTTTGTAGGAGCTTGAGCGCAACACAAATAGAAGATGACGAGTGGCTTCGCAACATCTTCCATACACAATGCACTTCTCATGGCAAAGTCTGTGATGTGATCATTGATGCAGGAGCTGTGAGAATGTCGTGGCAACAATAATGGTGGAGAAATTGAATCTCAAAATGGAAGATCATCCTCAACCATACAAGCTTTTTTGGCTTTGCAAGGGTAATGAGCTTCGAGAGCAAAAGCTGGATGCGAACTTGAAGAAGTGTCACTTTTGCACTAGAAGCCTCATCTTCTTCGGCTTTGTGGTCTCAAGTGAAGGAATCAAGATGGATCCAAGCAAGGTGGACGCGATCACAAGTTGGCTCGTTCCGAAGTCTATTTATGGGTTAGCTTCATTTTATTGTCGATTTATGAAAAATTTCAGTACTATTATTTCTTCTATCATTAATTACTTGAAAGGGGGAGTCTTTAAGTGGATTGAAGAAGCTCAGAAGAGTTTTGAGGTTTCGAAGAGGAAGGTAATTGAAGCTCTTGTATTAGCATTGCTGAATTTTGAAAGCATATTTGAAGTAGATTGTGATGCTTCTAATGTGGACATTGGTGCCGTCCTTAGTCAAGAAGGTAAGCTTATTGCATATTTCAGCGAGAAGTTGAGCGAATCTTGGTGGCGATATTCTACTTATGATAAGAAATTCTATGCCATCGTGTGAGCCTTGGATCACTAGAGCCATTATCCTTGGCCCAAGAAATTTGTTCTCTTTTCTAATTATGAAGCACTGAAGTACATCAATGGGCAATACAAATTTAACCGACGACATGCTTAGTGGGTGGAATTTTTGTAGACCTATTTATTCACCATTAAGCATAAGTCCGGACTTTAGAATAAGGTGGCCGACGCACTAAGTCGAAGATATTCCTTGCTGTCTACTATGCAAGTGAAGGTCTTAGGCTTTGAAGTTCTCAAGGAGCTCTATTAAGATGATCCGTATTTCGGTACTATTCTAATTGAATGCATGAAAGGGCCTTTTAAACATTGTCTTGCAAGTTGGATTTCTTTTTAAAGACAATCGGTTATGCATTCCTCAATGCTCATTGCGGGAGGCAATTATCCTAGAAGCTCATGGAGGTGGCCTAGTTGGACATTTTGAGCGAGACAAAACTTTTTTGTTGGTGGCGTCTCATTTCTATTGGCCAAGAATGGAGCGAAACATTCTGAGGCACTTGAAGCAATGCAAGACTTGTTATATAGCCAAGAGTCATGGGCAAAACACAGGCTTGTATACCCCATTATTAATTCCAAATTCACCATGGAAGGAAGTTAGCATTGACTTTGTGATGGGGCTGTCGTGGACACAAAGGAACAAGGATTGTACGATGGTCGTTGATTGTTTTTCGAAGATGGCGCATGTTGTTCCATGTAGCAAGACCGTGGATGCTTCACATGTAGCTGACTTATACTTTCGGAAGATTGTGCGACTTCATGGTGTACCAAAAATGATTGTTTTGGATTGAGATACCAAGTTCATGAGTCACTTATGGTGTACTTTGTGGAGAAAGCTTAGTACGAAGTTATTTTTTAGCACGCCACATCATCCTCAAACCGATGGTCTAACTGAAGTGGTTAACCAAAGCTTGAAAAATTTATTAAGGTGTCTTGTGGGTAAAAACATTCGTTAGTGGGATCTTATGTTAGTTCAGGCGGAGTTTGCCTACAACCGTTCCGCAAGTCAAACTACTGATTGCAGTTCTTTTGAAGCCGTGTATGGCCTTAATCCGATTAGCCCCTTGGATTTCGCCTCTATTCCTTTAACACAACAATTCATTGGAGATGCCGATGAGCGAGTCAAGGCTATTTAGAAGATGCATGAGCATATTAGAGAGAAGATTGTCAAGCAAAACGAGAAGTATGGTGCTAGCGCCAATAAGCATTGTAAGCCGGCGGCTTTCAAGGAAGGAGATTTGGTGTGGATTCATCTTCAGAAGGACCGTTTTCCAACTGAAAAGTATGGGAAGCTGATGCCTCGAGCTGATGGTCCATTCAAGGTGTTGCGCCGTGTCGGATAGAATACTTACAAGGTTGAACTTTCAGGAGACTATGGTGTTTTAGCTACATTCAATGTATCCGACTTGTCCCTTTATCATGGAGATGAAGATGAAGCTGGTCCAAACTCGAGGATGAATCTTTTTCAACCGGGGGAGCATGACACAGGTGCTTAAGGAGAGTTCTTTTCAACTGGAGGAGTCAAAAAGAAATTTTTTCTATGGCAATTTATTTTTTGGTTAATGCCTAAGCAAAGGCTAATTTTGGGACGCCAATATACGGTATCTTTTCTTTCTTATGGGACGCCTACTTAGGGAACGTTTATTTATGGCATTTTGTCTTTCTCCCTAAGTTTAGGATTATATATTGTATTGCTTGAGGAGCACTCCAAACGTGCCTATATAAAGGCATGCCCTATGTTATGTTTGTAGAATTTTAATTTCAAGTTGGAGAGAATAAAAGATTAAGCCTTTGGCTTGTTTTTTTTTTTTTTGAGTGTTTTGTATTTCTAGACTTTTCTTTGAGTGGTGAGTGTGTTGTTGCTCTGTATCTCAGGGAGATTGTCTATGAATGGTGATCACTAGAACTCTATATCCTTAGGATGGATTTTTTTGAGTGGTGAGTTTTTTTTCTATTAAACTCCGTATCTCTTGGGTGGATTCCTTTGGGTGGTGAGTTTTTATCTATTCATTGTCCTTGTCCTTGGAGATTTGGGATTACCATTATTCTCAAATTCCTGGATGGTTTTGGATTGCTCGTGAAGTTGGTCTTTCCCTTTTTATTTTTCCCGGCTCACAATTTTTAACTACAAATCAGAAAAAAGGGAGGAGAAAAAATTGAAAAAAATAATTTGAAAATGGTGTATTGGTCAGCTGACCGTATGCCAAGATGTACTGTGTTGGTAACTTGGTATAGTACCAAACTGGTACCGTACCGTATTGATGGTCAATCTATATAGGGCTGGGTATTGGTTTGGCTAATCTTGCTATTAAGGTTCACCGTACCGGTACCGAACCCCGTACTGATGCCACACTAGATAGGCGTACCGAGTATCGGTATGGTACGGTATGTGGTACGCCAGGCGTACCGACACTGCCGTACCAGTATCGGTACCCACCGATACCGGTACGGTACGTCCGGTACCGACTGATACCGACCGGTACAACATACCATGCTTGCTATATTCCTTTGTATATTACAAAGCATGAACAATCCAGTTTTCTCGTTGTGGTGTTCTAGCATTTTGCCGAACAAGTTTCTAAATCTGATCTGTCCCTATCGCCAGAACTCTCATTTTCTCCTTCAAATGCTGAATTAACATCATCCTCTGATCCCCGGATATCATCCTTCCTTTGTTGATTTCTGTTCCCACGATTACAAAGAAGTACCTATCAACTAAATCAATAAAATTTTGGATCTGATCTTGCAACTCCCGAGATATCTCAATAGAAGCATAATTTTTGCCTCATGGACCATAACCTATTCCACCTTGCAGCCATTTATACCCATACTATACAGCACCAAAAGAAACATAATAATATACCACCAAAAGGGTAGTGCTTGCTCTGTTACCAATTTGAAGCAAACTAATAACAAAAGATCGGCTGATTTTATTTTTAATAGAAATTACTTTACTAAGTAGCAAATAAACAAGGCTTTTTTATAAATCACAACATAACATAGGTGCAGAACCAGTCCAAAACGACAAGGAAATCCGTTTTCCAACTAATAATAGCAACCAATAATGACTTTTGGCTGTGTTTGGATGCTCCATAGCTCACCATCCCCTGAATAGATTTAACCATGAGTATCTACCCCCTAACTAGCTAACCAATGAATAAAGTTATTCACTATTTGATAAGTCTTACTTAACTCACCATTAATGCCATAGTGCACAAATTATGTTGTTTGGTTGGAAAGGTGGTTGTCAACGGGTTTAGGGCCATTTTTTGCTTTTATGAATAAGAATGCTCGTATGCATTATGTAGGGTAAATGGAGGTACCTCTCCCCTTGGATACAAGTATCAACACATTCTTGCAACCATGAGGGGCAAAATTTTTTCTTTTAACAACATGGGCAGCATATTTTAATCTAAATTGAATGGACATGGATAAAGTAACATATGATATTGTTTTTGGTCAAGCAACAAGGAAATCTATCCCTATTTATCACATCACTCCCTTATTGAAAGCATCCCAAAGCGTTAGGAAAAGAAGGAAAAGTGGAGGGGGATACAAGGTGGAAACTAATGACAACCTTCTCTGGCTGATGAAGGCAAAGATGGAGCTTGGAGCATGGTGAGGAGCGAGCTTTGACTCCAGGCCTTCCATAGCTAAGATCGAGTCCTAGTGGAGCCTCACAACAAGCCCTGGCTGAATTGAAGGCTACAAACGTGGGCATGGTTGGTCGTGAGTCTCAAGAGGGTGGCATTGGAGCCTGAGGCCACACCACCCTGTTGGAGAGGGTCTTCAGTTCACAACTCAACCGGAGGCAAAAAAGAATAAGAATGCTTTTGGCTATTTGGCCGCAACAAGGCCTGGTATGTGCCGTAGGTTTCTCTAAGAGTAAAGATTCTAATTAGAAATTTGTACTTGACATTAATTTGTTTTAGGGACTTTTAAAACAAAAGTGGATCAAATCCTCCCACTATTTCTCGGATCTCTCACACTCTCCTGGTAAAGATACGGAAACCTGCGACTTAGGGTTTCAAGTGGGGTGCTGCGGTCCCACCAATCTACATACTACCTCACCTAACAGTTATTGGTGACGCATAGACGATGAGTGTACAACTCTTGTACAATGCTTCATAAGCAAATTGCAGCTAACCTGGTCTCCAAGTCATAAGGACCTCACCTAACAATTATTGGCCCCGTTCCTTGGTTAAGTCAGATCCGCTATATTTCCTGCAGGAATAAAGCCGTCACTGGGTCCTTACCTAACAATTATTGGAGCCCAACCCCATCTTTACGCCACAACATCACATGTCAATAGAGAGGTCCAGTCCTCCGATGCAACTTGCCCACTGTGTCCAGCCAGACAAATCAACGCCGGAAAGATCTTAACAAATCTACTACGGTGGAAGACCAATCGACTTAATATTGGGTAATCTAGTTTTAGTGATTCCAACTTTGAGCTTTCCATAGAAGGTAATCGATCAATTGGCCAAGTAAGCAGGTGAGAGGCTCTCCTTACTCAAGAGTAAGGTCCTAATTAAGTAACCACCTTTAAGCTTTCCTAGACACCAATTAGATCAATTATTCAAATTGGGCTAGCTCAATGTATCGTTCACTCTTGACTGATTTAGGGAGGTTTTAGGTCTCATGGGATTTACATCTAATGTAATAAGCTACCCCACACTATATGTTATATATTTACATCTTATGTAAATGTCACATTGGTTCAAGTTTACATCCTATGTAAATATGAAACTCTCTAATATATTATGTGTTTATATCTTATGTAAATGACATAATTATTTCAGTTTACATCTTATGTAAATGACCTATTGTTTCAAGTTTTATTCACATCTCATGTAAGTAAAATTTGTTTAACTTATACATACATCTTATGCATATATTAATTTTAAACATAGGCCTAAACAAGTATGAACATGATCAAGACCATATGCATCTCATGCATATATTTCAGATCTGAACCTTTTGATCTATTATGCTATTCTCTGAATTTCAGATCATGCATTACTTGATTTTAAACATTGTAATCTAATTGCAATTCTAAAAACAAGTTGCAAGATCAAAGGAAAAGAAAATCTGCATGCTGAAAATTGCAGCAATCTGAAATTTCAGCACGCAGAAAATTCAGCAAACATAATCTTTTAAAATCAGATCTAAAAATGTGTTAATCAATCCTTAAATCCTAATCATACTCCCAAAGACGTGGCTCTGATACCACTGTTGAGTTACGCCCCGTGTGATGCGACGATCGCAGCGGAATCTCGCATGGAACGTTGTTCATCGTATGAACGCGCCACGGATCGTTGGATCCAAATCCAGAAGTCCTTTGAACTCACGAGGGAGGGGAGATTAGGATCTGAAGAAAGTTGATTAAATATCACAAAAACTGAAACAAAAATCAGAAACAAAGTTTTGAAGATTCCATCTTCAAACTTTGTGCGGATGGAAAAACATCGCAGCCTGATGATCTTTGGAGGTTCCTATTGGAGCCGCATACGCGTCCGGCCTCTACATGTATCAACACGAAGACTCGACTATCTGAGATCAGATCACACCAGAGTGCTAGCTCCTTGCAGATACCTCTCATGACTATCAATGATAATTAGAAGAAGATCAACAACATACCTCCTTGAAGAAGAACTCCCCTTCAACCTTGCTCGCGATGGAGGAGGAAGAAGGAAACTTTGCACCGTGGATCTTCCTTGCCTTGCTACCGTGGAGGAAGAGGATGAAGAGGGCCTCTTGCTGCCGTGGAGGAAGAAGGCTTGGGCGTGGGAAGGAAAGAACCCTTCTTTCCTTTGGCATGTTGGCTCTTCCCTTAGGTTCTCTTCTCACGCTTCCAATGCAACCTTGGAAGAGGAAGGAGGGGCTCCTTACTGTCGTGGGAGAAGAGGAGGAGAGGGAGAGGGAGGAGGCGTGGAGGAAGAAGCCAATGAATTACCCTCACATGCCTCCAATGAATCCCTTTTATAATTAGTGGCTTAGGGTTTTTCAAGGCTTATCAAAACCAAGAGATAGACTCTACCTTGCCGCCCACCCTTGGATCAATGCCAAGTGTCCATGGTGCCATGATCAAGAGGATTAGAATCCTCTTAGGTGGCGCCTCAAATCAATGTATGACGTGTCCTTGGATCAAGAGATTAGAGCCTAATCACATTGGGTTTGAACCTCTTTCATGGCGTGTTGGATGGGTCCTAATCACATTAGGACTTTGGCTAATTTCTAATTATATTAGGAGAATTAGATGGGGCGCCATGCATCCTACAATGCCATGGGGATTTTAGAGTCCGCATGGTGTGAACACGACTTAATGCATTTTCATCCTACAATGCCATGTGGACTTTAAAATCCGCATGGTGTGAACACGGCTTAAGGCATATTCCAAGAATATACCCTAATCTAATCAGGGTTAAACCAATTATGAGCCCAACTCAATTTGGGTCGAACCCAATTTTATTTCGCTCATCAAATCAGCCCAATTGCAATCCAATTGCAATTAATTCCACTTAATTCTTCTTCCATTAACTCACTAAGATTTAGTGGGTTAATCCAATCACCAATCATATTGATAATTGACATCAATTGTGATTCTAAATCACAATTACGATAGTCTGACTAATTAAATCCTCTGTGTGTGTGACCCTGTAGGTTCTATTTTGTCTGGTAGTGAGACATATTGAGATCTCTATCTCAATATCACTGAAACTCCTTTCAGTGGACTGAAACAATTTGAGTTCTACTCTTAGGGTTCACTGATAATCAAGTGAATACCTTCAAGTTTCACAATCCACTAGTGATACCTAGCAGTATGTGGTGGTAACTCAGCAGAATGGAATGTCTGAACCTCTAGGTGTAGTTAGTGTATGATACAGTCTCTCTATCATGGATCCCGACAGGACGGAGATTATGGATAACTAGTCAAACCCCATCGTCCGTCATTTGTCAAATTTATTCGACTTCTAGTTCAAGATATGAAAAATTCTTTTTTCAAAATATTTGGCCAGAAATTTATCGAACTTAATCTCATAAATCATATAGGATCACTCCTAATCTATCAAGGTCGATAGATCCCATTTAGATGCAATCCTATTCCAAAATGAACCTACTGTAGTCAATCCGCACCACAAGAACCCAATTGGCTAGGGTCCAAGTTTACATGCTCGTCAAGCTACAGCAACCTCACAGTGAATAGCTGAGGCATCGCAGGTCAAAGGACCAGTCATACAACTGCAGCATAAGTAGTCACTGACGAGTGGATGGACATCCATGTGACTACTTTCTTTGGTCACGCTCAGTACCTTATTCTCTAACAAGTACTTGCACAATCACTCCAGTGTCTCTACACTGTAGACTGGAGACTCATCCATCTGACTAAGTGATCTGTGCACTAATCTTATCGGATCGATCACCGTCCCTCGTGATGGATCCATCGATCAGGAGCATTTAGAAATTAATCCCTAATGGCACATGCCTCAAATTCTCAACTTCTTAGGAATATATGTTATCATCTTATTAATTTCTTGGACGATTCATTGACACATACAAACATGAATGAATAACAAATTGCCCAATCTTATTAATCAATAAGAGTTAAATTATAAATTTATGCCCCAGATTACAAATATGCGTCAGCCACATTGGCTTCTAGGGCATACTTCTAACAATCTCCCACTTGCACTAAAGCCAATCAGACATATATCTAAGCCCTATCTTCTCAAGATGGACTTCTAACTTTTGCTGACTCAGCTGCTTAGTGAATGGGCCCGCCATGTTGTCAGTGGAGTTTACTCTCTACACCTCTACATACTTTTTTTCGAGGTAGTCACGATTTAGATGAAATCGCCGCTCTATGTGCTTCCATGGTAGAATCTGCAATAATCGATTGTTTGGAACTCTTCCAATTTACCGATCCTCCATTGCATAAGAATACATATCCTGATGTAGACTTTCTATCATCAGGGTCAGTCATAAAGTCTGAATCAGTGTATCCTTCTACCTTTAACTCAGATTCTCCTCCAAAGACCAAAAACATATCCTTAGCCCTTCTCAAGTACTTAAAGATATTTTTCACAGCTATCCAGTATTTCTCGTCTGGATTTGACTGATTTCTACTCGTGACACTCACAGCATGTGCTATATCAGGTCAAGTATATAGCATGACATACATGAGGCTCCCTATTGTCGAAGCATAAGGGATCCTGCTAATGCGCTAAATCTTTTCAGATGTTTTGGGGCACATCTTCTTAGAGAGATTTATCCCATGCCTTAGGGGTAACAATCCCCTTTTAGAGTTTGCCATGCTGAACCTCTTCAGCACTTTCTCTATATACATTTTCTGTGATAGGCCTAGCATCCTCTTAGATCTATCTCTATAGATCTTAATCCTCAAAATATAGGATGTTTCCCCTAGGTCTTTCATGGAGAACTCCTTAGACAACCATAATTTGACCGATGTGAGCATGGAAATATCATTCCCAATTAGAAGTATATCATCCACGTACAATACAAGGAATACAATAGCCCTCCTACTGACCTTCTTGTACACACATGGTTCCTCTTCGTTCCTGATGAAATCAAATGATTTGATTACATCGTTGAAACAAGTGTTCCAACTCCGAGATGCTTGCTTTAATCTATAGACGGATCTTTGCAGCTTGCAGACCTTGGGATCACCAACACTGAAAGTGAAACCCATAGGCTGCTCTATATAGATTTCTTCCTCAAGATATCCATTAAGGAATGCAGTTTTCATATCCATTTGCCAAATCTTATAATTATGATAAGCTGCAATAGCTAGCAACGTTTGAATGGACTTTAGCATGGCTACCAGTAAAAAGGTATCCTGATAGTCAATGCCTTTGTGCTGACTATAACCTTTTGCCACAAACCTTGCTTTATAGGTCTCTACCTTGCCATCCGAACCTAATTTTCTTTTGTAGATCTATTTACACCCAATAGGTACTATACCTTCAGGTGGATCTACTAAGATCCAAACTTGGTTGAAATGCATGGAGTCTTATCTCTGACTTCATTGCTTCCATCCATCTCTTGGAGTCGATGTCTAACATCGCTTCGTTGTAGGTTTTGGGATCATCACCATATTCCCTTTCTTCCATGAGGAACACTTCCTCTATATCTCCTGTAAGTATACCTAAGTATCTTTTCAGGAGGATGGGAGATCCTACTGGATCTACGAAGTGGACGAGGTTCTTCATGTATTGGCTCAATGTGAATTGGTTCACTAGGCTCAATTGCTCGTTGCTCTTCAGAGACTCTCTTCGAGCTCAATTTTTCTTCCACTGCCTCTATCAAGGATAAACTGTTTTTCCAAGAAGATGGCATGCTGGCTCACAAACACTTTGTGATCCTCTGGAATGTAAAAATTGTATCCTAATGACTCTTTAGGATATCCAATGAAACGAGCACCAATTGTCCTAGCCTCTAACTTGTTCGTCTGTTGTCGCTTGACTTGGGCCGGACATCTTCAAATCTTGAGATAACCAAGATTCGGTTTCTTACCATGCCATATCTCATACGGTGTGGTAGGAACGGACTTAGAGGAAACTCTATTCAATATGTAGATAGCTGTAAGTAGGGCATCTTCCCACAGAAATAAGGATAAGTCAGTGAAGCTCATCATGGACCTGACCATATCCAATAGGGTCCGATTCCTCCTCTCTGACACCTCGTTGAGTTGAGGTGTACCAGGAGGTGTCCATTGTGAAACTATACCATTTTCTTTGAGATAATCGCGAAACTTTCTACTAAGGTATTCACCTCGATCTGATCGAAGAACCTTAATGAATTTTTCTGTCTGTTTTTCAGATTTATATCTCATAAGATAGACATAACCATACCGTGAGTAATCATCGGTAAAGGTTATAAAGTAGAAATAATGATCCCTAGCTTGCACATCGAATGAGCCACACACATCGGTGTATACTAGGGCAAGTATATCAGTGGACCTCTCTCTGTGTCCTACAAAGGATAATTTGGCCATTTTTTCTTGAAGGCAGGATTCACAAATTGGATATAACTCAGAAGTCAATAAGCCCCAAAACCCATGTTTTTCTAATTTGTTAATTCTGTCTTCTTCTATATGATCAGGTCTGAGGTGCCATAAATACTTTTGATTTATTTCATCTCTGGATCTTTTGGATCATATGTTACTGTATGCTCAGATACGTTCACAGATACATCCATATGTAAGTGATAGAGACTGTCAATCATGAAATCACGTGCAACCAATTTATTTCGCAAATAAATGGAACAACAGTCTTTATTGAAATTAAATTCAAAATGTTCCTGTGCTAGACAAGGTACAGAAATCAAATTTTTGTTAGTACTAGGTACAAAATAACAATCTCTAAGTATCAAACTAAATTCTGACGGTAATCGCAGAAGATAGGTGCCCACAGCAACAGCAGCAACTCTTGCTCCATTGCAACCTGCAGGGTTACCGCACCCTCCTTAAGCCTTCTACTTTTCTTTAGATCCTACATGGTAGTGCACAAGTGAACACTAAAACCAGAGTCTATAACCCAACTGAAAATAGAAGAAACCGTTGGATTAGTTTTAATAATGAGCATATTAGACATATCTTCAGAAGGCGTGTCTTCCTTCTTGCTCTTTATATTCTCCATATAGATAGGACAATTTCTTTTCCAATGGCCATCTTCATTGCAATGGAAACACTTTTCCTTGGGTTCGACCTTCTTCTTAGGAACTTCCTTCTTCGGCTTCTTCTCGGTCTTCTGCTTCTTCGCAGTCTTTTTCTTCCCAGTAGACTCTCTTGGAAGTAGAAGCCAGCTCGGCAGCGAGAACTGTGCCCCTTGAACCTTTCAAGGCTCTCTCAGTCGTTACCAACATGTTTAACAATTCAAGTTTGGTGCATTCAATTTTATTCATATGGTAGTTTACAATAAACTGCCCATATGAAGATGGTAAAGATTGCAGGATCAAATTCGTTTGCAGATCCTTGTGCATGTTCATGCCGAGCTTCTTAAGCTCTTCAAGATCCTTGATCATGGTCAAACCATGGTCATGGACAGACTGCCCATCGCGCATCTTGGCTTTGAAGAGCCTCTTGGACACTTCAAACCTCGCTGTGCGACTTTGCTCACCATACAACTCTTACAGGTGATCAAGTATGTCCTTGGCAGTCTTCATGCTCTCATGCTGGCATTGCAATTCATTGGACATGGATGCCATAATGTAGCACCTAACCTTATTGTCATCATCCAACCATTTCGCATGCATCTCACACTGCTCATTGGTTGGACGGGCTGGTAACACTGGGAGTTCATAGTCTAGAACATATGCTATCTTCTCACAACTTAAGACAATCTTCATGTTGCGGAGCCAATCCTTGTAATTTGGTCCGATCAACCTATTGTTATCTAGAATTCGAGTTAACTGGTTGGAAGCCATTATCATCTGCAGAGAGTAAAGATTCTAATTAGAAATTTGTACTTGATATTAATTTGTTTTAAGGACTTTTAAAACAAAAGTGGATCAAATCCTCCCACTATTTCTCGGATCTCTCACACTCCCTTGGTAAAGATACGGAAACCTACGACTTAGGATTTTAAGTGGGGTGTTGCGGTTCCACCAATCTACATGCCACCTCATCTAACAGTTATTGGTGATATATAGACGATGAGTGTACAACTCTTGTACAATGCTTTATAAGCAAATTGCATCTAACCTAGTCTCCAAGTCATGAGAATCTCGCCTAACAGTTATTGGCCCCGTTTCTTGGTTAAGTCAGACCCACCGTATTTCCTGAAGGAATAAAGCCGTCACTGGGTCCTCATCTAACAATTATTGGAGCCCAACCCCATCTTTACCCCACAACATCACATGTCAATAGAGAGGTCCAATCCTCCGATGCAACTTGTCCACTGTGTTTAGCCGAAATAAATCAACGCCGGAAAGACCTTAGCAACTCTACTATGGTGGAAGATCAATCGACTTAATATTGGGTAATCAAGTCTTAGTGATTCCAACTTTGAATTTTTCATAAAAGATAATCGATTAATTGGCCAGGTAAGCAGGTGGGAGGCTCCCCTTACTCAAGAGTAAGATCCTAATTAAGTAACCACCTTTAAGCTTTCCTAGACACCAATTAGATCAATTATCCAAATCGGGCTAGCTCAATATATCGTTCACTCTTGATTGATTTAGGAAGGTTTTAGGTCTCATGGGATTTACATCTAATGTAATAATCTACCCCACACTATATGTTATGTATTTACATCTTATGTAAATGTCACATTGGTTCAAGTTTACATCCTATGTAAATATAAAACTCTTTTATATATTATGTGTTTACATCTTATGTAAATGACAATTATTTCAGTTTACATCTTATGTAAATGACCTATTGTTTAAGATTTTATTCACATCTCATGTAAATAAAATTTGTTTAACTTATACATACATCTCATGCATATATTAATTTTAAACATAGGCCTAAACAAGTATGGACATGATCAAGACCATATGCATCTCAAGCATATATTTCAGATCTGAACCTTTTAATCTATTATGCTATTCTCTAAATTTCATATCATGCATTACTTGATTTCAAACATGTAATCTAATTGCAATTCTAAAAACAAATTGCAAGATCGAAGGAAAAGAAAATCTACATGCTGAAAATTTCAGCAATCTGAAATTTCAGCACGCAGAAAATTCAGCAAGCATAATCTTTTAAAATGAGATCTAAAAATGTGTTAATCAATCCTTAAATCCTAATCATACTTCCAAAGACGTGGCTCTGATACCACTGTTGAGTTACGCCCCGCGCGATGCAACGATCGCAGCAGAATCTCGCATGGGCCGTCGTTCATCGTATGAACGCGCCACGGATCGTAGAGTTCAAAATTTTTTTTGGATCCAAATTCAGAAGACCTTTGAACTCACGAGGGAGGGAAGATTAGGATCTGAAGGAGGTTGATTAAATATCACAAAAACTGAAATAAAAATCAGAAACAAAGGTTTGAAGATCCCATCTTCAAACTTTGTGTAGATGGAAAAACACCGCAGCCTGATGATCTTTGGAGGTTTCTGTTGGAGCCGCACACGCGTCCGGCCTCTACAGGTATCCACACGAGGACTCGATTATCTGAGATCAGATCTCAACGGAGTGCAGCTCCTTGCAGAGACCTCTCATGACTATCAATGATGATTAGAAGAAGATCAGCAACATAACTCCTTGAAGAAGAACTCCTTCAACCTTGCTCGCGATGGAGGAGGAAAGAGGAAACTTTGCACCGTGGATCTTCCTTGCCTTGCTACCGTGGAGGAAGAGGATGAAGAGGGCCTCTTGCTGCTGTGGAGGAGGAAGAAGGCTTGGGCGTGGGAAGGAAAGAACCCTTGTTTCCTTTGGCGTGTTGGCTCTCCCCTTAGGTTCTCTTCTCACGCTTCCAACGCAACCTTGGAAGAGGAAGGAGGGGCTCCTTGCTGCCGTGGGAGAAGAGGAGAGGGAGGAGGCATGAAGGAGGAAGAAGCCAATGAATTACCATCACACGCCTCCAATGAATCCCTTTTATAATTGGTGGCTTAGGGTTTTTCAAGGCTTATCAAAACTAAGAGATAGACTCTACACTCCAGTGTCTCTACACTGTGGATTCGAGATTCATCCATCTGACTAAGTGATCTGTGCGCTAATCTTATTGGATCGATCACCGTCCCTCGTAATGGATCCATTGATCAGGAGCATTTAAAAATTAATCCCTAATGACGCATGCCTCAAATTCTCAACTCCTTAAGAATATGTGTTATCATCTTATTAATTTTTTGGATGATTTATGGACACATACAAACATGAATGAATAACAAATTGCCCAATCTTATTAATTAATAAGAGTCAAATTACAAATTTATGTCTCAGATTACAATTATGCGTTAGCCACATTGGCTTTTAGGGCATACTTCTAACACCAGTTGCGCTCATAGGTTGATCAAGTACGCCAGTTTATTAAATATTTAAAATTAACAAATTATTAATACGAGGATGATAATTTTTTATCTCAAAAAATACATTTGATTTATCTAATACATAATCCTAATTTTATTTATTTATTTATATATCTTTTATATTTTATAGTTTAAAAAATATTTATATATCATAAATTTAGAAAAATATGATCTCTACCTCAGAAATTACTTTGGAATTATGTAATATGTACTAATTTTTTATAATTTTTGTATTAATTATATATTTTAAATTATTTTTTATATTTAAAAATAATATTTAAGTAATAATATTTTCAAAAATTAATTGCATTTCAGACCCTACATATATTTTTTTAGGCCCTCAGACATGCATAAAAGGTTAATTACTTCTCATTTTTTTTCAAATTTAGGCCTAGGCTACTATACGCATGATCACATCAAAACTTGAATGAATGAAAATTAAATTTTTATATAGAGTAGCTTGTATGGTTGTAAATGCATTTCTGATTTTACAATTTTTTTGAATTTTTATTTTTTTCAAAAATATTTTCAATTCAAAAATATATTTATAATTTTTAAATATTTTATATAATTCAAAAATTAAATTTTTATATGTCAGCATATACTTAGTCCATAGATCTAGAACATATAAAAAATTCAAGCCCAAATTAAAAAAAATGTCATGATCTCTTATTTTTATAATTTTTCATCTATTTCTTCAATGTCCTTAAAAAAGAAGAAAAGAAGAAGATAGAAAAAAAAAACACACCTTTTTTATCCTTAGCTCTTTCTTTTGATAGCCTGAATCAATGTTGCAGATTTTTTGAAAAAAAAAGGATCCTGAATCCACTTACGAGGCGTTGGAAAGGCTTTCTTTGGCCTTCCCCTTCAAGAGCATTCGGCTTTTAAAACCGATGCCACGCCACAGCGGGATGCCACAGCTCGCTGTGGCAATTATTGCCACAATCCTCCACAGTGGGCCTCGATTTTGGCCGGTTCCGGCTGATCCAATCAGGTTTCGACCCTTAGGTGACTGGAATCGTTTTTAATCGGTCGGAGACTAGTTTGGTTCGGGTTGAACCGATCGATACAGCTCGATTAAGCAATTCTTGCCTCAGACGCACCATGTTGATATTCGTATCTATATGGGTCATTGGCTGTCTGTAGCTACAGGTAATAGGTCCACTGGATGACTTAGGACCTGATACGTCTATGGATTCTACTCCACATGTGAAGTCATCTGTAGCTGTATCGTGCCCTCCAGAATGTAGGGGTGCAAATAGGTTTGGTCGGGCCCTCCTGAATGTAGGGGTGCAAATAGGTTTGGTCAGGCCATGAGTGACCCCAACCTAACCCGGTTCTTTGTTCGGGTTCTAATTTTGAACCCAAACCCAACCCAATAGAAGATCGGGTCGGGTCAATGGCTACAATTTTTGATCCGACGGGTCATTAACATGGACCCGCCCTAAAAATTTCGGGTTTGGGTCCGGGTCCGTGTCGGGTCGAGTTCGGATCCAGGTCTTCGAAGAGTGCAGGGTGGTTGAAATGCTAACCCAACATATCGATACATTTTCTTTCCTCAGGAAGCATACGGGGGCTGGACCTTTGCTTTGATATGGCTACTCGTGCTGCATAGTGCCCAAAGGAAGGTACGTGAGCACCACCATTACAACGTTGATTGCATTGTGGCAATATATGTTGGCATCGTATTGTGGAGGATGACTGGCTTTATTTGGTCGGCTAAAAACACATCCATAGTCAAAAAACTTGCCAGACTTGAGGTGGTCCAAAGCATACTTCTTCGTGCAGCAAAGGATTCATACATTGATGACATAAGGAAGCTCTTGAAGGAGGTGGAGTCGCCATCTGGTCCATCGATACTGAGGTGGCGCTGGGGTGACGTACTCACACGTGGGTAATGAACCCAGTGGGGGAAACCCACAGGTCGAGGAGGGTACGCAGAAACTTACGGCCTGCATCGAATATTTCCTAGTGGAAGGGGGGGCCCAGTGGGGGTTGCTACACGGGTGAGGTTTACTCTCCCCCCTTTTATTTTTTTACCAAAAAAAAGAAAAAGAAAAAAAGGAGGTGGAGTTGGCAGGTCAAGAGAGGCAAAGTTCTTCGAATTGGCCATCTGGGCATTTGCGGCGGCCATTGTCACTACTTTCTTGTTCACCTGCATCCTCCTAGCCTTTATATGGATGAGTGATGGTTGATTGATTGCTCACAAAATCCTTAAGGTTGGTTTGTATTGTATCTGAGACATAGCTTTTTGTATGTACTATATGCTTTTTGATACCATTTGAAAATCTAAGAGCATGTGCTTCAGTTGGACGTTTCATGTGTCCAATCAGTCAAAGAATCCTTGATCTTTCATAGGAGAAAGAATGGCATTTTCTGCTGATTTTAGCAAGTACTTTTTGTTGGCGCACTTTCCTTGAAAAGCATCAAAAGGGGCATTCATTGAGGATGGGACTATTTATAAGAGCATGGAGAGGAGACATTCAAAAGTTTAATTGTGATAGACCGGACCAGGCTAGCTTCCAAATATCCTGCCAAATTCACTCCTAGTAGAATGAGCAGCAACATTTATCTTAAAAATGTCTTTCTAAACGAAAAACCTCAAAAACATCCCAAACAAAATATGACATCATAGCAAGGTTTGCTGAACCGGTCGGAACCGACCGGTTCAGCCTGTACCGTATCGGTACCGGCCGGCACCAGTACGGTATAACCATAGAATTCGGTTCCGACTCCGTACCGGTGCGAACCGGTGCGGTTTGCACTGGTACAATCCCGACGTACCGCACCGGTTCGCACCGGTACTCGCGGGAAAGAAGAAGAGGAAGAAGAAGAGAAAGAGGAGAAGACTACCTGTCGAAGCGGGAAAGAAGACTTCTCTTGCGGGGAAGAAGACTACCGGGCCTCTTTCTTTCTCCCGAGCACCTCACGGGGAAGAAGACGTCCCTTGCTCGCAGGAGAAGGGGGAAAGAGAGGAGAAGAGAGGAGAGGGGAAGAAAAGAGAACGGCTGGGGAAGAAGAAGAGAAGGAAAAAAAAGAAAAAAGAGAAGCTGGGGCAGCGCGCCCGCGCAAGTGGGGAAATGCGACCCCGACTCGCGCCCGCGCGCGTTCCACGCGGTGCGAACCACGTGTCCATGCGCAGCTCGTGCTTCCTCGTGAGGGCTCGCCACGTGGGGCAGCGAGTCCATGCAGGGCAGCCTGCGTGGGCTTTTAATGCAACAGAGTGGCATAACGCGAACGCGCGCGCGTCCGCACTTTTTTTTCTGAACCGGTTCGGTCGGTACTGTGTACCTTGCATCATAGCAATTGCATATACAAAATTCAGTCCTTCATATAGGCACAATACAATCTACTTGAAAAGAGCAGATGGTTATTTTTTGGGAAGCTTTAAAGTAGTCTGATGCTAACATGATTGTTCATTCATGAGAAACTACAACGAATTGTTTACCCAACATTGCAGCCTGCAAAGAGCCCCAACAGTGCTGCTGGAGCATTCTCAAGTCCTTCAGCTTTATCCTCCACATAAGTGATCTTCCCATCCTTTATATATTGGGCAATAATCTCCTCAAACTGATTGTTACCAGCATAAGCTAATCATCAGAATTAATAGCAATAGCAGTTTTGTAATCTGCAACCTTATATTTTGTATGAGGAGGTGGGCCATCTACAAATAAAAAATTTTATGAAATTAAAAATTGAAAAGTTTTAAAGCACTAGTACATGACAAAGTTTATGGATGTTCTACAAATTGAACCTGCAAGATGAGGCAAGATATCTCGAAGCCAATCTTGTGTGCATATTAATACCTCAGCCGTATTCAGAGATAGGTTACTACTAAAATCATCCAAAACCCTATCAGCAATGCTGAAGGCAGACTCAGATGCAATGGTAGAAACAGGAATTGCCAAGTCACGTACCATCCTAGACAATATTGGATATTTTGATTCATTGAATCTCCAGTACTCTAGAATGTTAAATTGTTGATCCGCTAATGGATGAAACTGCTAAAAAAAGTATTATTAGGATTATTGGCTTATATTTTAATGTAGGCATCCAAACTAGAGATCATAAAATACCTTCTCTTCCAAATAAGTCTCTAATTCTGACTTGGATGGTTGGGTAACTTCTTGGATAAATTCTTCATAATCTTGCATAAAAAGATTCTAATCTTCTCTACCTTGGGATGTAACGCTATCTCCTTCACTTGAACATGAGAGGCATTTGCGCCATATAAAATTGTATAATCATCATAAAAATTTTGAAAAATATCACGTACTTTTGTTGATCTCAAATGAAGCTGTAGGTGCCTTTTGGTTTCTTTTTTTGGTATGCTGGGCAGCTGTCTTCTTATCTTTTGTGCCACTCACTACCTGTTTACCCTTTGTTCCCATTTCTGCCTAGTTATGTTAGGAGGATGTATGTCGCCCTCTTGACTGAGTCGACCGAATAGCGTAGTAGCCTCGTATAAGTATCTTTTGATCATATCTCCGAGAGGATGTCTCGGACAAGGAGTCGTGGTGACCGGCTCTCCTATGGCTGTGGCTAATCAGATGAAAGGATGAGTGGAATATTGCTCTTTGCCCATTGCCTTACATCGAGAGTTTAGAAACGACGTTAGGAAGGCCTTCTCTGGCCTTCCTAACATTTTTTAATTAGCAAAGGAAAGGGAAGGGGGCCCGGTTCAAAATCGGGTTGACTCGGTGCAAATCGGATTCCGATTTGCACCGAGTTCGAATGAAACTGGTTGGTTCCGAACGGTTCCGGCCGATTCCAGGCTGGTTTTGGTTCAGTCCAGTTAGGGCTTTTTTTGGCTGGTTTTGGTCAGTTCGGCGCCGGAACCGACTCCAATAGGCGAACCAACTTGGTTTTCCACCTGGTCGCTCGGTACGGGCCGAACCGGTGCCCGATTTGGGCTTCCTTGATGGATATTAATACGGATATAAATTGGATAATTAAAAATTATGACCTTAGAATCAAAAATATTTCTAAGTGAATGATAAATCAAGTTAATAGCATATTAATATAGTTATTTATTTTTCTTCAATGTTTATGAGTGCCATATAAAATTAAATAGGATTACAAATAGAATCAGATATTCGAATACAGATCGAATAATTATCTATCCATATCCATTTTTTTAACGGATATGGATACTACTCAGATGCTCAAATTTCTATCCATATTTGGATAGATTCGGATACGAAAATAGATCTGGATGGATATTATCTGATCCACTTTCAGCCCTAAAAATCAAATTTGGCTGGAGAGTAGCTTCATGCCCTTAAATAAGATTTTGATTTTACAGGCATTTTATGAATTTTATTTTATTTTTTAAATTTTTAATTCGAAAATATAATTTTTAATTTAAAAATTATATATAATGTAAAAAATTAAAAATTTTAGTGGGATTGTGTAGGTCATCGATATATCTACAACATATTATGAAATCATGCCAAAATCGAAAATTTTAGCATGATCTTTTATTTTAAAAATTTTGAGGTATTTTTTGGTGTTGGAGAAAAGGAGGAAATGAGGTAGGGGAGGCGAAGCATACCTTATTTTGGGTTGGAACCTTGAATCGTTTTGAATCGTCACATTTTTTGGCCAGGAGGGTTTGAAGAAAACATGAATGAAGGCCTGAGAAGGCTTCCCAACACTTAAAAAGAGAGGGAGGGAGAACCGGTTCGGAGTTTGAACCGATCGACTCGCATCGGTTCCATGCGGAACAAGCTAGTTCGGGCCTATTTCAGACCAGTTTTGCCCGGTTCGGGGTCGATTTCAACTCCCACAATCGAATCGATTCGGTTCCGCGCCGGGTCAGCTTGGTATGGCCCGAACGTGGCGGTTTGGCAAATCATGGTAGAAAGTAATGATATAATGACACCTAGGGGTAAAGATGGAAGGGAAAATGGGGAATGGAGGGCTATTGGCCTGGTTAAAGTTATATCACTCTTGCGCTAAAATAAACTTAGCAGTTTAAGTATGACCAAATAAGTCTATCCACCATTTTTTGGGTGGTGTTTCATTGGTTAAACAAAGAACTCATACCCACCCCCTTAACGGGCATCGAAACTCAGCCTTAGAGTACAAAGATTAGTTAGATCAGAGAAAATACCTGAAATCTAGAGCTTTACAGCTTAGAAAAGAAGCAAAAACAGCAGCAAGATGGAGGCCTCTTGCGTGCAACACAACGATGGTGGGATTGGAAGGTGTTATGGGCTTGATCTTCAAAACCCTTTTCTTCCAATACTTGAAACCATGGTCTGCCGAACCAGTATCGGTAGGCGTACTGGTGGCCTACCGGACCGGTTCCGGACCGGTCGTACCGGTTCCGGACCGGTCGTACCGGTGCCGAACCGGTCCGCATAGTATTGCACACCGCACGCTGCCCACGGTGCGCGGGTGCGCTGCCCAGCGCCGCTGCAAACACGTATCGGTGCGAACTGGTCCAGTTCGCATTGGTACAAAGCGATACCGGGCTTGTACCGGTGCGAATCGTTCGGTTTCCACCGGTACATACTCCATACTGCTCTGTTCTGGTCCCATAGGAGCCGAAACCGTTTTTCACCGCACTACCATACTGGTCAGGGACTAGACCAGTCCGGTACGTGCTGAACCGGCCGGTACAGGCTGGTTCAGCATATCATACTTGAAACCTTTGAAAGCCTTGCAAGGAGAGCAGAAACTTTGGAGAAACAAACACCCAAAAGCCCTTCAAAGGCCTCTCAAGTCCCTTTTGTAAAGCTAGAGGCTTCTTGGAGAAGCTTTGTCTCAAAATTCAAACCGCTCACCTAATCTTACCCCCCACCCCCCACCCCCCCACCCCCCCACCCCCAAGAGACTAAAAAGACCCAAAATCTATCCCAAACAGGACCTGACCAGAATTGGAATACCAAAATAATGAAAATGCCTAGATTGGATAAACCATTAGAACACCCCCAAAGGTCTTCTATGACTCTTAGAATAGTATAAGCAAATATTTATATGTTTACAATTATTATTTTTCATCATCGAAGACCATTAATCAAATCAAAATGATGTATCATGCCATTGAAGTTCTCCATTATGGAATGTGGTGATACATAAGCAGGAAATCTCTAGAATGTTTGATTTTGGCTTCGTGGCATTTTAGCTGTCATAAATTATATTTAATGGTGCAAATTATTAATTTAGATGTTCCATCATTGATTTTGCACCATTAAAGTCTTAGTTGTACTAAGTGTAACAATTCCTCTCTCTCCCCCTCCCTCCCTCCCTCATGTGTGTGTAATTAGAAAAAACCAATGATGTGCCGTCTACTTTAAGAACCTATTCTTACTCATTATCTAGAACAATTAAAATTTGTAGAATTTAGAAACCTTATATTTTTCAAATTCTTTACCTTTGCCTCTAGTGGACACACTATGGACAATATAAGTAAAGTTGGTATGCTATAATGATTGGTAACTATATAAATCAATATCACTGAATATGAATTGCAAATTTTAGAGCTTATGTAAACCAAAATCCAGTGATTTGGATGATTTTAAATCATATACTGAAGCAAAATTTTTCACATCCTACGAAATATGTTCATTTGTGATTAGCGAATGCAGTGCTTTAAAATATCCTGAACATGTTTATTGATTTCAATTTTAAAATTTTTGTAAATCATATTTAGTGGTGTGGAATGGCCGATTGCATATTCCGCCATTAATATGATCTAGTCTTAGTTGTACTTATAGGATTATAACTCACTCTCTTTCTCTCTCTCTCTCTCTCTCTCGTCATATGCACATAAATGTGATGATACACATGCACATTTTTGTAAATTACAACATCGTATTATAACTCACACAAGTTGTTGACTTTTAAGCATCAAGTTACCATAACTTATATCCATGGTTCGCCATACCAGCCCAAACTGGGAGGTACGGGGCGTATCGTACCATTCCAGTTAGGTACCTGGTATGAGAGGCATACCGAGTGTAGTTAGGTACCTGGTACGTGAGGCATACCGAGTGTAGTTAGGTACCTGGTACGTGAGGCATACCAACACTCGGTATGCCAAAAATATCCAATACTGTACCATACCGATACTGTGCTAGTGTGTCACCGGTACCAGATGGCAAACCTTGCTTATATCTCTCATATTTATGTGATGATCATGAAGCTCAGTTCCTTTTGGTTTTTTGGGTAAATGTTGAGTTTCATTTGTCAAACAACTTTTTGCCTCATTTTTTTCCTCGGATGGCCCCTGGTTCTGTATAGCTTAATTCCTATTCTATGATAAAACGGGGCTGATTATTCTATTTGAGAAGTGTGCAAGCTAACAATTATGTTATTCTTACACTTTTGCTTCTTTTTCATGGGAGAAAGGTGAATCGAGTCACTGAACTTTGGCAACAAATTGAATTGAAGGAACTGACTCAAGAAGGTGGATCTTTTCCTACATCTCAAATATTTGCATTGATAACAGTATAATATTCTTGTGTTTATATTCATTTAATGCTTGTTTTGTAGTCTTTTCCTTTTCCTCAGTCATAATATTATTCTCTTATCGTACTACTTTTTTTATGCACGTGGCATAAATTCTGAAAATGTTGTTGATTTAGTCCATTATCAATTAAATACAGTACAATTGAGCCATAACTCTTTACAGCAAGAAAGTGAAAGTGAGTAACAACTATATCCATGTAGCTTATTTTCAATCATTTTCATGTATTAAATAAAATGACAGGTTATGTGCTTACTAGATACCTGCATAATTCATTTCTTAAATTAGCTTCTTGAAAGCTTGGAATTCTTGATTTGTTGTTGGCAGCAACATGGATTGAAGACTTGGTGCCTATAATCATGTTAATTACGAGCTGGCATGCTGTGTTGGCACATTGCATGGCATTTTCTTGGCAGGGACAAATATAGTGCAATCATGTTACCATAATTTTTTTAGTTACTTTTTAATGATTTTTAGTATTAAATATCATAAAAATAATTTTAAAAATATATAGTTTGACTAAAAAGATTCTAAGGCTATAGATTTGTTCCTACTCAACAATATAGGTGAAAAATCAATCAAAACGGATATCATTGGTCTTGCTATATTCGGATTTAAGATTGTTTTGGAAAAGGATTTTTGGTGGAACCAGGACCTCTCAAAATGACTCAATTGGATCTTGGGTTAGCACATGGACCGGTGTTACATCTTAAAATTGACAAACAAGGTACCTAGCTATTACTTTTGAGTTACCATCACTTCTAGGCTAACTTTTTTGCCTATGAAATACATAGAAAATGGAGGGTGACCCAATACCTTGCTAGCTAATGTAGCTGGCTTTGATTTGTTAACTTCCACTTGCTTCCAGCATTGTGTATTGAAGAATACTTCCAAAATTGTTGGAAGCCCTCAAACACACTTCACCCTCTATGGAGCCACAGTAAAAAATGTAAAAAATGGTGCCTGCGAAGCTGCTAATCTCAGTATCAAACAGTGACAACTGCTGGTTCAGCTTTGGTCAATACCACTTGACACTGAGGTGTTCGACCTGGTTTTGGGTGCTGGGTGCCGGGTTCCAGTTCTCTGTCTGCACAACACATGTTGGCTGATACCTCAAGCCTTGGGCAATAAAAATATAACTATTACATTGAAGTTTTTATCTCAACCAAGATCTGAAGAGAAACGTTTTGAATCATGTATAAGGCACTTGTGTGATATGATATTTAAAAAATTGTTAGCCTCTATTGTCTTGGCTAATATAAACCAATATATGCTGAGATATTGGCTGAGCCTTTATCTTTACGACACTGATTGATATTGCGATATTTCAGTTGTTATATATCGTTTGAGATCTCAGGATCCCTGGCTCCCTTTTGATTATCTCCAACTTTCCATCTCAGCTAAGATAAACTGATATCTCTGTTTATTATTGTATTTAGTATCGGTCATCCAATAAGATGACCAAGATATTAGTATTGAAAAGCATTGTGTTACATTTGCTCGTAGAAACACAGCCACTTTGAAACTTTTTTTTATTATAATGCTTTTGTTTCTATCTGTGTTTATGTCAGATTCAATTTATTTCATGACATAAATCTTGTAATAGTATTTGATTGTAAATAATTAGTATTAGTTTTCCAGTTAGAACTAAGACAGGTTATAAATCAAATATCTGATATCAGTTCTTAAAACCCAAACAGGAAATTTTTATTTTGCTCTTACATTTGCCTTTCTGGGTTTGACTCTCTCTGTATTACCTATATTGCTGGGCAATTCTGTTTTTCTTTGTTCTTTGTATACTCACCTTCTTAGCTTGCTTCTTTGATAATTATTTGTCTCCTTTTGTGCAATCTAGCAACATTAGATGCATGCAACCAATCTGTTACAGTTAGAGGCACAAACTGGGGACTCACTTAAATTTAAAAGTACAAGTTAGCATTGCCCAGTTACATATGATATCACTCTAAGATTTATCGATTAACATATGCTCTGCCATCATCTATCTAGTGATACATTCTACTATAAATATGACCTCTTCCATCTTATGCTGCTCAAAAATTTTAGAAAGTGCTTTTCAACTTTGACTATTAGTGAATGTATTTGTTGTTATGATTTCTTTTCCACTTGCAATATTGTAAACTTGATCTCATGTTAGATATTCCCTTGGTTGCAAGGAGTTGAGTTCTATTAGCTCATGAGGCTGTTGCCTATTATATGCAATCTTAAAGAGTTGTAGAAATGCTGAAGTATATGTTTGCACCAAAGTTTGCCGACTCGGTATCGAAACCCGTACCAGTACCATTTTATTATAGTATCGGTACGTTTGGTACAGGGGCCTGTTAGGCGTACCATGTCAGTACACCTTCCGTTCCACATATAGGTTCCAGTACCAGTATAGTACGGCATGGTCGGTACCGACCGGTATGTTAAACCTTAGTTTGCATTATACTAAACCTTTCTTTTGTATAGTATGAATAAACCTTTCTTTTGCACAGCATTTTGTTTGGTGTCTTACAAAGTTTGCTGGAAAAGCAGTTTTCACCAGTTATTGAAGTATCAAGATGTACTATAATTAAAACTATACCAGAAAATGACAGTTTTTTTGGAAATTTATAGATAGTTTTCTTGCAGATGCAATCCTTTAAGTTACTGCTTGCACCGCATATGTGCTGAACATTCATATACAGAATATCAGATATGTGGAATAATAAGCAGTAGTGCCCATGTGCTCAGATGGGCTGACATCTAATATATACAAGAAGTAAAAAATTCCTTATCCATTCAGCACACCACAAAAAGTGACGTAAACAACTTACAGCTGCTTTTCGCTTTGTGCAGAATACAAAAGAAAGATGTCTAAGACTCATCAGGTTGCCTCCTCTCTAAATGAAGTAAGCCATCAGCTGCTTTTGATATGTAATATTCTGGAGTCTGAAAAAGGGTAGCCTAACACACAAGGCTCCTGCTATTGCGGTCTGGGGAGCGTCAGATGTAGGCAGCCTTATCCGCACACATGGTCTGCCGTATCGGTCGGTACGGGTTGGTACCGGCCGGTACATACCAGTACCGGATCCTATCGGTACGGTACAGCTACATATTTCGGTACTGAACCGTACCAACCGGTACCGATGCGTACCGATCCGGTACTGATGCGTACCAATCCGGTACCGGCCCGTACCGATCCGATACCGGTCCGAACCGACCGATCCGGTACCGGCTCCAAATTTTTTTTGGCTTTTAGCCCCATCGGTACAGTACCGGTTCGGCTCGGTTTGGTTCGGTACCGTACCGGTACCGATGCCCACCGGTACGTCGGTACAGTCGGTACCGCGTACCTTGCCCGCACATGTGGAGAGGCTGTTTTAGTGTTTCGATCCCATGACCTTCAGGTCACAATGGAGCAATCTTACCATTGCACTAAGGCTCACTCTCTAATATTTTGGAGTCTAGACTCTTTCTAAAAGGAAATATTGCATTTAACATAGCATTGATCTCAAAAATACCAATTAGGTTTTAAGTTTTACAGGTTGGACAAAGAAAATGCTATGATTATTTATATTTCTAAATTCTAATTGTTTTATCAAATTTTATCTAGACAGAATCCCTGAGAAGGTCTCAACTCGAACAAGAAATTCTTGGTGCAGAGTTCTCTTTCATATGTGATAAAATTGTGAAGTTGAAGGACAAGGTAAGTTATACAAATTTCTCTATTTAATATTTTTCTAAAGCAATCTAACACATTCATAATTCCATATGTATGATATATGGTGACATTATATACAACCACTAAATTTTATATCTGGAAGTATCTTTTCAATTTTTTTTTTGCAAAAGCATTATTTGACCATATAGATGTGCTTTAGGTGTGCTTGAAACTTTAAGGGCTTGCATGATACTGCAATTATCCGCTGTTTGGGCCAATTTCCCTGTATATCCTTTTGTATCTTCAAATGTGCATACTATGTGAGGATTATTCAAGAGATAGTAATCCGTCTATACATGCAAACAAGCTCATGACATTTGTCCATGCATTTACTCATACTTACACATGTAGAAGATTTCAAACAAGTTATACTCTGATTGTGGCTCTTGATTTTTTAAATATACCTAAACTGTTTGATCATTGAGCTGTAAAACATGCAGTTATGAAAAGGTTACATAATTACTGAAGAAGATTTCTTCTTGCTCTCTCTCTCTTTCTTGTCCCTTTGATCTGGCTATTCAGGACTAATTTTCTTGTTCTTTCGTTTGTTACCTTAACCTTTCTCAGGTATAAGTATAATTTTTACTAGGAACCAAGAAGTTACTCCAAGTAAGTGATATAAGGCTGTTGGGCATGAAGGCTCATAATTTAGGTGGTTTGCAAGCATAAATTTCAAATTATAAGTCATATTCAGCTTAGCCACCAAAAGCTTTATAAAAATGGTTCATTAAATCGATACTCTAATAGTGGTTTTGGTACTAACGGCTGATTGTGAGGTGATGCCTTACTAGTTGTTCTCAATAATTTGGATGACTATATTTACAATTTTATTCATGTCTAGATGAATCGTGATGCTGTAAATTGCGATAGCAAATCAATGTCCAGAGAATTGCAGCCTTGGCACGTAAATGTGCGCTTTCATTGTATGCAATGACTTCTGGTTTCCAATTTCATTCCTAATGAAATGTTTTAATTAAATGATTTATATTTTCAATAAATTGAAGTACAGCTGGATGAAAAAGAAGCCTTTATCTTTGTATGGACTTGCACTATTTTTATATCCTGAAGCACAATGATTTTAACCGAAACTGAAATGAACCTTAATGTTTTGGCCAGAGCTGCTGAGATTAGTAGCAGATCTCGAATCTGTTATCTGAAAAGCCAAAATTGGCCAAGATGTGGTAAGATTGGTTGCCGTATGTTAGACTGGTTTTGGGTAGCTTTGGCCCTTGATTTTGGATGCATCATAAATATTTTATACCTGGGCTAACAGAAATAACCTTTGGAATATTTTAATTCTATGAGAAACCTATTCATCATCTGTTACATTCAGTCATTGCAAGCTTTGAAGCACTTCCAAAGAATTTTGATTGCTATTCTTTCAGATTAGAAAATTCATTTGGAATAAAATGATTATTTTGAAATTTATTGTTCTCTGTCCTACTGAACGAAAATAGGATGCTCAAACAATTATCTAATTTATGTATACAAAATTGGATGAATTTAAGGTGGATTTTTTCCTCTTTTCTTCTTTTTTTTGGGACACTAAACAGGATGAAATTTATAAGTTGCATTTGTAATCTTAAGATGATTATGTTTCAGCTATGTATATGAAGAATGCATATACCTCGTCATGAAAATGGTTTTTGACTTCAGATGTATTTGGAGCAATTGTTTCACCCTCATGTATGTAGATTATTGTGGCAAAACATTATAGATGTCCCTTGATCTTAAATATTTTTTTCTTGGTTGTAAATTGTTTAATCAGAATTTTGCATAGACATAGTATGCTTGAAGCTAACTCATCGGCCTCATTGTGAAGGCAAAGAAGTTAGAAGACAACATTGAAATTACAAGAAGAGAGATGCTGCATCCAACTGAAGTAGAGGTTGAACTTAAAAAAAGGCTTGATCAACTCACTGATCGCTTAATTCAGAAACAAACACAGGTCTTTTCCCTTTAGAAACTTCTTCCTATTTAGATTGGAGTTTAAATTCTCGTCTATTTTATAAATTGTATTGGTTTTTGAGGCATTATTTCACAAATTATTTAACCTCAGCATGGTTGTAACTGTATTATTAAAAGTGAAAATTCGATAACAAGCAATCTATATAGTTCTATTGTAGTTACATTGCTTTTAATCTGGTAGATCCTGCTTAAGAATTATAGGTTTCTCTACTCGGTGAAATTTTACCAATTTTTCCTTGTTAAAATTCTTTCAATATACATGTAGTTGTACAATTCACTATTTTATCATTAAGGATGAAAATAGAATTTATATTGTATACTTTGTTAATGACAATTGAAAAATGCACGATTCTTCTTCTAGCTTAGAAGCTATGCTTCTCTACCAATCTAATAGAAATAAGAGTACTTGCGTATTTATGTTCTTGATAAGTCTCGTTTGTAGTATAACAGTAAATTCAAAGAGTCTCAATAAAGATTGTTATTATCCACTTAAACCTAGGTACAACAAAACATCTGCTAATTGGATACCTTAAATGTGAAATTGTAAAGCATCTTTTTGTTTTCAATTGATATTAGGGAAACTGATATATCCTGGATAATTAATTAGTTTAAAGTCCATCTGAGACCTGAAACAATCATGTGAGGTTTAAACATATCTCTTTCCATGCTGAACGGATTTGTCCTTATTTATTTGTTTTCAACAACTCTTTTAAACATGGATGGCTGACTGCTCACTGTTACCCTAGGTTGAGACTCTATCATCTGAGAAAGCAACACTGATGCTAAGAATGGAGGTGCGTGGATGTGAAGAAACCAAACTAATTATTTTCTATTATCTTTCCAACTAATTTCAATTTGAATTTTCTACTGTCTTTTCAACTAATCCAATATGACCATCCGTTGCAGATGGTTTCCAAGTTGCTTGATGAAAGTGGCTTGTCACTGCAAGCAAATGATTTTGCAGACTATTCAGAAACTGGTCTAGCCAATTTATTGGCAAGAGTTGATATTGAGGCTGGGACATGGCAACCACCAAGTTTGGCGCTAAATCCAGCACTCCATGATAGAATAAGAACCAGGCAGCAGCAACTAGGATCTGTTCTTCGGCAGTTGGATGCTATCTTCTCTGCTGGAGTCGTCTGTATGAGGAGAAATCCGAAGGCCCAGATCTGGTCCATGCTCTATCTTTTGTGCTTCCATCTGTGGGTCATGTATATACTAAGCTCGCATTCCCAGGTGTCAGATAGTGCTAGACCTGGTGCAGTTTTCTCCTTAGAAGCCATAAATAAGACATCAGGTTCCTGATACCCTATAACTGTGCTGCTTGCTTTCTTTATATTTTGTTATCTTATTATTCTTTAGGAGTGAGTGATTATGTTGTCAAATGAGATCTCATTACCATTCTTGAAATGGAAATATGGAGGAATGATGATGTATTGTGTGGTTCTGTTGTATTTGCTGTCATCTTAGGTTTGCTTAACAAAAATGCATTGTGTAACTTCTGGCTTGCTTTCGTTATATCTTCTTGGTGGCTGCAAAATAATTTGCGAAGTTGCATGGGCCTGCAACGTGCCGAGAGGTTGCTTAGGGATTCTGAGTACTTTCAATGTAAAACTGGCGTAACCGTCTCTTTCATTTGCCCAAATTAAAGCTTGAAAAGAGTTTGTCAATGGTCTTACATGCGCGCATGCAATATGTTCACAAACTTGTATGACCATGCATGCCCACACACCCACATGCATGAACACATGCCTGTATGTATGGTTGCATTCATCCATGCAAGCACAGGACCTGCCGCCACCAAACCACCCCATGCTCCCCTACTCCTTGCATTAAAAAAAAAAAAACCCATTAGTTTTGGCTATGTAGAATAGGTAAATAAATTAAAAATAAAGGCAAACAGATCAAGCAATGCAAATATAAATGATATATAGTGGTTGGGTGTCAATTCTGCACCACCGTTTATTTTTCAAAACTTTCTTCTTATAAATTTTACCATAATCTATAATTTAGATTAAAATACAGTTGTTTTTCGGGTTCACCGTCAAACTTAATTTATTTTTTTAAGGCAATTAATTAAAATTTTTAATCGATTGTTTTTTAGATTTACATTCAACCTAGTTGATTTTATCAAAAAGTCAACCAAATTTAACACTAATTATTTTTGGGGTTCATAATCAATCCAGTTGATTTTTTAGGCAATCAACCCAGCAGATTGGGTAGTTTTTTTTGTTGCCTATTATTCTGGAGAGGTCTTATGGACATGGGCTGATATTGTACCTTCTTTTTTAGGCCATATTTTGTATCTTGACTCGGCTGTACATACACCAGATTAACGTGAGCGGCCGTTTTACCAAAAAAAAAAAAAATCAAAACCTTCACAATCGAATTATAGGTTTAGATAGACCTTTGTTCAAAGTTTCAATTTCTAAAATTTGTTACAATAAAAAATAAAAAGAACTATGTGCTAATAAAATGAATAAAACTCCAAGAAAATAAATACAAACAAAAAATGGAGATCGATTCTATTAGTTGACTTGATTGCTCTGTTGGTGTACTTCATGAGTTGACTCGTAAATATGATGAATTTCTTGGCTTTCTGTCTATTCTTTGAGATACTTCTAGGGTCGACTCGTGAAGGTGTATTAGTCAGCGATAGCATGCCGAGTCGACTTGTTGCAAATTTTGGATCGACTCTTGAGGTAGCTTAGAATGAATTATTGTCTCTGCATGTAAGCTTCCAATGATTGCTTTCATCGCCTTTTAGAGTTTAGCTTCTTGATATGAAGCATTAGATGGATGATTTTTACCTGAGAGTAACTAAAGATTTTTTTCTTTACTTTCTAAAATTAATTAATTAAACTCAAAGTAATAGATTAGTCAATTTTTAATTTAACTATTTTGCATCATCAAAATTAATTCTTTAGGGTCAACAATCTCTCCTTTTTAATGATGACAAAATCTTTGAGTTCCAAAAGAAAATGATGTAAACAATGATACTATCTTTTAGAAGAGTACATATTTGCAAAATTCAGATACAACAAATAAGCATACATATCATCTGAATTTAAGTTTAAAAGATTCAGTGAAGATTGATTTTATATTTTCTTAATATCATTTACTCTTTAAGCTTGATTAAGGTTACTTTAGTTGCAATATGAATAATTCTCCCCTTTTTTGATGTAATAACAAGACTATATATAGAGGATTTTAAATTACCATTTGTAGAGATTTTATATTGATTTAAATGCTTCTATTTATAGAGGATTTCAAATTATCATTTGCAGAGATTATATATTAACTTGCTTGCTTCTCTTGTTTTCCTTTTTTAAGCTTTTACCATTTTCATCTTTTTCATTTTTTTTTCCCTCTTTTTCTTTCTACTCCTTTTTGTCATTATTAATAAGGAGGGCACATAAGATAAGAAGCATTTCACAAGATAAGTATGATATACATTGAAAAATACTTCAACAATTAGATTGAAATTTTCATTGTAGCATGCCACATAAATAGATAGATAAGCATTTAAATTTAAACTATAGATATTTTATTAAAGAACATTTCCATAGACATACACATTTCACTTGAACTTAAACTATAAATATTATTTAGTAAAAGAGTTCAAGTACAAGACAAAGTAGGAACAAGTTACAAACAACAAGAAAGTTTATGACAAGATGGCTTAAACATTGATCAAGGACGACATGAAATGATGTCTATAGTCTTCATCAGAAGAAGAGGAGACATCGAAATTGTTGACCCCCTAATGGATTTTGATGAATACAAAACACTAGAGTATAATTCCCTGTGTATTAACAATTTATTTGAGGATTTCAGGTGTTTATCTAAACATATTGGTAAGAAATGTCTAGGCATGTTCCCATATTTCTCAAGGATTTTTTTGAAGAATTTTTAAGATGAAGAAAACAGATCAGGGACAGCCGAGACGTCTCCGGGTTGTCCCAGAGACGTCTCTGGCACGAACAGGAAGAATTGGCACGTCTGGAGACGTCCCCGGCACCTTGCGAGGCGTCTCGCAGGGTCGGAGTCGACTCCTGACTCTGCGGAGTCGACTCTCTCAGAGACGGCAGAAAGGCCGATTTCAAGGGATGCGCGCGAGTCGTCTCCGAAGGACGCGGAGTCGTCCCCACGTGTAAAAAGCGAACTTCCCGAGTCGTCCCCAGAGAGCGCGGAGTCGACTCTCTCAAGGAATTCCAGAGGACGTGTTTTTCATTGATAAAACGGCGGAGTCGTCCCCGACGTCGCGGAGTCGTCCCCATGCATAAAGGACAAACATCCCGAGACGTCCCCGTAAAAGTGCCGAGCCGACTCTCTCAGAATAACAGAAAAACAAGCATTCAAGCGGTTCTTCTTCAGAGACGTCCCCGCAAAGCGCCGAGTCGACTCCAAACAACGTCAAAAGAAATTTTATACAGCCGAGACGTCTCGCGTTGAAGCGGAGACGTCTCCGGAGCGCCTGGAACGCGACTGACACACTTTTGCAGGTAAATTTGAATTTCAAACGGTCATATTTTTGTATCTAACGGATCTATTGCTTTTTGGGCTATAAAAGGGAGCTTTTAAGTGCCTTCCAACAACTTCTCACCAACCAAACACAAGATCATTCAAGAGAGAAGAAAGAAAGAGGTTCAAGGGAGTTAGTGCTTTCAAGAGAAGAAATCAAGTGCTTTCAAGCTTTCCCATCTGATTTCGTGCTCAACTACTCACTCCCACTCGGCATTCAAAGCTCACATTCAAGCCAACGCGATCCACATCGGAAGAGCCACCATTACCCACGCTTCCAACGGCAAAAGGGTTCTTCTGGGTTTTGATATTTCTCATTGTTATATTTGCTTCATTAAGAGCTTTTAAATCTTTGTAAAACATTTCATTATTGTGCTTGTTCCAGTCAAGGGACTTGGAACAAGGGAAAGGCGTCCCAAGCCTAGGTGAAATTGGGGGATTGTAGGGTTCGTTGTTAGCCCGGTGTAAAACAACGAGTTGGGTAGTGCACTCGCAAAACTACCGGACTGTAATCGCGGATTATAGTGAAATTCCCAAAGGTATTTGGGGAGTGGATGTAGGAGCAGTGGAAGCTCCGAACCACTATAAATCTTCGTGTTTGCGATTGACTGTGCTTATAACTTTATCTTCACTTTAGCATATACACTTGTGTGTTTTGTTTCCTTTTAATTAGACAAAAAGTTTAAAACACCCAATTCACCCCCCTCTTGGGTGACCATCTCTGGGCAACAAGTGGTATCAGAGCAGGTGCTCTGTGTATTTCTTGAAGACCTAACCGTCTTAGCCAAAGATCTAGATGGCAACACCCTTCAACAATGTTCCTGCTGAGGGGCAGGCAACCAATAGACCTCCACTCTTCAATGGGACAAATTATTCCTATTGGAAGACTAGAATGAGGATTTTTATTCAAGCACAAGATTATGCCTTGTGGAGGGTTATAATCAAGGGACCATACGAACCATCTCACATGGTTAATGGCATTCAAGTTCCCAAACCTGAGGAGGATTGGGATGAGAATGATAGTAGGATGGTTCAACTCAATGCTAGAGCCATGAACTCATTATTTTGTGCTCTAGATGTGAATGAGTTTAATAGAGTCTCCACATGTAGTTCTGTCAAGGAAATATGGGACAGGCTTGAAGTTACCCATGAGGGTACCAATCAAGTCAAAGAATCTAAAGTGAACATTCTGGTTCACAAGTATGAGTTATTTAAGATGGAACCCAACGAAACCATCTCATGCATGTTCACACGCTTCACTGATATAATAAATGGTCTAAAGAATTTGGGTAAATCTTACACTAACCCAGAACTTGTGAGTAAAATTCTCAGGTCCTTGCCAAAAGCTTGGGAAGTGAAGGTCACGGCGATCGTAGAAGCTAAAGACCTCAACACATTGGGACTTGAACAACTATTGGGCTCATTGATGACGCATGAGCTCACAATGAAGCAACATGAAGAAGATGTGCCAAAGAAGAAGACAATCGCACTCAAGGCTACTTCAAGTATTTGTGAAGAAGAAAGCAGTGAGAGTGAAGAAGAAAGCGAAGATGAGGACTTGGGCTTAATAGTAAGGAAGTTCAAGAAATTCATGAGAAGAAAGAAACCCTTTCCAAGAAAGAAGTTTGGAGGGAGAAATGATTGGGAAAAGGAAAAAGAAAAAGAAAGAGACCCAATCATATGTTATGATTGCAAGAGACCGGACACATCCGTTCCGAATGCCCTCAACAGAAGAAGCACTATGGAAAGAAGAAGAAGAAGGCGTTGAAAGCAACCTGGGATGATAGCGACACATCCTCCTCCGAGGAAGAGAAGGAAGAGACTGCCAACTTGTGTTTCATGGCATTCGACGACGATGAGGTATGTCAAAGCTCGACTACAAATTTTACTTTAGAAGAATTATATGAAGCTTTTCAAGAGCTCATGAGTGATTGTAGTATGTTAGGAGCAAAGAATAAAGAATTAAGGGCCTCCAATCAAAAACTAAAGGATGACATTAAAAACCTATTGATTGAGAAGGAGAGCTTTGAAAATGTTAACACCATTGACCTAGAAAATAAAAATTCAAAACTTAGCATTGAAAATGAAACGGCAAAAACACTAATTAAGGAATTAAATCTAAAAGTTAAATCCCTACTCAATAGTAATACCTCACTTGCGCAAAATGTTGAATCCCTTAAAAATGATAAGGAAGAATTGGCTAAAGAAAATTTGGTTCTTAAAAATGAGGTACATAAGTACAAACCAATTGTGGAGAAATTTACACATAGCTCTGAAAAATTAAATCTTATTCTATCCAATCAAAGAGCTGTTTTTAATAAAGCCGGATTAGGATATAAAACTAGCAAACAACAAAAATATCTAAAGAATTTTTTTGTGAAAGCAAAAGATATCAAGACTGAAAAACCTACATGCTTTCATTGTGGGAAGAGTGGACATAAAGCCTATTCTTGCATTCAAAGAAAGATTCAAACTAACAAGAATACATTTGTAAAAGGTAAAAACACAACTAAAGTGTGGGTGCCTAAGGGAACCAACTACACTAACCAAGAAGGATCCAAGAAAACTTGGGTACCTAAGAGCTTCACATGATTATTTTGCAGGTATGCCTTGCAGCCGGGAGTAAAAAGAGAATGTGGTATCTTGATAGTGGTTGCTCAAGGCATATGACCGGTGACAAGAGCCTTTTCGTCACCTTGAAGTCAAAAGAAGGAGGAGTAGTCACATTTGGAGACAATGCTAAAGGTCAAATCATTGGTGTTGGTAAAATCTCCATATCACCCTCCTCATTTATTGACAATGTATTGTTAGTTAATGGACTAAAACATAATTTATTAAGTATAAGTCAATTTTGTGACAAGGGCTTTAACCTAATTAGTCTGCTTTTTTTTTGGATAAAGGTAAGTGTGTATATATCCAAATTGAAGAAATGACGTACAAATGCACAGGGACATATCCCAGAAACTAAAGGCTAGGAGGGCATACCCCTCTAGCCACAACAACTAACTACAAAGCTTGTAAGAACAAAATGATGAGAGTATCAAAAGATATCATCAGAGAACCCACAAACTGTGAAGCCATCTATTAGCAGGAGATGGAATCACACCCCGTGTGAGATTAATCCGAGTCACAATACAAAAAGTAATCTCTCTCAGAAGAACACACTCATGTGTAGGGCCATCGCCATGCAAACGAGCATTACGTTTCCTCCAAATGTAGTAGACCGCAGCTGCCACCATAAGCTTTGCAGTTCGACCCAAGAGTGAACGACCATTCATGTGAGAAAGCCAAGAGATCGTATCCATCCATCTACGCGAGGCCCACGGAATATTACACTTGGCACGAAGAACGGACCAGATGCGCTGAGAGAATGGGCACTCAAAAAATAAATGATCCACATCCTCATGCCCACCCCCACACAAAATATATTGGGCGACCTGAATAATGCCAAAGCGTATAAGCTTAGCTTGAGTATACAAGGCATCCCGGATGGCTAACCAAAGAATAAAGGACATCCTTGGAATAGCTTGGCTATTCCAAGGAAATAGCAATCGAGGTGCTTTGAAATTTTTCTCCCAATTGCTATATATCAAACTCATTTCTTTCTCTGAGTCTTCCAGCTTCCAAAGCAAAATCTGAAATATGCACAATATCTTTATTTGAAGCTTGACCCATTCTGCCTTGATCATACTTTTCTTCCAGTGAAGCCACCTTTTCATGTAGACTGGTGACAAAGCTCAACGTAGGAAGCATCACATGCCACCTCGAAGATCTGTCCAAAGTTGGAAAGACGAAGGATAGCGGCCTGAGTCAACCTATGCTTTATCTCCTCCAATGCCTTGGTAGCTGCGGGTGTCCAATGAAATGAACCGGGCTTCATACAATTGGTGATTGGCGCCATGATGCTGCTGAAATTTTTAATGAAGCGCCGATAGAAAGAAGTGAGACCATGGAAGCTTCGGACATCATGAATATTACTTTGGCATCGGCCACTCTTGGATAGCTCGAATCTTCTCTGTGTCACATACGAAGGGATTTTAAAGCGAATCCCAATAACGTGCGGCTCGGTCTACCGAAGATAACCGATCAGCCTTCCTGGCGTGGGTACCTAGTCTCTATAACTTAGGTCACGCCTAACAACAATAATGCAGCGAAGCACAACACCAGAAAATACCATGAAGGAGAAGGAGAAATATAGGGGAAGAGAACTTTATTGAATAACCACTCAACTGATTACAATAAGCTCTTCTGGCCTCTCCAGCTCTACCGGATACCAATCCCTCCCCTTTGAGGGTCCCCTTTATTGAATCCCTCCCCTTGGGGTGTCACGGCTCCTCAAATCGGGGCTGGACCGGATGCAGATCAAGGTATAAACCAGATCAGGTCGCTGGACGGGTTCGAGGTCTGACGGTGCTCTCTAGAGATTTGGGCAACTTGGAGACCAAATTTGGGCCCTAAGATCACCTAGGGTAACGTGTGCAAGATGTAGGAGGAATACCCAAGAACATGGGGCCGTGGGCACGTGCTCCAAGGCGTGTATTGTTGAGAATACATGCTGGTTCATCATTAGGAGGAAAGCTGCTGCAACGAGACTGATTCAGCGTTGTGGGCTTATCTCGAAGCATGGACTGAATCCGGAAAATTGGGATGCATGAAAATGTGTGCCACTGATGGAGGAATATGGCATAAGTCTCCAGAAGGCAAGGAACACGTTTTAACATGTTTTTATAACTGAAAACGTGTATGGTTAGAAGACATGGCTGTAACGCTGTTTCCACGCGCTTTCACTTTGAGGGGCATTTCGGAAACTCTACAGAAGTTCGTTCAAAGTGGGAAAGGTGCCATCTGGATGTGTTTTTCATTTCAAATCCAACAAATCTAGTTTCATGGTAATCTGAGTTCGTTTGGGGCACGAACTTGGCTGTTTTATCTGATTGCACAGATCTTGCGGGAATCGGGGTATTCCTATCTTATCTAGAATTCATCCTTATCTTGTGCATGGGAAGTTGAGTTCGTGAGGGACTTGTAAATTGGAGGTTGCTCCTCTATAAGAGGACCCTCAAAGGGGAGGGATTGGTATCTGGTAGAGCTGGAGAGGCCAGGAGAGCTTATTGTAATCAGTTGAGTGGTTATTCAATAAAGTTCTTTTCCCCTATATTTCTCCTTCTCCTTCGTGGTATTTTCTGGTGTTGTGCTTCGCTGCATTATTGTTGTTAGGCGTGACCGAAGTCATAAAGACTAGGTACCCACGCCAGAAAGGCTGATCGGTTATCTTCAGTAGACCGAGCCACACGTTGTTGGGATTCGCTTTAAAATCCCTTCGTACGTGACACTTGGTATCAGAGCCATACCAAAAACGAAGGAGACGACCTCTACGGTAACTTCCATGGTGGGAATGGCGGACGCATCATCCTCGACCGTGGATCTCAATCCAGCCTCAGGAGGGGGCACGGCAATGGGTGGAGCACATCCAGTTGATGATTCCCTGTATGGGTTACGTATTGCATCTCCGGTTATCTCCGCCGACAATCAATTATGGAGGTGCGAGGCCCAAATAGCTGAGGTTGAAGGGCGGATGGAGGACCTTGAGGGTAGGGATGCAACCCTCTGAGGTGAAATCGCCGCTCAGCTGAACCAGATTTCCTTCGATATGGAGCAATGCTATAAGGAAGTGCAGCGGCGTAACGAGGAGCTGGAGATCATGGTGAAGGCTCTCCAAAATCAGGTGGTTGACCTTTTAAAGGAGAGTACCACCACAGGCGTATCCTCTTCTCCATTGACAATGGAGGTCGCAAGAGAGGCTATGCGCCCCTTGCACAAGCTTGATGTTCCCAAGCCACAGGAGTTCTGCGGATGACAGTCCGCGAAGGAGGAGGATAACTTTCTTTTTGCCATGGAACAATACCTGCAGGTTACCGGCGTGAGGGAGGAAGCCATGAAGGTGAGCACGGCGGCCATGTTCTTGAGGGACGTGGCGATGCTTTGGTGGCGACGTCGGGCCGACGATGTGAAGCGAGGTGCTGTTCCAATCACCACTTGGGTACAGTTCCAAACTGAACTTCGATAGCAATTCTTCCCCGCGTTCGCTAAGGATGATGCTCGAGCACGACTACGGCGACTCACGCAAAAGGGCGATGTGCGAGAGTATGTGCGAGAGTTCAGCAAATTGTTGTTGGAGGTACCAGACCTCAGCAACGAGGACTCTCTTCACTTTCCTGGCGGGCTCAAACAGTGGGCAAAGATGGAATTGCAGCGAAGAGGAGTCCAGAGTTTGAACGAGGCGATAGCTCAAGCGGAGGCTCTCATCGAGTTCAAGACTCAACCCACAGCTCCCAAAGCCCAAGCATCGAAACAGGGCAAAGATGGGGGAGCGAAATCAGGTCACAAAGGAGGTACAAAAGGCTTGAATCCGAGCTCCTCGAGTGGAGGGGCTTCCCAAGCGAAGGGCAAAGGGGTGGCGCAAGGTACCAGCACTATCTCATGCTATATTTGCAATGGACCGCACAAGGTGAAGGACTGTCCATTGAGGGGCAAGATAGCATCTATAGCGGTGGAGGAGAAGCAAGAGACCGACCAATGGATGGGTTCACTCAGTCTCAATGCCCTGAAGGCCAAGGGGCCACGAGGTCTGCTCTATGCATCTATCTGCATTGGTGGTCACATCTTCCAGGCACTCATTGATACGGGTGCCACTGACTTCTTCGTGGACCTAGCTACGGCAAAGAGGTTAAATCTGAAGATTGAACATGATGAACACATGTTCAAGGCGGTCAACTCCGCAGAAGTGGCTACCAGCGGAACGTCGAAGGATGTTGAGATCCAATTCGACGCATGGACCGGACGGGTGACAGCGGTGGTCGCCCCAATCGACGACTACGAGGTGGTCATCGGCATGTCTTTTCTTACCCAGCTACAAGCCATGATAAAGCCGGATTCAGATGTGGTGGTGGTCCTGAATCCGAGTGGAGCTTGCGTAGTTCCAGGGAAGCGAGTTAAAGGGACTCCGCAGCGAGTCCTATCGACGATGCAACTTGCTAAGGGGCTGAGAAGGGGACTTCCAACATATATTGCGTTCCTTCAGGAGGAAGAACTACTGGAAGGAGAGGAGATTCCAGCGCCTATCGAGGGTGTTCTCACTGAATTCGGGGATGTGATGCCCCCCGAGTTACCCAAGCAATTGCCGCCAAAAAGAAAAATTGATCATCGGATTGATTTGGTGCATGGAGCACGTCCACCAGCTCAAGCACCATATAGGATGGCCCCACCTGAACTCCAGGAGCTGAGGAGGCAGCTAACGGAGTTGGTGGACAGCGGGTTCATTCGACCTTCGAAGAGTCCGTATGGAGCACCGGTACTTTTTCAGAAGAAGCACGATGGTTCGTTGAGACTCTGCATCGACTACAGGGCCCTCAACAAGCTCACGGTGAAGAACAAGTACCCCATTCCTCAGATTGATGATTTGTTCAATCAACTTGGCAAGGCACGATGGATTTCCAAGTTGGATTTTCGCTGCGGGTACTATCAGGTTCGCGTGGCGGAGGAGGACATTGAGAAGAATGCATGTGTGACAAGGTACGGGAGCTTCGAGTACCTTGTCATGCCTTTCGGCCTCACCAATGCACCAGCAACATTCTGTGCTTTGATGCAGTGTGTACTCCATGACTTCATTGATAAATTCGTGGTAGTATACTTGGATGACATTGTTGTGTACAGCCGGACGTTGGACGAGCATGTGGCACACCTGAGGCAAGTCTTCTCTACCCTACGGCAGCACCAACTCTTTGTGAAGAGGGAGAAGTGTGTGTTTGCGCAGCGGAGGGTGCCGTTCCTCGGGCACATCATTGGGGATGGAAGGCTCATGATGGATCCCTCAAAAATTTCAGCCATAGCCGAGTGGGAGGTACCTACACGTGTTACACACTTACGCTCTTTTCTTGGCTTGGCAAATTACTATAGGAGGTTCATCACCGGATATTCGAAGTTATGCGCCCCACTGACGGATTTGTTAAAGAAGGATCGACCATGGCGATGGTCAAACCAATGTCAGGAGGCATTTGATCGTCTCAAGCAGGCGGTCACGGCGGAGCCGGTCCTCATGCTACCGGACTTTTCTATTTTTTTTGAAGTCCACACCGACGCATCAGATTTCGCCATTGGAGGGGTGCTCATGCAGGAAGGGCATCCAGTGGCCTACGAGAGTCGGAAGTTGAATGACACCGAGCGCAGGTATACGGTTCATGAAAAGGAGATGACTGCGCTTGTGCACTGTCTTCGAACCTGGCGTCATTACCTCCTCGGATCTAAGTTTGTGGTGCGCACGGATAACGTGGCCACAAGCTACTTTCAGACCCAACCAAAACTCACCTCCAAGCAGGCGAGATGGCAGCAGTTTCTGGCTGAATTCGATTTCGACATCGAGTACAAGCCAGGCCGAACTAATTCAGTCCCTGATGCTTTGAGTAGGAAGGCACAGCTGGTTGCAGTCTCTTCCTTTTCTGGACCAGCAAGTAACCTAATGGAGAGGGTCAAGATCGAGATGGAGAAGGATCAATGGGCCACTTCCATGGGTGAACTCATCAAAGACGGCAAAGCGCGCCGTTTCTGGACCGAAGGAGGGCTGATTTTGACACAAGGGCGATGTGTCTATGTGCCTTCAGGCGGAGGGCTGAGGTGCGAGGTGCTGCGAGAACACCATGATTCTATGTGGGCGGGACACCAGGGGGTGCATCGGACCCAAGCTCTCATAGAACATAACTACTATTGGCCGAAGATGCGGGATGACATCGAGGAGTATGTTCGCACTTGTCTGCTATGCCAACAAGACAAGGTTGAACATCGACGGCCTGCGGGGTTGTTGGAGCCATTACCTATACCAGAGTGTCTGTGGGAGAGTGTCTCCATGGACTTCATCATCAGGCTACCTCTGGTGGATGGGAACAGCTCTATCATGGTAGTGGTGGACCGCTTCTCGAAGTACGGAGTCTTTATTGCAGCACCTACTACTTGCCATGTGGAGGACGTGGCGTGGTTGTTCTTCACATATGTGGTGAAATATTGGGGGATACCGCGGAGTATCGTTTCTGATCGCGATGCTCGCTTCACCGGGAGGTTCTGGACGGAGTTATTTCGGATACTCGGAACAGAGCTGAAAATGTCCACGGTCTTCCACCCTTAGACCGATGGCCAAACAGAGCGAACCAATGCATTATTGGAGATGTATTTGAGGCACTATGTGAATGCCAACCAGCGGGATTGGGTGCGACTCTTGTACCAAGCCCAATTCAGCTACAACTTACAGCGATCAGAGTCGACAGGTAAATCACCATTCGAGGTGATTACAGGGCTGCAACCAGACACTCCGGGAAGTATCGCAGCGGACTACATGGGACGTAGTCCGACCGCCTACAGGTTCGTGAGGGATCTGAAGGAGGATACAGATTTGGTTCAGGTCTCCTTATTGAAGGCGACCAAACAGATGAAGAAGTGGGTTGACATAAAGCGGCGGGCAGCTGAATTTCAGGTTGGTGATCAGGTTTTGGTGAAGCTTTATCATCACATGAAATTGAAGTCGGGCTACCACAAAGCACTCGTGAGGAGGTATGAAGGTCCCTTCATCATTAGGAGGAAAGCTGCTGCAACGAGACTGATTCAGCGTTGTGGGCTTATCTCGAAGCATGGACTGAATCCGGAAAATTGGGATGCATGAAAATGTGTGCCACTGATGGAGGAACGTGGCATAAGTCTCCAGAAGGCAAAGGACACGTTTTAACATGTTTTTATAACTGAAAACGTGTATGGTTAAAAGACGTGGCTGTAATGCTGTTTCCACACGCTTTCACTTTGAGGGGCATTTTGGGAACTGTACAGAAGTCCGTTCAATGTGGGAAAGGTGCCATCTGGAAGGGTTTTTCGTTCCAAATCCAACGAATCTAGTTTCATGGTAATCCGAGTTCGTTTGGGGCACGAACTTGGCTGTTTTATCTGATTGCGCAGAATCCTACAGGAATCGGGGTTTTCCTATCTTATCTAGAATTCATCCTTATCTTGTGCATGGGAAGTTGAGTTCGTGAGGGACTTGTAAATTGGAGGTTGCTCCTCTATAAGAGAACCCTCAAAGGGGAGAGATTGGTATCCGGTAGAGCTAGAGAGGCCAGGAGAGCTTATTGTAATTAGTTGAGTGGTTATTCAATAAAGTTCTCTTCCCCTATATTTCTCCTTCTCCTTCGTGGTATTTTCTGGTGTTGTGCTTTACTGCATTATTATTGTTAGGCGTGACCTAAGTCATAGAAACTAGGTACCCACGCCAGGAAGGCTGATCGGTTATCTTCGGTAGACCGAGCCGCACGTTGTTGGGATTCGCTTTAAAATCCCTTCGTACGTGACATCTGGACCGCTACACTTCCTTGGTCAGAAATAATGAAACCTAAGAATGGTACAGAGGTTTCAACAAAGGAACACTTTTTCAAGTTGACATATAACTTCTCTGAACGTAGCAGTTGTAGGACTTGTCGAAGATGCTGCTGATGCTCCTCCCGGTTGTGACTAAAAATCAGAATATCATCGAAATACACAACCACAAATTTTTCAATAACTGGTTTTAGCACTTGTGTCATTATGCGCATGAACATGCTCGACATGTTGGATAGGCCAAACGGCATGACCATCCATTCATAAAGACCCTCCTTGGTCTTAAACATGGTCTTCCATTCGTCGTTGGGTCTAATTCGGATATGATGGTATCCGCTTCTCATATCTAACTTAGAAAAAATAGATGAACCATGCAATAAATCAAGCATATCGTCAAATCGAAAAATAGGAAACTGATACTTGATCGTTATTTTGTTGATGGCTCGACTATCCACACACATATGCCATGATCCATCCTTCTTTGGCGTGAGCAAGGCGGGGATGGCACATGGGCTGAGGATCTTCTTGATAAAACCACAATCCAATAACTCCTGTACCTGACACTGCAGCTCTTTATGTTCCATGGGATTCAGCCGGTAAGCAGAAAAGTTGGGAAGGCTTGAATCTGGAACCAAATCGATAGCATGCTGGATATCTTGAAGGGGCGAAAGCTCCTTGGGATGTTCCTCAGGTATGACATCAGAAAAATTATGTAAAATTGATCGGGAGCTCAACGATGCCAAACGAAGGTACTCTAACTACGACATTGAGTTCTATGCTGTGGTTCAAACTCTTGAGCATTGGAAGCATTACCTACTTCACCAGGAGTTTGTCCTCTACACCGACCATGACTCATTGAAGTATATTAACTCACAAAAGAATCTCAACGCACGACATGCACGGTGGGTTAATGTGCTGCAGCATTTACGTTTGTGCTGAAACATAAGTTCGATGTGGAGAATCGTGTGGCTGATGCACTAAGTCGTAGAGAAAGCACTTAAATTATTCGCTACATGATGGTAACTTGTTTCGAGGCATAAGGCTTTGTATTTCCGAAACCTCTCTTCGTGAGCATATCATCATAGAGATCCATGGAGGAGGGCTTGCTGGTCACTTTGGGTGTGACAAAACGATTGCCATGGTGGAAGAGCGTTTCTTCTGGCCGACCCTATGCAAGGATGTTACTCGCATCATCAAGCTGTCTTGTACTTGTCAGTTGGCCAAAGGATCAAAAATCAATGTCGGCCTCTACTCCCCCATGCCAATTCCGAACTCTCCATGGGAGGATCTTAGCATGGATTTTGTGCTAGGGCTTCCAAAGATGGTACACGACCATGACTTTATCTATGTTATTGTCGATAGGTTTTCAAAGATGGCGCACTTCGTTTCTTGTTCGGAGATCTATAATGCATCTTGAGTGGCTGCTTTGTTCCTAAAGGAGGTAGTTCGTTTGCATGGGCTACCCAAGACAATAAATAGTTTCAGATTGTGATGTTAAGTTTGTCAATTACTTTTGGAGGACATTGTGGGAAAAGCTTGGTACACGTCTCTCTTATTCTAGTGCCTACCACCTCAAACCGATAGGCAAACCGAAGTGGTGAATTGGAGCTTTGGAAATCTACTTCGCTGCGTGGTTCGTGACCATGTGACATCATGGGATCCGATTTTGCCGAACGCCGAATTCGCCTACAATAGCTCCATCAACCAAACCATTGGTTTGTCTCCATTTGAAGTTGTTTTAGGCCTAAAACCATGCCAACTGATCGATCTTCTTCCTCTCCCACAAACTCATACTCGAATCAGCGAAGCTGGAGAAGAATTTGCACAATACATTCAAAGCATACATGCTGACGTTCGACGTCGGATTGTCACTGACACCGAGATCTACAAGCAACAAGCTGACGCACATCGTCGTTACTTGGAATTTCAGATTGGTGATCTCGTTCTCATGAGATTGAAAGCTGAACGGTTCCCCCACAAGCAGTATCAAAAGCTTCACCCTCGACGAGGGGGACCATTCAAGGTGTTGAAATGATTGGGTCCTAATACATATATGTTCCAGATGATTTTTTTTCTTTTCTTTCTCTATCAATGACGTCTAGACTTCTTGGAGTGGAGGAAAGGAGGAAGATGATGATGGGATGTGGCTGATTTGGGTTCTATTGGGTTCAGGGTGTCACGTACGAAGGGATTACAAAGCGAATCCCAACAACGTGCGGCTCGGTCTATCGAAGATAACCGATCAGCCTTCCTGGCGTGGGTACCTAGTCTCTATGACTTAGGTCATGCCTAACAACAATAATGCAGCGAAACACAACACCAGAAAATACCACGAAGGAGAAGGAGAAATATAGGGGAAGAGAACTTTATTGAATAACCACTCAACTGATTACAATAAGCTCTCCTGGCCTCTCCAGCTCTACCAGATACCAATCCCTCCCCTTTGAGGGTCCTCTTATAGAGGAGCAACCTCCAGTTACAAGTCTCTCATGAACTCAACTTCCCATGCACAAGATAAGGATGAATTCTAGATAAGATAGGAAAACCCTGATTCCCGCACGATTCTGCGCAATCAGATAAAACAGCCAAGTTCGTATCCCAAACGAACTCGGATTACCATGAAATTAGATTCATTGGATTCAGGACGAAAAATCTTTCCAGATGGCACCTTTCCCACTTTGAACAGACTTCTGTAATGCCCCTCAAAGTGAAAGCGCGTGGAAACAGCGTTACAGCCACGTCTTCTAACCATACACGTTTTCAGTTATAAAAACGTGTTAAAACGTGTCCCTTGCCTTCTGGAGACTTATGCCACGTTCTCCCATCAGTGGCACACATTTCCATGCATCCCAATTTCCCGAATTCAGTCCATGCTTCGAGATAAGCCCACAACGCTGAATCAGTCTTGTTGCAGCAGCTTTCCTCCTAATGATGAACCAGCATGTATTCTCAACAATACACGCCTTAGAGCACGTGCCCACGGCCCCATGCTCTTGGGTATTCCTCCTACATCTTGCACACGTTTTCCTAGGTGATCCTAGGGCCCAGATTTGGTCTCCAAGTTGCCCAAATCTCTAGAAAGCACCGTCAGACCTCGAACCTGTCCAGCGACCTGATCTGGTTTATACCTTGATCCGCGTCCGGTCCAGCCCCGATTCGAGGAGCCGTGACAAGGGATTGGTGGCTAAATTGGGGATGGTGCTAGATTGGATTAGAGGCGGATGGAGTTGGGTTGGGACCCTAACTTGTTGGGTTTGGACTCATTGTGGGGTTGGGTTAGGATGTGAAGGACTTGTGTTGTGGCTAGGGATTAAGAGTTCTAATGAGATTTGGTTTCTTACTGAGGTGGCAAGATAAGGATGGCATGGGATATCCGGGACATGCATCTTGGTTGTCCGGGACGCGAGTTTCAGTTGGCCATGACACTAAAAATTTGGGGAAGGATTTTAGGATGGCGTGGGATAAGGCTTTGGCGTGGGGAAAAAGGAAGAGTCTTATCATTAGGACTCTCAAAAATGGGAGGATATGGCATGAGATTGAGAAGGGGTTTTGGCATGAGGATGAGAAGGAATTTGCTAAAACATGAGGAAAGGAAAAGAAAACTATGGATTAGGACGAAAGAGTCTCACCTTCACTCTAATCCAAGGGTTGGCACGAAGAAGGAGGAGTCTCACCTTCACCGACTTCAACCAAGGTTCTTGGCGTCTCACCTCTCACGAAAAAACCTCTCAAGGGTTTTAAAACTCAAATCAATTTATCTTTGAATTTTATTCTTTAAACCTTTTCTTTATATGGAGTAAGAGGTTGGGTAAGTATGACTCTTACAATCTAAATTTTTGTGGACTCCTTTAACAAGGACTCCTACTTGACATGGAGTCTTTTAAATCAAACTATTGACTATATCAAATAATATGATTGGACTCCCACTCGATTTGGACTCCACATGGACTAGAGTCCAAGTTGGCTAGGATTCCTCCCACATGCCCCATGGAATAAATAGACAAACTCCCAACACACAAGGACTCTTCCAACTGAAAAGAACCCTTGCGGGCTGCATGCATGATTTTAAAAATTTTCTAGAAGTCAGCGGAAGCAATTAAAAAATTAAACTCTTTAATTTCCATGCATGCTTGAGATCTGATCTCTACCAAAAAAATAAATACTAAGATTTAAATATTTATGTAAAGCATGAAACTATGATTGTATGTCTAACATACCCCCACCTTCTTCTTCTTCTTCTCCTCCTCCACCTTCTTCTTCTTCTTCTTCTTCTTCTCCTTCTCGTTCTTCTTCTTCTTCTCCTTCTCCTTCTTCTACTTCTTCTTCTTCTTCTTCTCCTCCTTCTCCTTCTCCTTCTTCTTCTTCACCTTCTCCTTCTTCTTCTTCTTCTTCTTCTTCTTCTTCTTCTTCTTCTTCTTCTCCTGCTCCATCTTCTTCTTCTTCTTCTTCTTCTTCTTCTTCTCCTGCTCCTTCTTCTTCTTCTTCTTCTTCACCTGCTCCTTCTTCTTCTTCTTCTCCTGCTCCTTCTTCTTCTTCTTCTTCTTCCTCTTCATCATCATCTCCATCCCCATCTCCTTCTTCTTCTTCTTCTACTTCTTCTTCTTCTACTCCTACTTCTTGTTCTTCTTCTCCTACTCCTGCTTCTTCTTCTTCTCCTACTCCTCCTCCTACTTCCTCTTCTTCTCGTCCTCCTCCTCGTCCTTCTTCTTCTCCTTCTTCTTTGTCTTCTTCCTCTTCTTCTTCTTCCCCTCCTTCTTATTCCTCTCTCTTCTTCATCATCATCATCATCTTCTTCTTGTCCTTCTTGTTCTCCTTATTCTTCTTCTTCATCATCATCTTCTTCTTCTTCTTTTTCCTCTTCTTCTTTTTGTTCTTCGCCATCCACTTCATCATCATCATCATCATCATCATCATCTTCCTCTTGTTGTTCTTCTTCTTCTCCTCTTCCTCCTTCTCCTTCTTCTCCTTCTCCTCCTACTTCTTCTTCTTCTTCTTCTTCTTCTTCTCCTCCTCCGCCGCCTCCACCTTCTTCTACCTCTCCTCCACCTTCTTCTTCTTCTTCTTCTCCTCCTCCTCCACCTTCTTCTTGACAAGAACCCACCAGGAGACCTGCCCTAGGAACCCTTGAATCAATTTGCTATACTTGCCCCAAGATCGCTAGAAAACAAGTTGTAGGAGATCAGATTAGAACTCTAAGGAAACTAAGTCCTTAAAACCCTAATCCTTGAAGACGCCACAAAGGTTGATCACTCCCTTTGATAAGTCAGAATTTTGTATTCTAATCCAAGAACACAAGAGAGCATAGCAAAGCTTGCCAACACTTTAATTCATTCATAATAATCCTTTGGTTACATATGGCAACCTTTATATAGGCTTCAAACTAAGGTATTGGAAAGGACATCATCCCCTTTCCAAGGCAAGTAAACAACGTTTTCCAAGTCACAACTTCCAAGTTACAACTTCAAAATAATAAATGACACAACTTTCAAGGTTCCTAACTATGAAGTACATGAATAACTTAGGAAAAACGAGTTGACAAGTCAAAACTTCATGTACAAATAATTAGGAACACAACAAGACTCAAGCCCAAAAGTACCCACGAAATGGGCCTAAATAGCATCTCCACGTGGATCAGCCTTGTTTAATGGCTCCAAGCTTTGTTCTTCAGCATTTACTATGTAAAGATAAGTGATCAATCTTGGTGAAGCCTTAGAGTCTTCTAGAGCAGCCTCCTTCTCTTGAATTTCCATGACTAGTCCATATAAAGCTTCTTTCATTTGTTTTGCCCTTGCTCTAGTCATTGGACCTCCAATTCCTTGTAATGGATCTTTGGAATTAGCTTGAACCATTCGGCCAGCCCCTTGATCTCTATCATTCCTTCCCTCCTCGAAAGGATTCGTCCTCGAATCACCTACATCAAATAAGGATAGATCAGCAACATTAAAAGTACCACTAATATTACTATAGTTGCTTGGCAAATCCAGCTTGTAGGCGTTGTCATTGATCCTCTCTAAGGCTTGAAAAGGTCCATCTCCTCTAGGCTGTAGTTTGGATTTTTCGTTGTGTTGGAAACCGTTCTTTCCTCATATGCACCCAGACCCAATCACCAGGTTCAAAAACAATCTTTACACGTCCTTTGTTGGCTTGCTTAGCATATTGCTCATTCTTCTTTTCAATGTTAGCCCGAACCTTGGCATGTAAAAACTTCACAAATTCTGCCTTTTGCTTTCCATCAAGATTAGCACGTTCTTTAGTAGGCAAAGATAGAATATCCAAGGGAGTTAAAGGATTAAAGCCATATACAACTTCAAAAGGTGAAAATGAAGTAGAAGAATGAACAGTTCTATTGTATGCAAACTCAATGTGCGGTAAACATTTTTCCCATTGCCTTAAGTTCTTTTGAATGATGGTACGTAACAAAGTAGTGAGTGTCCTATTAACTGCTTCAGTTTGTCCATCCGTTTGAGGATGTGCAACAGTAGAAAATAAGAGTTTAGTTCCTAATTTATTCCACAAGGTGTGCCAAAAATGACTTAGGAACTTCACATCTCTATCACTAACAATTGTCTTAGGCAAACCATGCAAACGAACTATGTCTTTAAAGAACAAGTCAGCAATATGTGTTGCATCATTGGTTTTAGAACATGCAATGAAATGAGCCATTTTGCTAAATCTATCAACAACAACAAATATGCTGTCCTTTCCACTTTGAGACCTTGGTAATCCTAAAACAAAATCCATAGAAATATCAATCCAAGGTTGGTTAGGCACGGGTAAAGGTGTATACAAGCCATGTGGTAAAACTTTAGATTTCGCTTGTCTACATGTAATGCATTTATCACAAATAGCTTGCACATCATGCTTCATGTTAGGCCAATAAAAATGCTCATGCAAGATATCTAAAGTCTTTTGCACACCAAAATGTCCCATCCAACCACCCCCATGAGTTTCTCTGACAAGCAATTCACGAATAGAACAAATAGGCACACACAACTAATTTTTCTTAATTAGAAATCCATCATGCCTATAATACTCACCAGATGCACTCTTTTCGCATGTATTCCATGTTTGGCAGAAATCAGAATCATTGGCATACAAGTCATTAATCAATTCAAAACCAAGTAACTTAGTTTGCAAGGTAGTAAGTAAAGCATACCTTCGAGACAATGCGTCAGCAACGATATTTTCTTTTCCATATTTGTACTTGATGAAATAAGGAAATGTTTCTATGAACTCCAGCCACTTAGCATGCCTCTTATTAAGCTTACCCTGGGATTTCAAGAACTTCAAGCTCTCATGATCAGAATAAATGATGAATTCCCTCGGCCACAAGTAATGCTGCCATGTTTGAAGAGTTCTCACTAATGCATAAAGCTCTTTGTCATATGTTGGATAATTCAAGGCTGCCCCACTTAGCTTTTCACTATAATAAGCAATTGGTTTGGAATCTTGCATCAAAACAGCTCCTATTCTAATTCCGGATGCATCACATTCAACTTCAAAAGCTTTATCAAAGTTAGGCAAACTTAACAAAGGGGCATTAGTTAGCTTATCTTTCAAATCAGTGAAAGCTTGTTCATGCTTATTATTCCACTTAAAAACAACATTCTTTTTAACAAGTTCATTTAAAGGTGCAGCAATAGAACTGAAATTTTTAACAAACCTTCGATAAAAACTTGCTAAACCATGAAAACTTCTTACCTCGTTCGCATTCTTAGGTGTAGGCCAGTCCCTGATTGCCTTCACCTTCTCCTCATCCATGCTAATACCTTGAGAACTAACAACAAAACCAAGAAATACAACAGATTCCATGCAAAATGTACACTTCTTAAGATTAGCATATAATTGGTGTTCTCTCAATTTGCTAAAAACAGCATGCAAATGTTGTTCATGTTCATCCAAGTTCTTACTATAGACTAAAATATCATCAAAGTAAACTACCACAGATTGACCTATGAAAGCACGCAAAACATGATTCATCAATCTCATGAAAGTACTAGGTGCATTAGTTAAACCAAAAGGCATCACTAACCACTCATACAATCCATATTTAGTTTTGAATGCTGTCTTCCATTCATCTCCCTCTTTCATACGAATTTGATAGTAGCAATTTCTCAAATCAATTTTAGAAAACAAACAAGAGCCATGTAATTCATCAAGCATATCATCTAATATTGGGATAGGATGTCTATACTTAACTGTTATTTTGTTGATGGCTCGGCAATCCACACACATGCGCCATGTTCCATCTTTCTTTGGGACTAGGATGACAGGAACTGAACATGGGCTAAGACTTTCTCTGACAATTCCCTTTTGCACCAGCTCATCCACTTGCCTTTGGATTTCCTTTGTTTCTTCGGGATTAGCTCTATATGCAGGTCTGTTTGGAATGGTAGAATCGGGCATGAAGTCTATTTGATGCTCAATGCCTCTTAAGAGTGGTAGTCCATTAGGAATCTCTTTTGGAAATACGTCATCAAATTCCTGCAATAAAGTCACAACAACACTAGGCAAGGAGGGGTTAAGGTCGTTAGTAGAAAGATAAACATCCTTGTACATAAGTACAAGTAGTTGATGTCTTGAGAACATAACACTCTTAACCTCATTTTTTTCAGCAAACACACTCATTTTTTTACTTTTCTCTTGTTTTTGAATACTTTTCTCTCTGCTCTCAATCTCACTCCTTTCATTTGCATTTTTCCTCTCGGACTCACCTTCTCTCTTTTTACACTCTCTCACTATCCGAATCTGATCTTCATAAGCTTGCAAAGGTTTGAGAGGGGTTAGGACTACAGTGCGGTTGTTCATCATAAAAGAATAATGATTTTTGTATCCATTGTGTGTAACCTTCCTATCAAACTGCCGTGGTCGTCCAAGCAAAATATGACTAGCATGCATTGGTGGCACATCACAAAGAATCTCATCTGTGTATTTGCCAATTGAAAATGAAACAAGCACTTGCTTGTTTACCCTCACTTCTCCACATTCATTTAACCATTGCAACTTGTATGGATTAGGATGCTTCATGGTGGGTAACTCCAGCTTATCTACTAACAAAGTACTAGCAACATTAGTGCAGCTTCCACTATCAATAATCATGGTACATACCTTTCCCTTCACATGACATCTAGTATGGAAAATATGTTCCCGTTGCTCCTTATCACCATCATCCTTAGGCTGGATGCTTAGTGCTCTTCTTTTCACCAACATATCTCCATGTACAGGTTCTTCAATGTCAATATCACTACAATTTTCTAAGGGTGGCATCTCATCCTCACTTGAACTAGCACTTTCAATGTCACCATTCTCCAACATAATCATAATCCTCTTGTTTGGGCATTGGGAAGCAATATGCCCAAATCCTTGGCACCTAAAACACTTAACATTACATGATTTAGAAGAAGTGTTAGTTTCGGTTTTACCTTTTGAAATAGCAACCGAATCTTTTGGCTTTGCATCTTCTTTTGTTTTTGAGGCAGATTTGTTATCCTTCCAATTAGACTTCCATGTGGAACTAGAAGCCAAACCCGATTTGGATCCTTTGGACTTGATTTGCTTTTCTATTTTGATGGCCTTGTGCAACAGCTCCTCCATCTCCACATAGTGTTGTAATTCAACCACATCAGCAACCTCTTTGTTTAAGCCTCCAATAAATCTTGCCATGGTAGCCTCTCGATCTTCCTCTATATTAGCTTTAATCATCGCCATCTCCATTTCTTTGTAATAGTCTTCCACACTCATGGAGCCTTGAACCAGCCCTTGTAACTTTCTATGTAAATGATAAGAGCACACTTCGGACCGTCCTGGAAACAGGTAGAGAAAGAGGAACTTGACCCTAACCGCGACCTGCCGGTAGAACCAAAGTTATCAAAAGAAGCGTGACCCTAACCGCGACCTGCTGGTAGAACCAACACTATCAAGTTCTAATCCAAGAACAAAGGTGAAGCTCTCACATAAGAGAAACTCTCAAATTTCATTCATGCGTCCTCTACCTCTCAAGTACAATCAGGTGCTATTTTAAGGCTGAAAAGGCTTCAAAGAGAAGCAACTCCTAGGAAATTACATAGCACTACTTGTCATGCATTTACCAAGGCTGCGTTTACCAAGGCTTGGAAAAATGCATGTTACACCTACTCGTAGAAAAGTAACCAGAACTTAGGAAAAAGATCCCAAAGTAATTATAGTGACTTTGGGAACTACAAGAAGGTCTGAATGTGACTTGGGAAATACAAAATATCATCTGAAAAAACACCCCAAAAAATATGCACGAAAATCCAAATACAATAGGAAAGTTGGCCTTCCCATGAATGCTTCTTGTCATGTGATTTGGACTTTCCAAACTGTTGTCTTAAGGTTGGACTCAAAGCATCTTCACCCAATTGTATGAAAGTGACCCAATTAGGTGCAGCCTCTATCTCACGTGGGTCTTCTTTTCCTTTGATTTTTATGATCAGGCTTTCCAAAGCTTGTTTCATCCTCTTAGTCTTGGCCCTAGTCATAGGACCTTCAATTCCATGCAAAGGATCTTTAGATGGGCTGGTTGCGTCTCTATCATTCCCTCCCTCTTCAAAAGGATTCGTCCTCGAATCAGATTCATCACCTACATCAAACAAAGATAGATCAGCCACATTAAAGGTAGCACTTACATTACCATATTCACTTGGCAAGTCCAGCTTGTAGGCATTGTCATTGATCTTCTCTAGAACTTGGAAGGGTCCATCTCCTCTTGTTTGCAGCTTAGATTTTCTTTGAGTGGGAAACCTCTCCTTCCTCATATGAACCCAAACCCAATCTCCCGGTTCAAAAATAACTTTAATACGCCCCTTATTTGCTTGCTTTGCATATTGCTCATTCTTCCTCTCAATGTTGGCTCGAACTTTTGCATGCAACTCCCTAATAGTATCTGCCTTTTTCTTACCATCCAAATTGGTACACTCATTAGTAGGCAAAGGTAAGATGTCCAAAGGAGTCAGAGGATTAAAGCCATACACAACTTCAAAAGGAGAATAAGAAATAGTAGAATGAACAGTTCTATTACAAGCAAACTCAACATGTGGCAAGCATTTCTCCCAATTTTTCGAATTCTTTTGAATGATAGCATGCAACAAGGTAGTAAGTGTTCTATTTACTACTTCAGTTTGTCCATCCGTTTGAGGATGTGCGACAGTAGAAAATAAGAGTTTTGTTCCTAGTTTATTCCACAAAGTTTTCCAAAAATGACTTAGGAACTTCACATCCCTATCACTTACTATTGTTCTAGGCAATCCATGCAAGCGCATTATTTCTTTGAAGAACAGATCAGCAATATGTGTTGCATCATTGGTTTTAGAGCATGCAATGAAATGTGTCATTTTACTAAACCTATCAACAACGACAAATATACTATCTTTGCCACCTTGAGATCGAGGTAATCCTAACACAAAATCCATTGAAATATCAGTCCAAGGTTGATTAGACACAGGCAAAGGTGTATAGAAGCCATGGGGCATGACTTTAGATTTAGCTTGTTTACATGCTATGCACCTATCACAGACAGATTGCACATCATGCTTCATGTTAGACCAATAAAAATGCTCTTGCAATATTTCTAAAGTCCTTTTTATCCCAAAATATCCCATCAATCCACCACCATGACTTTCTCTAACTAGCATTTCACGCAAGGAACAAACAGGCACACACAACTTATTTTTCTTAAACAAGAAACCATCATGCCTATAATAGTCCCCAAAAGCATGTTTAGAACAAGAATCCCATATTTGGCCAAAGTCAGAATCATTAGCATATAAGTCCTTTATAAACTCAAAACCAAGTAATTTAGTTTGCAAAGAAGTAAGCAATGCATACCTTCTGGACAATGCGTCAGCCACTATGTTTTTCTTACCATTCTTGTACTTGATTACATAAGGAGACATCTCAATGAATTCCAACCAGTTGGCATGTCTTTTTTGAAGCTTACCTTGAGATCTTAGAAACTTCAAGCTTTGATGGTCAGAATGAATTACGAATTCCCTTGACCACAAGTAGTGTTGCCAAGTTCGCAAAGCTCTCACCAAAGCGTACAACTCTTTGTCATACGTGGAATAATTCAATGATGCCCCATTAAGCTTTTCACTAAAGTAAGCAATTGGTTTAGAGTCCTGCATTAGTACGGCCCCTATACCAACATCAGATGCATCGCATTCAATTTCAAAAGCTTTATCAAAATTAGGCAAACAAAGCAAAGGTGCATTGGTCAATTTTTCTTTTAATGAATTAAAAGCTTCCTCATGCACATCATTCCACTTAAACACAACATTCTTTTTAACAAGTTCATTCAAAGGTGCAGCAATAGAACTAAAGTTCTTTACAAACCTTCTATAAAAGCTTGCTAAACCATGAAAACTTCTTACCTCATTTGCATTCTTAGGTGTAGGCCATTCTCTAATTGCCCTTACCTTCTCTTCATCCACACTTATTCCTTTCGAGCTTACAACAAAATCCAAAAACACAACAGATTCATGGCAGAATGAACACTTTTTAAGATTAGCATATAATTTGTTTTCTCTCAAAACATTAAGAACAACATGCAAATGATTAACATGTTCATCTAAGGTTTTGCTATAAATCAAAATATCATCAAAATACACTACAACAAATTTCCCAATGAAAGAACGCAAAACACGGTTCATTAACCTCATGAAGGTGCTGGGTGCATTAGATAAGCCAAATGGCATGACCATCCACTCATATAAACCATATTTTGTTTTAAAAGCTGTTTTCCATTCATCACCTTCTTTCATGCGAATTTGATAGTATCCACTCTTCAAATCTATTTTAGAAAACACACACGAACCATGCAATTCATCAAGCATATCATCCAATCTAGGGATAGGATATCGATACTTTACAGTGATTTTATTTATGGCTCGGCAGTCCGTACACATGCGCCACGTCCCATCTTTCTTCGGAACCAAGATCATAGGAGCAGAACATGGGCTAAGACTCTCTGTTGCCCAAGGTGACAACCCAAGAGGGGGGGGGGGTGAATTGGGTCTTTTAAAAACTTTTAAACTACTTCTAATCTTTTAGATTAATTATGCTAAGTTGTATGGATGCTTAGTGAAGCTTAACCTTAGCAAGAGTATGATTCTAATCTAATCAACTATTAAGCAGCGGGTTCAATAAAAGATTAGTCTAATTTTGCCCTAGTATGCTATTCAATTTAATGATTGAGTAAATTGATTATGCTTGCAACTAAAGGATGCACGAAGAAGAGTTAAGCAAGCTTAATATCTAAGTAAGTGAGTGAGGAGGTCAGTCAACAAGGAGCATCACAAACACAACAGAAATATAGTGGTTCGGTGCATCCCAGCACCTACATCCACTCCCCAAGATCTCTTGGGAATTTCACTATAATCCTACAGATTACAGCCGGTTGTTTTACAAGCTCACAACCCAACTTGTTGTTTTACGAGCGCACAACGAACTCGGTCGGTTTTTCCAGGCTCACCGACTAGAACCACTCCGATTGTTTTCCCGGGATCACAATCGAACCCTACTCGTTGGTTTTACCCTCGGCTCACCAACAAACCTAACACAGTTGGTTTTCCCTTTGGCTCACCAACAAACCTTACACAGTTGGTTTTCCCTTTGGCTCACCAACAAACCTTAACCCCTTGATTCAATCCCTTGATTGAATCAAGTTACAAGATATTAAAACAAAGTATTAAACAAAACAAAGCTTCTTAAACAAGCAGATATAACAATATAGACAAATAGAGTAAAGAGAAGCCCTTAATCGCGTTTTGAAGATGAAGGAGCTCGGCTTCTTCTTTACTTGACCCTCTTCTGATTTTGCTTGAAGTAGAGGATCACCGAGGCAGCACACAGGTGGAGAAGAAGCTTCGGGATACACTTGGATGCTCTTCTTCTCTCTATTTCACTTTTGATGGCCCTTTTGTGCTTATGGGAGATTTCCCTTGTAATCTCTTTGGAATCTCTTTCCTAAATGATCTCTCCCACTTCCATGCCGTCTCCCCTAGCTCTCCTCTTGTTTTTATAGCTTTAGATGGCGTGGAGACAAGAATATAGCCGTTAGAGACAAAAATAGAGCCGTTGGAACCAGTCTGCACCTCCTGACAATATGACCGTTGGGATCGGAGTCGACTCGCGCGATCAGGAGTCGACTCGCCTGTTGCAGGAGTCGGCTCGTGCTTTACTGGAGACGACTCGGCCACTGTTCCAAATTTGAATTAAAGTGCATGCCTCGACTGGGAGTCGACTCGACTTAACCCGGAGTCGACTCGCCAACTTCTGGAGCTGACTTGGCAACTTCGGAGTCGGCTCATCCACTGAAGTCCGTGGATCCAATTTTGAATTTTGTCCTCTCGAGTCGACTCGACTGTCCTGGGAGTCGACTCGAATCTCAGAGCCCGAACTCCCGATCCTCTGTCTTTTGGCTCGTCCAGTCTTGGAGTCGACTCGAACTTCCCCGGAGTCGACTCGGCTCTCAGTTTCCGAAAGTTAGTCTTCTGCCTTTTGACGTGAAGCTGTCTTGGAGTCGACTCGAGCTGTCTGGGAGTCGACTCGAATCTCAGAGGCAGTAACTTGATTTTCTGTCTGTTGATGGTCGCGGAGTCTCGGAGTCGACTCGTGCAATGCGGAGTCGACTCGAATCTCAGAGTTCCAAAAATGCTCTCTGACTTTTTCCTTGTGTTCCGCTGAGAGTCGACTCTTGCTTTCTTTGGAGTCGACCTACCAACCATCGGAGTCGACTCGCATTCCACTGGAGTCGACTCGAATCTCAGACTCGAAAACTGTTCTCTGACTTTTCTTCCTGTGACTCCTAGGAGTCGACTCATACTTCTCCGGAGTCGACTCGGTAAACATTGGAGTGGACTCGAAGTCCTCAGGAGTCGACTCGAAGACTATTCTTTTGAATTTTTCCTTTGATTTTACTCCTCCAATTTGAATCCTTTGAACTTTAAACTTGGGCCAATAAATTGTAGCTTTCTTCCAACTTGAGAGCTTTGGAGGCCTTCTTATGTTCTTCCAACTTGCTATGTTCCTTGCAAAATGAATATCTTTCTCCTTGCAACATAAACATTAGTATCTATACTTCAAGATTTTGTGATCATCAAAATCAATCTATGAATCAATCTTTGGGTCATCAATCTCCCCCTTTTTGATGATGACAAAACTTGGAGTATATGCAATATAAAAGATATTGATTTCTAGAAGTAATACATAGCTAAGTTGCATGAAGTAGAAAACATATATATTTAAAAACATACTTCATGATAATGCTTTAGATTTAATCAGCTTAACACAATCACCATATTTAAACTTTAAGCTGATTTGTATTCAATTCAAAGCAATATATATAGCATATACTTAGATATTTCTCCCCCTTTTTGACAACATCAAAAAGATAGGGAAACATTAAGCACAAAGATAAGAACACTCAAATATTTCTTTCCCTTATTGTACTCTGATTGGAATGTTAAATTATTGCAAGGATATGAATCATATAACTTAAGGCAATAATATTGGAATCAGATTAGTGAGCACAGATCAGAGCCAATTAAGATAGTTTTCAATAAGTTTTTCTAAGTTGATACCACAGATAGTTTTCTAATCAAGTGTAGGTGGAATCTTTCTTTAGTTAATTCAAGAAGTACCACTAATGATATTCAAGGAAAACCATGAGTGGAAATCTAACTTCTCTTCACTAAGTATGAAAGCTTGTTCATTTAAGACCTTTTGCCTAATCTATTAAGTATTTTGAGAGCAATTTAATTAAGTTTCAGAGTAAAAGATCAAAACTTATATATGTGAAAGACATATCATCATGTTGGATCATTAATTCTTCTATGACTTCAAAGTTCTTCTATGATAATAAGAGCATTGGAGCACAAATACCAAAATATGAAATCATGCAATTTTTGATACATCTTAGAGCTCTTTTAAAGACTTTCTTTTATTTCTTTAGAAAGTAAGCACAATTTGATACATAAAAATATGAATTGGCACACAATTTAAGTTCTAAAGATCAAGTCAATTAGGACTAATTAGTGAATATCAAAAAGATTTTCCAAAAGATACTCAAGAAAATTTTACACGTTATTCTCCCCCTTTTTCATTAAGATTTTCAGATTTAAGTTTCAGATGATACATATTGGAGAGTATTAGGATCACTTTTCATTTAGTATTCTTTTCCTCTCCTATAGATTTATGTAATTAAGTTCCATAAGACCTCTCCTTCTGAAATTTTCTTTCTCCCCCTCAATTGATCATTCCATTTAAGAGTTTAGAATCCTAAGATAATGTTCAATAAGATTGTCAATTTCAAAAATATGTTTCAGCTTATTTTCATAAGACTCAAGGTTTGAGATAAGACAACCTTTATAGAACTCATCTCAAGGTATAGACTTATAATTAAAGCACGTATTGCAATATAAGGAGGTTTATCAAAATCAATCCATAAAAGTCAAGGTATGCATCAAATTAAAGTATCTTTAGGATAAGATACTGAATATCTAAAGCTCCCCCTCAAAAGATGCATTCCTCTTTAATCATTCTTTTTGTTGAATTTCAGATTTTAATGACAAGCGTGAATAAAACTGAAATTCTATGATATCGAGAATGTAGAGTGATCAAGAATTATTCAAAATTTATAGCAATCACCCTTTTTAATCTTTCAAGAACAAGTTATGCTTCCTCTTTATCTTTGAGAAAATGTACTGAAATATTAATCAGAAAATGATTCATTTGAAGCTCAGTTCCTTTCAAAAGTATTTACATTTTCTTTCTTTTTAAGAATCATTTGAGTGAGTTGAAATATTTCCAGCTTTAAGATCATTCACTCTATTGATGGAAGTCTTTAATAATGTAGGAGAGAAAAACATATAGATGATCATTGAGGTATGTGTGTTTATAGAACTCAATTTCTTAATCACAGTTTTTCAGCAATGTATACATGAAGCCCAATAGTTTTTTTTTTAATATTAAAATAAAATCATATATTTAAAAATATTTGTTTGGAGTTAAGATCAATAGAAGACACATCATTTGGACCAATATTAGTACACTTTGAAGATAAGAAATGATATGTTTCGGATGCGTATCGGAGCAATCACCAAAGGCATCAAAATTAATTCTGTTTTTCTTTCAAAATCATACTTTGAGATATGTATCTTCCACATTATAGCTCATCTTGAATGATTACGATTGAAAATACATATTTCAAACATATAAGAGCATATTCAGAATCTTTGTATTAAATGTTGAGTTTTGGTACGAATTTGAACATTATATACCAAATTTAGGCAAGTTGAAGGATAGAACAAAATCAATTTATTTTTCCTAAATAGAGATATCCTTCTCTTCTCCTTTATTCAACTTTCAGGTTTTAATGATGATTGTTAACAACCAATCTGAAAATTTCTTTTCAATAATGTCAAACAAAAGATGTTATGTAGTATTTCAAACATACAATCAAGTTGTCCAAGTATGGGGTACTAAAAAAAATATTGAGAACCCATAATTTAAAATATCATGCCATATGCAAAATATAGTGTGTGTTAAGTCATGCATTAAGATATTAAGAACAAGCATGTCACGGATCAAAATCAATTCTTTTCAAATAAACTCCTCCTATTTAAATATAATCTTGCATTGATTTCATCCTTAAGGTGTGTTTCCAAGTGAGAAAGAAATTGAATTGATTCTTCTTATATATTTTCATTTACTTTGTCTTTCATTTTTATTTTCTTATGCTCTATACTCTATTTGCTCCCTATCCGGTGGAGTTGGGAAGGGGCACGAGGTACTACCACTAGCCTCCCTCTTGTGCCGTCCCTAATATGCCCTACACCGAATAGTTGGGTCAAATAGTGCCGGGTACTACCACTAGCCTCCCCATTGGCACCATCCCTATGATGAGCAATATAGAAATGTTGAAATATTTACTTCAAACTCTCCCTGTTTAAGTGTAATTAATTACGGATTTTATCCCTTCCAAATGTGTCGAATATATTATGCTTGTTTTGCTTTTCCTTAAGATTGGAGTACTTGCCTTTGCTTAGATTTTTTTTTTTTTTTATCTCTTGAATAATATCCATTTTTTTTTCTTTATCTCTCTCTCTTTTTGTTATTCTCAAGTGATTTTCATGAAAGAGCAGAATGAAGAATTAATCTTATGTATCATATTAAGGTATATCATGCAAACAGCATTTTCATTATGCTTAAGAATTCATAGCTTCTCACAAGTCATTTTAAATCAAAGTTTTAAGCATATACTTGTGTATTTCATGGTTATGATATAGGCAAAGAAATTATTTAGTTTGGGCAAACCATGAAACAATTTCTAAGAGTATAAGTCAGTCAATACACATATAGACATGATATCAAAAATTAACAATTAATGATCTTAATCATGTCATAATAAGATTTAAAGTTATTGACTTAGTTCAGCTAATTTATGAGAGAGATATCTAGAATTACTTATTTATTATATATTCTTCAAGCCAAACTAAATTTCTTATGTGTGAACTTTTGGCTGAAGAAGATCCTCTCTCTTGTTTGCATGTGAAAGTTTATTGTATCTTATGTGGAGGTGTCCTTCAAGCTAAAATCTCTCATTTTTCTTTCTTGAAGAAGAGTCATTAGTTTCTTTAAGATACAAAGCATTCATCCAACATATATATATTTTTAATTAGATGACTCAATATGAGATATGACAATAGTTGCATGTTGAGTCACTTTACTCAAGAGATTGCCTAAATATAAGCAAGCACATATCATTTGAACTAAAGAGATAGATTCATTAAATCAGATGGTTCAAGGACAAGCATGTGAGGCAATAGGAAGATTTATCAAGGTCAAATCAATTTTTTTATTTTCAGAATCAATTGAGCTTAGATTCTATTTGCTTAAGATAATTATTAATAAGTCATGTTAGCTAAGTTTTATATCAAAATTCAGATTATGATTTTTTTGTTATCAATGAAATATGATTCATTAAAGTTGAATTGAAGTTTTACATAAGGACACATAATGAGCATACAATCTGGTCTACTAGCTGTATGATAAAATAATTATTCTATCATGTTTCATTACAGCTTTAAACAATAGATCTACTTTGCTCATCCCTTTTCAAATTCTACAAGATGGGGTCATAGATGTACCTTCTTCATGCCAATCTTCTATAAGAGTTTTCTTGTGGACTAACGTTGGTCAATGAAGATCCCCTTTCTTGTTTGTCTTAATTTGGAGTTTGAGAGAAGATGTTAATTCATTCATCATATTTCAAACTCACTTTGCAATATAACTCTTCATTAGTAGAACCAAACATGATGTCATCAATGCATACTTTGAGCAAATAAGATATCACAAATTCTTCTTTTTGATGCAAAGATTTATCACTATTACTTTCTATCAAAAAGGTTGCTTAAGATTTTATATCACGCTTTTAATGCTTGTTTCAAATCATATATTGCTTTATTATATTTGTAATGAGTGTTTTAGTTTTCAGATTATTATATGTATGCAAAAAGATTAATCATATATATGTCAAATAATCTGATTTTAGTGTCTTTATGAAAGATCATTAGCCTCATAAAGAATAAGATAAATTGATATTTCTGCAACTAAAATCTTTTCATTGAATATTCTATATGCATTGCTTGATGAGTGATATCCAAGGATGGCATTATTTTCATAAGAACATATCAAGCATAGTATGAATGACTGAAAAATATGAGAGATACGCAATAGTTCATTCTCTATTTTTCAGAAGATCAAAAGAAGCTTTCATCAAAAATAAATCTAATAGAAGTCATATGTATGACAAGTATTGATGATAGCTTTTTAAAAAGTGGCTATCATACAACATTGCCTTTTTTAATTTTTCAAAGATTCTATTAATCCTATTTTACTTATAGTGTTCTTGGTGCAGAAACAATTGTATTCAATATTATTTTCTGTGCACAACTTAACACAAAAATTGGTTTTCAAACCTATGCCGTGATTCATAGTTTGCAAATCTTTATCATTTGATTGCTTTTTGTGAGTTTGTGCCAATGCAGAAAAATATTTCAATTTGAGTGCCAAGAACAAGGCTAATGTAAGCTTTTGAAAAATTAGTGTTGGAAACAACATCTCTAAATTTAGAAATTTTTGTTTGTTTCCTTAGTTAGCATGCCTAGCAAAGCTTTGACCTTTAAGAGGATAATCTAAGTAAGCCTATGGCAAGGTCTTTTGAGATTAAGTACATACTAGCATGAGTTGATTTTGTATGCTAAAGATGGTTTCTTTAATCTTGGTATTCATAGTGCATATATTCAGAAACATACCAAGTACACATTATCATATCTATGATCAATAAACAATAATGCCATGGATAATAACTCTCAATCAAGCATATAGAGAATTCATAGAGTTATTCTTAATAAATTGATTAATCATTTAGCAACTTATCCAATAGTGAGTAAAGTATACTATAGATGAAATGATTTGATTATATTTCCAAAAGTATTTTCTATATCACAAAATTGATCACTACTAGCAATTCATATCAAATACTAAGCAAAAATAATGATGAGATGCAAGGATTACTGATTTTTGTTAATAACTTTTCATAAGAATATTTTAAGTTTCTTTTGTTCCATGGGTATCTTGGCACACCTATGTTTGCATCCTCATATTTTCATTTTGGGTACCCAAGCTTGCTTGGGTCCTTGAGAGTTAGGACATATGGTTCCTTTTGGAACCCAAATCTGTTTAATAGTAATAACTTTACCATTTGATTTAATTGTGTTAGAATGATAGGTAAAGTTGTTATGCCTATTCTTTTCATTTTTGAAATAAGTTATCTTACTTAATGGTTTGCTTGGTGAATTGATAACCTTTTTCTCTAGAGATTTATTGTTAAGTAAAGGAGTCAAGCCAAGTTTTGATTTATCATAAGCAACATATTGGCTTTCAAACATCATTTTTAATCTTTCTGAGCTTACGGTGAATTTGTTAATATAAGATTTTAATTGATTAATTTCTTTACTTAAGTTTTGATTTTCTTTAATTAAGTTCTGATTTTTTTTGATCAATTGTTCTGAATTTGACTTTAAGATTTCATTTTCAGAGTTTAATTTATCTTGTATTTCATCATTAGAATTTCTTTCTTTTGATATTTTCAGATTTAGTTTCTTAAGATCTTTATTCTTCACAGCTAATTTTCTATATTCACTATACAAATCATGAAAAGTATTTAATAATTCATCAAAAGAGAATTCTTCTTGAAAATCATTTGAGGTAAGAGTAGATTCAGATTTTATCTTGTCTTCTTGTGCCATAAAACACAAGTCAGTTACCTCTTGTAGTTTCTTGGAGCTAATATCATCATTGTTGCTCGTAACCTTTATTTTCTGGCTTGACTCTTTCTTGGTCAAGACTTTCTTCCTTTTTATCTCTTTCTTCCTTTCTTCTTGCTTCCTCTTCTTCTTTGTTTTTAGGAAGCTGATTTGCCTCGGAGTCGACTCGGACCTTATTGGAGTCGACTCGGTGAACTTGAGAGTCGACTCTGAGCTACTTGGAGTCGACTCGACTGAGGGAGATTCATCACCCTTTTCTGCAGTCTCATTGTTAGTATATAATTGAAGCATATGAGAGCTAATCTGAGATTTATCATAAATATTTTCTAAAGTATCCCAGATCTCCTTAGCAGATAAGCATGCAGAAATTTCATTAAACTTTGTTTCTTGAATAGCACAATATAATATGTTCATAGCATTAGCATTTAATTGTGCTAAGTCCTTCTCATTAATATGAGAGAGTGTGTGAAGGTCATTTATTATGATTTTCCATAGATAATAGTTTTGTGATTGAATGAAAATGCGCATGCGTATTTTCCAATGTGTATAGTTTGTGCCATTAAATAATGGAGGTGTATCAATTGATTGTCCTTCTCCTAGAAAACTATCTATTTGAGTTGTCATGATCTTTGGCTCTAGTCGGTTAAGACTACAAATAATATTTGAGCACCTGCTCTGATACCACTTGTTGCCCAAGGTGACAACCCAAGAGGGGGGGTGAATTGGGTCTTTTAAAAACTTTTAAACTACTTCTAATCTTTTAGATTAATTATGCTAAGTTGTATGGATGCTTAGTGAAGCTTAACCTTAGCAAGAGTATGATTCTAATCTAATCAACTATTAAGCAGCGGGTTCAATAAAAGATTAGTCTAATTTTGCCCTAGTATGCTATTCAATTTAATGATTGAGTAAATTGATTATGCTTGCAACTAAAGGATGCACGAAGAAGAGTTAAGCAAGCTTAATATCTAAGTAAGTGAGTGAGGAGGTCAGTCAACAAGGAGCATCACAAACACAACAGAAATATAGTGGTTCGATGCATCCCAGCACCTACATCCACTCCCCAAGATCTCTTGGGAATTTCATTATAATCCTACAGATTACAGCCGGTTGTTTTACAAGCTCACAACCCAACTTGTTGTTTTACGAGCGCACAACGAACTTGGTCGGTTTTTCCAGGCTCACCGACTAGAACCACTCCGATTGTTTTTCCGGGATCACAATCGAACCCTACTCGTTGGTTTTACCCTCGGCTCACCAACAAACCTAACACAGTTGGTTTTCCCTTTGGCTCACCAACAAACCTTACACAGTTGGTTTTCCCTTTAGCTCACCAACAAACCTTAACCCCTTGATTCAATCAAGGATTGAATCAAGTTACAAGATATTAAAACAAAGTATTAAACAAAACAAAGCTTCTTAAACAAGCAGATATAACAATATAGACAAATAGAGTAAAGAGAAGCCCTTAATCGCGTTTTGAAGATGAAGGAGCTCGGCTTCTTCTTTACTTGACCCTCTTCTGATTTTGCTTGAAGTAGAGGATCACCGAGGCAGCACACAGGTGGAGAAGAAGTTTCGGGATACACTTGGATGCTCTTCTTCTCTCTATTTCACTTTTGATGGCCCTTTTGTGCTTATGGGAGATTTCCCTTGTAATCTCTTTGGAATCTCTTTCCTAAATGATCTCTTCCACTTCCATGCCGTCTCCCCTAGCTCTCCTCTTGTTTTTATAGCTTTAGATGGCGTGGAGACAAGAATATAGCCGTTAGAGACAAAAATAGAGCCGTTGGAACCAGTCTGCACCTCCTGACAATATGACCGTTGGGATCGGAGTCGACTCGCGCGATCAGGAGTCGACTCGCCTGTTGCAGGAGTCGGCTCGTGCTTTACTGGAGACGACTCGGCCACTGTTCCAAATTTGAATTAAAGTGCATGCCTCGACTGGGAGTCGACTCGACTTAACCCGGAGTCGACTCGCCAACTTCTGGAGCTGACTTGGCAACTTCGGAGTCGGCTCATCCACTGAAGTCCGTGGATCCAATTTTGAATTTTGTCCTCTCGAGTCGACTCGACTGTCCTGGGAGTCGACTCGAATATCAGAGCCCGAACTCCCGATCCTCTGTCTTTTGGCTCGTCCAGTCTTGGAGTCGACTCGAACTTCCTCGGAGTCGACTCGGCTCTCAGTTTCCGAAAGTTGGTCTTCTGCCTTTTGACGTGAAGCTGTCTTGGAGTCGACTCGAGCTGTCTGGGAGTCGACTCGAATCTCAGAGGCAGTAACTTGATTTTCTGTCTGTTGATGGTCGCGGAGTCTCGGAGTCGACTCGTGCAATGCGGGAGTCGACTCGAATCTCAGAGTCCCAAAAATGCTCTCTGACTTTTTCCTTGTGTTCCGCTGAGAGTCGACTCTTGCTTTCTTTGGAGTCGACCTACCAACCATCGGAGTCGACTCGCGTTCCACTGGAGTCGACTCGAATCTCAGACTCGAAAACTGTTCTCTAACTTTTCTTCCTGTGACTCCTTGGAGTCGACTCATACTTCTCCGGAGTCGACTCGGTAAACATTGGAGTCGACTCGAAGTCCTCAGGAGTCGACTCGAAGACTATTCTTTTGAATTTTTCCTTTGATTTTACTCCTCCAATTTGAATCCTTTGAACTTTAAACTTGGGCCAATAAATTGTAGCTTTCTTCCAACTTGAGAGCTTTGGAGGCCTTCTTGTGTTCTTCCAACTTGCTATGTTCCTTGCAAAATGAATATCTTTCTCCTTGCAACATAAACATTAGTATCCATACTTCAAGGTTTTGTGATCATCAAAATCAATCTATGAATCAATCTTTGGGTCATCACTCTCCCTCACAAATTCTTTTTGCAGCAACTCATCTACTTGCCTTTGGATTTCTTTTGCTTCCTCTGGACTTGTTCTGTAGGCTGGTCTATTCTGGATTGAAGAACCTGGAATTAAGTCAATCTGATGCTCAATACCTCTTGTAGAAGGTAATCCATGGGGGATTTCTTCTGGAAAAATATCACCAAATTCCTGTAACAAAGAAGCAACCATACTAGGCAAAGAAGAATTGAGTTCGTTAGTGAAATAAACATCCTTGTGTATGAGCACAAGTAGCTGCTCTTTTGCTAACAAGGCACTCTCAACCTCTCTTTTGCTTGCGAATGCACTCACTCTCTTTTTTTTCTCTTCTTTGAATTCTGATTTATTCTTTTCTTTCTTCTGCCCACTCTCATTTTTCTTATCTTTCCTCTCTTTTTCTTGAATGCTCAATTGCTCCTCTCTCAACTTACACTCTCTTGTAATTCTGATTTGATCAGCATAGGCCTCGACTGGTTGGAGAGGTGTTAAAACAATGGTGTGATTGTTCATAACAAGAGTGTATTTATTTTTGTACCCATCATGAATAACCCTTCTATCAAATTGCCACGGACGCCCAAGAAGTAGATGTCCAGCATGCATAGGTGCCACATCACAAAGAACTTCATCCTTGTATTTACCAATGGAAAATGAAATCAACACTTGCTTAGTCACCCTTATGTCTCCACAATCATTCAACCACTGAAGTCTATATGGATTAGGGTGCTTTAATGTGGGCAAACTCAATTTTTCAACCAACAAGGTGCTAGCAACAATAGTACAACTTCCACTATCAATGATTAAGCTGCATACCTTGTCGTTTATATGGCATCTTGTATGAAATATATGCTCACGTTGCTCCTCATTACCACCCGCCTTAGGTTGCATGTTGAGAGCACGCCTAGTAACAAGCACATCTCCAACAACAGGTTTAGCAACTTCAACATCACTACAATCCTCCAATGGTGGCATGTCATCATCACTTGAGCTCACACTCTCTATGTCTCCATTATCCAGCAGTATCATGGCTCTTTTATTTGGACATTGAGAAGCAATATGTCCAACTCCTTGACACCTGAAACATTTGATATCACGAGATCTAGAGGATGAATTAGTTTCCATTTTACCTTTAGGTGCAGCAATCGAATTTTTGGCCTTTGCATCTTCTTTTGGCTTTGACACAAATTTGTTGTTTTGCCAATTCGACTTCCATGAAGAACTAGTAGTAAATTTGGAAGTACTCTTAGCTTTCAATTGCCTTTCCACTAGAATAGCTTTGTGCAGCAAATCCTCCATCTCTATATAATGTTGCAATTCTACCACATCAGCTATCTCCTTCTTTAAACCTCCAATGAATCTAGCCATAGTTGCCTCTCGGTCTTCTTCAACATTGGCTCTAATCATGGCTATTTCCATCTCCTTATAGTAATCTTCCACACTCATGGAGCCTTGAGTTAGACTTTGCAATTTTCTGTGCAAATCTCTATAGTAGTGGCTGGGTACAAATCTTTTTCTCATGACAGCCTTCATCTCATCCCATGTACCAATAGGCCTCTCCCCATTTCTACGTCTACTAGTCACAATTTGATCCCACCAAATACTAGCATAATCATGGAACTCAACAATGGCTAGTTTAACCCTCTTCTCCTCGGAATAATTATGACATTCAAACACATGTTCAACCTTTCTCTCCCACTCTAAATATAATTCAGGATCATTTTTTCCTTGGAATGCAGGGATTGTCATCTTAATACTTTCCAAATGACTGTCTTTACTTGATTCATCTCTTTGCCTCCTTCCATTACTTCTTCCATCCGAATACTCCTCTTCTTCTCCTTCTTCAAACATCCGCCCCCTCAAAGGTTTGAGTCTGCTTGGTGATTCCAAATCATTCATTCGTGCACCAAGCTTAGTAAGTTGATCAGCAATGGCTTTCATCCATAACTTCATATCAACATCTGGTTGTTCACTACATTCACTACTCATCTTTGTATGCTGCAATCAAAAGATTAGTATAAACAGAATAGGTCCTCACACACTCCTCTCTCTGGTGGACACTCTTTTATGGCTTTTTCTTGATGATGATCTTACCCTCTTGCCTTTTACCACTCAGCTTCACCTTATGAGCTCTTAAATAAGAACCTTTTGGATGTTTCTACACAACAGGAAACAGTAAGGAGTCGATGATAACCTTGGGAAACAAGAACTCGCAAGGAATAATTTAATTAGAACCAACAAGGGATTCAAGGAAGGTTTGAATTGAGAACAATTCAATGGAAGCGTTAAAGAACCAACAAAGAAATTAGAAGCAAAATCTGCTCCAAATTTTTTTTCTTTTTTTTTTCTCTTTTCTTCTTCTTCTTCTTTCTTCCTTTCTTCTTTCTTTTCTTTCTTTCTTCTTTTTTTTTTTTTTGAAATAGCAGAACAGAAAAGAACAAAGGAAGATGACACAAATCAATTAAAGGAAGATGTCACCAAGGATATAGAGATAAACAACAGCGGAACACTTTTTTTTTTTTGAATTAAACAAGATAAACACACAAAGGATAGATAACACCTGATTTCAGGAACCGAGCTCTGATACCAAATGATAAGAGCACACTTCGGACCGTCCTGGAAACAGGTAGAGAAAGATGAACTTGATCCTAACCGCGACCTGCCGGTAGAACCAAAGTTATCAAAAGAAGCGTGACCCTAACCGTGACCTGCCGGTAGAACCAACACTATCAAGTTCTAATCCAAGAACAAAGGTGAAGCTCTCACATAAGAGAAACTCTCAAATTTCATTCATGCGTCCTCTACCTCTCAAGTACAATCAGGTGCTATTTTAAGGCTGAAAAGGCTTCAAAGAGAAGCAACTCCTAGAAAATTACATAGCACTACTTGTGATGCATTTACCAAGGCTGCGTTTACCAAGGCTTGGAAAAATGCATGTTACACCTACTCCTAGAAAAGTAACCAGAACTTAGGAAAAAGATCCCAAAGTAATTATAGTGACTTTGGGAACTACAAGAAGGTCTGAATGTGACTTGGGAAATACAAAATATCATCTGAAAAGACACCCCAAAAAATATGCACGAAAATCCAAATACAATAGGAAAGTTGGCCTTCCCATGAATGCTTCTTGTCATGTGATTTGGACTTTCCAAAGTGTTGTCTTCAGGTTGGACTCAAAGCATCTTCACCCAATTGTATGAAAGTGACCCAATTAGGTGCAGCCTCTATCTCACGTGGGTCTTCTTTTCCTTTGATTTTTATGATCAGGCTTTCCAAAGCTTGTTTCATCCTCTCAGTCTTGGCCCTAGTCATAGGACCTTCAATTCCATGCAAAGGATCTTTAGATGGGCTGGTTGCATCTCTATCAGTAAATCTCTATAGTAATGGCTAGGTGCAAATCTCTTGCTCATCACCAATTTCATTTCGTCCCATGACCGAATTGGCCTTTCTCCAATCCTTTGCCAACTAATCATCAATTGATCCGACCATATGCTTGCATAATCCGTGAACTCAACTGCTGCCAATTTCACCTTTTTCTCATTTGAATAGTTGTGACAATCAAACACATGTTCAACTTTTCTCTCCCATTCCAAGTAAAGTTCGGGATCATTCTTTCCTTGAAAGATAGGAATCTTCATCTTGATGCTGCCCAGATTATTATCTTTTGAATCATCGGCTTTCTTTCCTCTTCTAGAGTTAGATTCATAATCTAAATCTTCTTCATCATCTTCAAACATCCGCCCCCTCAAAGGTTTGATTCTGCTTGGTGATTCGAAATCATCCATTCGTGCACCAAGCTTAGTAAGTTGATCAGCAATGGCTTTCATCCATAACTTCATATCAACATCTGGTTGTTCACTACCTCCACTACTCATCTTTGTATGCTGCAATCAAAAGATTAGTATAAACAGAATAGGTCCTCACACACTCCTCTCTCGGGTGGGCACTCTTTTATGGCTTTTTCTTGATGATGATCTCACCCTCTTGCCTTTTACCACTCAAGCCAGCCCTCTTTATGTTCTTAAAAGGATCAAAATCAACAAATCACAAAGAGCGATCAGATGGATGGCGGCAAATCTCCAAAAAATCAGAATTTAAGGACTTAGATGAGGCAAATGGTACTCACAAGAAAAATTGTCTTAAAGGATCAAGAACATAAGAAGACTTCAAAAGGAAGTAAAGGATATGTAATAGAAACAACTAGAAAGCAAGGAGAAATAAGAGCAGGCTAAGCAGCCTTGTAATATGTAAAACGGTCTTGTAACAAGTGAAACAACCTTGCAACAAGGGGTCTTCAGCTTTGCAACAAGTGAAACAGCCTTGTAATTAATGCCCCTTAATAATAACCTTCTTTCTTTCCTTTTTTTTTCGTTTTTTTTAATCAAAGTAAGTAACAGAAGATTAAAGAACAAAACAGATTAGAGGAAACAAGAAACACAAGGAACTGAAAAGAACAGAAATAAGAGAACGAACAAAGAAACTTAAAGAAATAAAATAAGAACAAAGGAACAAAGATGATAAAGGATAAGTAACCTAATTTCTAGAACCAAAGCCCTGATACCAAATGACAAGAACCCACCAGGGGACCTGCCCTAGGAACCCTTGAATCAATTTGCTATACTTGCCCCGAGATCGCTAGAAAACAAGTTGTAGGAGATCAGATTAGAACTCTAAGGAAACTAAGTCCTTAAAACCCTAATCCTTGAAGACGCCACAAAGGTTGATCACTCCCTCTGATAAGTCAGAATTTTGTATTCTAATCCAAGAACACAAGAGAGCATAGCAAAGCTTGCCAACACTTTAATTCATTCATAATAATCCTTTGGTTACATATGGCAGCCTTTATATAGGCTTCAAACTAAGGCAATAATAATCTCCTTTCCAAGGCAATAAGTAAAAAACATTTTCCAAGTCACGACTTCCAAGTTACAACTTCAAAATAAAAAAATGACACAACTTTCAAGGTTCCTAACTACGAAGTACATGAATAACTTAGGAAAAACGAGTTGATAAGTCAAAACTTCATGTACAAGTAATTAGGAACACAACAAGACTCAAGCCCAAAAGTACCCACGAAATGGGCCTAAATAGCATCTCCACGTGGATCAGCCTTGTTTAATGGCTCCAAGCTTTGTTCTTCAGCATTTACTATGTAAAGATAAGTGATCAATCTTGGTGAAGCCTTAGAGTCTTCTAGAGCAGCCTCCTTCTCTTGAATTTCCATGACTAGTCCATATAAAGCTTCTTTCATTTGTTTTGCCCTTGCTCTAGTCATTGGACCTCCAATTCCTTGTAATGGATCTTTGGAATTAGCTTGAACCATTCGGCCAGCCCCTTGATCTCTATCACTTCTTCTTACCCTTCTTCTTCTTCTTCTTCTCCACCTTCTTCTTCTTCTTCTTCTCCACCTTCTTCTTCTTCTCCTCCTCCACCTTCTTCTTCTTCTTCTCCTCCACCTTCATCTCCTTCTCCTTCTTCTTCTTCTTCTTCTTCTTCTTCTTCTCCTCCTTCTTCTCCTCCTGCTTCTCCTCCTCCTTCTTCTTCTTCTTCTTCTCCGCTTCGTCCACCTTCTTCTTCTTCTTACACTCCTTCTCCTTCTTCTTCTTCTTCTTCTCCTTCTCCTTCTTCTCCTACTTATTCTTCTTCTCCTTCTCCTTCTTCTTTTTCTTCTCGTTCTCCTTCTTCTTCTTCTCCTTCTTCTTCTCCTCCTCCACCTTCTTCTTCTTCTTCTCCTCCACCTTCTTCTCCTTCTCCTTCTTCTTCTTCTTCTTCTTCTTCTTCTTCTTCTTCTTCTCCACCTTCTTCTTCTTCTCCTCCTCCACCTTCTTCTTCTTCTTCTTCTCCTCCACCTTCATCTCCTTCTCCTTCTTCTTCTTCTTCTTCTCCTCCTTCTTCTCCTCCTGCTTCTCCTCCTCCTTCTTCTCCTCCTCCTTCTCCTCCTCCTTCTTCTTCTTCTTCTCCGCTTCCTCCACCTTCTTCTTCTTCTTACACTCCTTCTCCTTCTTCTTCTTCTTCTTCTTCTCCTTCTCCTTCTTCTCCTACTTCTTCTTCTTCTCCTTCTCCTTCTTCTTTTTCTTCTCGTTCTCCTTCTTCTTCTTCTCCTTCTTCTTCTCCTCCTCCACCTTCTTCTTCTTCTTCTCCTCCACCTTCTTCTCCTTCTCCTTCTTCTTCTTCTTCTTCTTCTTCTTCTTCTTCTTCTCCTTCTTCTCCTCCTGCTTCTCCTCCTCCTTCTTCTTCTTCTTCTTCTTCTTCTCCGCTTCCTCCACCTTCTTCTTCTTCTTACACTCCTTCTCCTTCTTCTTCTTCTTCTTCTCCTTCTCCTTCTTCTCCTACTTCTTCTTCTTCTCCTTCTCCTTCTTCTTTTTCTTCTCGTTCTCCTTCTTCTTCTTCTCCTTTTTCCTCTTCTTCTTCTTTTTGCTCTTCTTCTTGTTGTTCTTCTCCTTCTCATTCTTCTTCTTCTTCTCCTTCCCCTTATTCTTCTTCTTCTTCTCCTTCTCCTTCTTCTTCTTTTCCTCCATCCGCTTCTTCTTCTTTTTCCTCATCTTCTTCTCCACTTCTTCTACCTCCTCTTCTTCTTCTTCCCTCGTTCTTCCTCTTCTTCTCTCCTCCTCCTTTTTCCTCTTCTTCACCATCATCATCTGCATCTCCATCTCCTTCTTCCTCTTCTTCTTCTTCTTCTTCTTCTTCTTCTTCTTTTTGGATAAAGGTAAGTGTGTATATATCCAAATTGAAAAAATGACGTACAAATGCACAGGGGCATACCCCAGAAATCAAAGGCTAGGAGGGCATGCCCCTCTAGCCACAACAACTAACTACAAAACTTGTAAGAACAACTAACTTCTTCTTCTCCTGCTCCTACTTCTTCTTCTCCTTCTTCTTGTCCTCCTCCTCGTCCTTCTTCTTCTCGTTCTTCATCTTCTTCTTCTTCTCCTCCTTTTTATTCCTCTCCCTCTTCTTCTTGATCATCATCTTCTTCTTCTCCTCCTTCTTCATCTTCTTCTTCTCCTACTCCTTCTTCTTCTCCTCCTTCTTCTTCTTCTTCTCCTACTTGTTCTCCTTCTTCCCCTTCCCCTTCTTCTTCTTCTTCTTCTCCTCCTCTTCCTGATTCTCCTTCTTGTTCTTCTTATCCTCCTCCTCCTCCTCCACCTTCTTCTTCTTCTTCTTCTTCTTCTTCGTTTTCTTCTCCTCCTCCACCTTCTTCTTCTTCTTCTCCTCCACCTTCTTCAAAGTTGGTATCAGAGCCAAGTTAGGTCTTGGTTCAGGGAGGAGACTACCGCACGCCGGTAGGCCGGCAGGAACAGGGCTTAGCCTAATGATAGGCTAAGAGGCGTCTGGCTTGGGAGTGCTAAGGCACTCGAAGGTATATGGTTCTTCTATGTAACCTTATTATGCTGCTGAAATAGTATAGGATTCTGCTAAAAGCATGATCTGGTGGCTATTGTCTATCTCGTTTTGAGCTTTGAATCTCCACTATCTGTTATGATGTCCAAGCATGATCTTATATGGTAGTTTAATATTCTGTGTCCGAAGGCATTATATGGTAATAGTTTATCTATCATTGAACGGTATGAACACATCTTCATCCTGAATCCGTCATAAGGATGGTTTCAAGTATACTACAATCCCTCTCCCGGGGATAATGTACTTGGATGGGTTGAGGCCGAGAGCGGGAGGGTGATGAAGTCCGATTGAAGTACCCGTTTGGTAAGTCCGCATGGAGGCGGCAGTTGAGGGGAAGAGAGGACGATGAAGCCTAAGTCCCCGCAGTGATCCTCCCCTGTATGGTACATCGCCCGGTGATCGAGGACCGTAGGGTTGGCCATCCATAAGATGGCAGGATTGAAGAGTTGTATTTTTCAATGCTAGAATAAAAGATTATCATGTTTTGCTTCTAAGTTCCATAGAGTTAAGCTATCATATCCTGAGCATGCATTTATATCATATATCTGTATAGTAAGATTCATAGTTCAAATATAGACTAGAATATAGCTCCCATATCATACTACTTTTATTGTTCAGAATCATACACTATTTGTTGATCAGTTAGCATATACATATCTGTTGATAAGGTTAATAGAAAGAAAGCTATATCTTCACTGTGCACATTCAACTTAGCACTTGCCCAAAGAGCCAGCACTGCCTGAACCTATGGAGATGATCTCCAGTTGCCCTGGTTCCACAGTGGTCATGGACAATGTTTCCATGAAGTCGGAGAATGTCTCCCCTCCCACTGGCTTAACCCATAATAATAATATTATGGAGCAACTCTTTTTGTTCTTTAATTTTAGAACAATGAGTCTAATAGACCAAGAAAGGAATCTTCAAGAAGGAAGTTCCTTAAGACAAATCTTAAGTAAAGATTTTAATTCTAAGGCAAATAAGCCTTTTAGAGATTGGTATAAAAACCATTTCTCCGAAACAGAGAGATTAAAAATTAAAACTCTCTATTTACAGGACCTCCAGACCACAGGAAAGATAATAGGTCTTCCCCTTTGGTTTAAAAAGTTCTATAATGAATTTTTAGAACAAAAAGGTCTTGGTAAACTTCTAATAGAAGAAGAAGTCTTAGACACTTCTAGGACTAACCCTGATAAATTAGTTAGGGTAAAAACAATGTCTGTTAAGGGAAACAGTGCACCGAAACCTATAATTAAACCTATAAAGTCCACTGCTTTACCCCAACAGGATGTTTATTCCTCTCTCATTAAAGAGGAGGAAAAAGAGATAGAACAACTTAAGGTTGAAATAGATCAACTTAAGGTTGCTTCTGGTCTTCAGAACTCAATAAGTTCTGAGAAAGATCCCCTAGATAATAAATCTAGGATATTACCAGATCTGATAGATCTGTCAGACTTACCTGACTGGAATACTAGTAAATTGGATCAAGCTCAAGAAAAGATTAATAATTTGAGACAATTTACTACTATACCCGAGTCAGATATAGATCCTTTTCAGATTAAGAAAGGGAATATAGGTCAAGATAATTCTGAACCTATAAAGAAGACAGAAAATAGTCTGCCAAAAACTGAGTCAGTTAAAATCTACTCAGAAGAAGCTAAGACTCTATTAGAGTTTTACTTAAGGTTTAAAAATAAACCTAAGCGTCCACAGAAAGGAGTAAATAGACTCCGTGAACGGACCTTTTATCCTAAATTAGGATTAAAAATGGATAGGCAGCCTTCCCTGTCAGTCCATTATTGGAAGTCCAAAATTAGGGACGATCCATTAGAAGATTCTTCTTCAAATGAAGAAGAAGAAGAACAGAGAGGTTACCCTTCTTCAAATGAAGAAGAGGAAGAACAATAGTATCCTTCTTCCAATGAAGAAGAAGCAGTCGATTATTCTTCCAATGAAGAAGAAGCAGTCGATTATTCTTCTAATGAAGAAGAAAGTGATGTAGATTATAGCTCTACATCAGATGGTTCATATGGTTAATATGTTAACCAGTAACCATAGGGCCATTGTCTCGGTGAATCAGCTGAGGCAAGAAATTAAAGAATTAAAAACAGAAATAAATCTGTTAAGATCTCAAAAGGAAGATCAATTAACTCAAGAAAATACATCTTATATCTTAAATCAAATAAGATATAATAGATGGACTACAATAATTAATATTGTAGTAAAAGGCAAATTAGTCTTACAAAATATTACTGCATTAATTGATAGTGGTGCAGACTTAAATTGCATTCAAGAAGGTATAATTCCTACAACCTTCTTTGAGAAAACAATGCAGAACTTAACTGCAGCAGACGGAGCTAAGCTGGAAATCAATTATAAGATACCACAAGCTTATGTCTGTAATGCTGAAGTCTGCATACAGACTTCATTTATTCTAGTCAAAAATTTGACTCAGAAAATCATTTTAGGAATACCTTTCCTAAATAAACTAATGCCTATAATTAAGATAGATAGTAATGGTATCTATTCAGATAGGCAAGGGAAAAGAGTTCATTTCTCTTTTATAACCCAACCCCAAAGGGAGGTTAGTCAGGTTAGGAATCTTCTAGCCCAAAAGGAAAAACAATTAATTTTCCTTAAAAAAGAAGCAACAATGTTGCAAATAGAAAAGAGACTACAGGATCCTTATATTAAGGAAAAAATTAAGGATCTGCAGGATCAACTTACAGATCATATCTGTAGTGAACTACCGCACCAATTTTGGTCCAGAAAGAAACATATTGTTTCTTTACCTTATGAAGATTCCTTTAATGAAAAGGACATACCTACCAAAGCTAGGCCTACACAAATGAATAGGAATTTCCTTGATTTGTGTAAGACAGAAATACAAACACTCCTAAATAGAGGGCTGATTCAGAAATCCCAATCCCCATGGAGTTGCACAGCATTCTACGTTAATAAAAACGCAGAAAAAGAAAGAGGAAAACAAAGATTGGTTATTAATTACAAGCCTCTAAATAGGGTTTTAAAATGGATAAGATATCCATTACCTAACAAAAAGAATCTCTTAGACAGATTAGGAGAATCACTAATCTTTTCTAAGTTTGACCTGAAATCAGGTTATTGGCAGATTCAAATAGAGGAATCTGATCGATACAAGACAGCATTCACTACACCATTCGGACATTATGAATGGAATGTCATGCCATTTGGCCTAAAGAATGCACCCTCTGAATTTCAGAGCATAATAAATGAAATCTTTAATCCATTTCATTTCATTCTAGTCTATATAGACGATATTCTTGTGTTTTCTAAATCACTAAAAGAACACTTCAAGGACTTAAAGACCTTTGAAATGGTAGCCATAAAAAATGGCTTAGCGGTATCTGCTAAGAAAATGGATTTATTCCGAACCCAAATAAGATTTTTGGGTCATTATATAAGCTTCGGAAAAATAGTTCCAATAGAAAGAAGTATTGAGTTTGCATCCAAATTTCCGGATGAAATATTAGACACCAAACAACTTCAGAGGTTTCTAGGAAGTTTAAATTATGTGTCTAATTATTATAAGGATCTAGCACAAGATACTGCTATCCTTTATGACAGGTTAAATAAAAACCCTGCTCCATGGAATGAAATTCATACCAGTAAAGTTAGACTAATCAAGTCTAAGGTAAAAAATTTACCTTGTTTAACTTTACCAAATCCTAATTGGTTTAAGATTGTCGAAACTGATGCGTCTGATATCGGTTATGGAGGCATCTTAAAACAAAAGGACCCAAATGTTGGTAAAGAAATCTTAGTAAGATATGTCTCTGCTAAGTGGAATCCCACTCAGAGGCAGTATCCAACAATTAAAAAAGAAATGTGTGCAATCGTAAAAACCATTTCTAAATTTCAAGATGATCTCTTAAACAAACAATTTTTGTTAAGAGTTGATTGCACGGGAGTAAAACAAATTATTGAACAAGATGTGAAAAATCTTGTATCAAAGCAAATATTTGCATCATGGCAAGCACAATTAAGTGTTTTTTATTTTGAAATTGAATTTCTTAAATCTGAAGAAAATTCTCTTCCTGATTTTCTAACTAGAGAATTTTTACAAGGATAATGAAACAAGAATTATTGTATAAAGGAGAACAAATTAAGTCTTCCTTTCAGGTTGTTAGAAAGATAAAACTTCATCTTAATAAGAAGGAGAAATTATCACAACCACACTTTGAATCACAAAGTCCACAAGAAATTCTTGATGAAAAGCCAACAATGCTAGCTGCAGCCAACCACAGCACCAAGCTCTGGTAAGAAAAGGGAAATTCCTTGAGGTAAATTATTTGCCTGATTATGCATCAATAATAGATGCTATAGAGTATTATAAACATTATAATACTGGATTTGAAAATAGTCCTCCCTAACCTGTTTACCATGCAGGCACAAGATCAGGACAGAAAATTTTATCTGCTTGATAAATCAGGGGACGCAGTGCTAATAGCACTTCCCACTTGTTATGACAGGGGACGCAGTGCTGATGCACTTCCCGAAATAATGGGAATTATCCCTAAGGGACGCAGTGAGGAAGCACTTCTCATAATATGAGACGCAGTGCTGATGCACTTCCCGAAATACTGGGAATAATCCTACGGGACGCAGTGAGGAAGCACTTCCCACAATTGGCATTCTATTTGGAAGAATAGCCTTGATAGCAAATTGCTATACTGCAATAAATAAGTTGCAGCCAACTTTGTTCTTAGCCAGGAGCAAAGGGAGTATATTACTCATTCTCAGAGAAGCATTCTGGGAGGTTATTGAACCAATATCATAATGAAGGCTATCTGAATGATAGAAGGTTCATAGAGTTAAAAATAAATTAACTCCTTGGCAACAGATTGGTAATAGCCAATTCTGGTTAAAAGAAGCTAATAAGCTCTATAGCTATAAAAGACGCTAATAAGCGCTATAGCTATTCTTGATCAAGTCTTGCAGACGAAGAAATCCGCTTCTGATCGAGACGCAGTCCAGAGAAGATGCTCTGAAGTGTGGCAAAGCATCTTGGAAATCCATCCAAGAAAGGGTGCAATTAAGACCCAACACCAGTTAATACTGGATGATCCCAGGTTCAAGCCGGTGAAGCTACACCAAACCAAGGAAAAAGAACCTGCCTCTGACTAAACAGAGGAAGATGATTGTTCTATGATCGAGAGAATCCACTTTTGGCAGAACAACCAAGCCTTGTGTCTTCATCAAGCAATGCTTTCGGTGGAAGAAATGACCTCTCACCAAGCACAAGGACAAGTCCAGAGAAGATGCTCTGAACAAAGCTGGATTAAATTAGACCAGCAGTGCTTGCCCGTGAAGCCAGTACAGAGAAGGACGTCCTCCATCCAACAGGAGGAATCGCCTTTGCAGAGTGGCTCAGCCCGAGGCCACTTTACATCACATCGGTGCTTTCCTTCACGCGGAAGGAATGCCTCCACTCGAGGAAAGATGCTTTCTTGGGCCAGAAGAAATTACTTTTGGCAGGAAAGATGCTTTCTTGGCAGCGAAGGAACTACTTTCGGCAGAAAGCAACACAGACCAATGTCACGTCACTCTGACGGATGGCATCTCCACCAGCAGAGGATAAGAAAAGGACGTACGAAGGAATCCTCTTTCGGCGGACCAAGGACACAGAATATTAAACTACCATATAAGATCATGCTTGGACATCATAACAGATAGTGGAGATTCAAAGCTCAAAACGAGATAGACAATAGCCACCAGATCATGCTTTTAGCAGAATCCTATACTATTTCAGCAGCATAATAAGGTTACATAGAAGAACCATATACCTTCGAGTGCCTTAGCACTCCCAAGCCAGACGCCTCTTAGCCTATCATTAGGCTAAGCCCTGTTCCTGCCGGCCTACCGGCGTGCGGTAGTCTCCTCCCTGAACCAAGACCTAACTTGGCTCTGATACCAACTTTTGAGGGTAAGCTGTCCCTCGGAGCGGAAGCGGGGAAAGGAAGGAGAGAGGCAAGGAGCAAGAGACCGAGACAGAAGCAAAAGAGATTTTCTTATTACTTCAAGGGGCTGTCTAAGCTTCTTTCATTTGTTTTGCCCTTGCTCTAGTCATTGGACCTCCAATTCCTTGTAATGGATCTTTGGAATTAGCTTGAACCATTCGGCCAGCCCCTTGATCTCTATCACTTCTTCTTACCCTTCTCCTCCACCTTCTTCTTCTTCTTCTTCTTCTTCTTCTTCTTCTTCTTCTCCACCTTCTTCTTCTTCTCCTCCTCCACCTTCTTCTTCTTCTTCTCCTCCACCTTCATCTCCTTCTCCTTCTTCTTCTTCTTCTTCTTCTTCTCCTCCTGCTTCTCCTCCTCCTTCTTCTTCTTCTTCTTCTTCTTCTCCGCTTCCTCCACCTTCTTCTTCTTCTTACACTCCTTCTCCTTCTTCTTCTTCTTCTTCTCCTTCTCCTTCTTCTCCTACTTCTTCTTCTTCTCCTTCTCCTTCTTCTTTTTCTTCTCGTTCTCCTTCTTCTTCTTCTCCTTCTTCTTCTCCTCCTCCACCTTCTTCTTCTTCTTCTCCTCCACCTTCTTCTCCTTCTCCTTCTTCTTCTTCTTCTTCTCCTTCTTCTTCTTCTTCTTCTCCACCTTCTTCTTCTTCTCCTCCTCCACCTTCTTCTTCTTCTTCTCCTCCACCTTCATCTCCTTCTCCTTCTTCTTCTTCTTCTTCTTCTCCTCCTCCTCCTCCTTCTTCTCCTCCTGCTTCTCCTCCTCCTTCTTCTTCTTCTTCTTCTTCTTCTTCTTCTTCTCCGCTTCCTCCACCTTCTTCTTCTTCTTACACTCCTTCTCCTTCTTCTTCTTCTTCTTCTCCTTCTCCTTCTTCTCCTACTTCTTCTTCTTCTCCTTCTCCTTCTTCTTTTTCTTCTCGTTCTCCTTCTTCTTCTTCTCCTTCTTCTTCTCCTCCTCCACCTTCTTCTTCTTCTTCTCCTCCACCTTCTTCTCCTTCTCCTTCTTCTTCTTCTTCTTCTTCTTCTTCTTCTTCTTCTTCTTCTTCTTCTTCTTCTCCTCCTGCTTCTCCTCCTCCTTCTTCTTCTTCTTCTTCTTCTTCTCTGCTTCCTCCACCTTCTTCTTCTTCTTACACTCCTTCTCCTTCTTCTTCTTCTTCTTCTCCTTCTCCTTCTTCTCCTACTTCTTCTTCTTCTCCTTCTCCTTCTTCTTTTTCTTCTCGTTCTCCTTCTTCTTCTTCTCCTTTTTCTTCTTCTTCTTCTTTTTTGCTCTTCTTCTTGTTGTTCTTCTCCTTCTCATTCTTCTTCTTCTTCTCCTTCCCCTTATTCTTCTTCTTCTTCTCCTTCTCCTTCTTCTTCTTTTCCTCCATCCGCTTCTTCTTCTTTTTCCTCATCTTCTTCTCCACTTCTTCTACCTCCTCTTCTTCTTCTTCCCTCGTTCTTCCTCTTCTTCTCTCCTCCTCCTTTTTCCTCTTCTTCACCATCATCATCTGCATCTCCATCTCCTTCTTCCTCTTCTTCTTCTTCTTCTTCTTCTTCTTCTTCTTTTTGGATAAAGGTAAGTGTGTATATATCCAAATTAAAGAAATGACGTACAAATGCACAGGGGCATACCCCAGAAATCAAAGGCTAGGAGGGCATGCCCCTCTAGCCACAACAACTAACTACAAAACTTGTAAGAAGAACTAACTTCTTCTTCTCCTGCTCCTACTTCTTCTTCTCCTTCTTCTTGTCCTCCTCCTCGTCCTTCTTCTTCTCCTTCTTCATCTTCTTCTTCTTCTCCTCCTTTTTATTCCTCTCCCTCTTCTTCTTGATCATCATCTTCTTCTTCTCCTCCTTCTTCATCTTCTTCTTCTCCTACTCCTTCTTCTTCTCCTCCTTCTTCTTCTTCTTCTCCTACTTGTTCTCCTTCTTCCCCTTCCCCTTCTTCTTCTTCTTCTCCTCCTCCTCTTCCTGATTCTCCTTCTTGTTCTTCTTATCCTCCTCCTCCTCCTCCACCTTCTTCTTCTTCTTCTTCTTCTTCTTCGTTTTCTTCTCCTCCTCCACCTTCTTCTTCTTCTTCTCCTCCACCTTCTTCATCTTCTTCTTCTCCTTCTCCTTCTTCTTCTTCTCCTCCACCTTCTTCATCTTCTTCTTCTCCTTCTCCTTCTTCTTCTTCTCCTCCTTCTTCTTCGTCTTCTTCTCCTTCTCCTTCTTCTCCTCCTTCTTCTTCGTCTTCTTCTCCTTCTCCTTCTTCTTCTCCTCCTTCTTCTTCGTCTTCTTCTTCTCCTCCTTCTTCTTCTTCTTCTCCTTCTTCTTCGTCTTCTTCTCCTCCTTCTCCTTCTTCTTCTTTTTCTTCTTCTTTTTCTACTACTACTTCTTCTTCTCCTCCTCCACCACCTTCTTCTTCCTATTCTCCTCCACCTTCTTCTTCCTCTTCTCCTCCACCTTCTTCTTCTTCTTCTTCTCCTCCTCCACCTTCTTCTTCTTCTTCTTCTCCTCCTTCTCGTTCTTCTTCTTCTCCTTCTCCTCCTTCTCCTTCTTCTTCTTCTTCTCCTTCTCCTCCTTCTCCTTCTTCTCCTTCTCCTCCTTCTCCTTCTTCTTCTACTTCTTCTTCTTCTTCTTCTCCTCCACCTTCTTCTTCTTCTTCTTCTCCTCCACCTTCTTCTTCTTCTTCTTCTCCTTCTCCTTCTTCTTCTTCTTCTCGTTCTCCTTCTTCTTCTTCTCCTTTTTCTTCTTCTTCTTCTTTTTGCCCTTCTTCTTCTTGTTCTTCTCCTTCCACTTCATCATCATCATCACCATCATCTTCCTCTTCTTTTTCTTCTTCTTCTTCTCCTCTTCCCCCTTCTCCTTCTCCTCCTACTTCTTCTTCTTCTTCTTCTCCCCCACCTTCTTCCTCTTCTTTTCCCCCACCTTCTTCAACTTCTTCTCCTCCACCTTCTTCTTCTTCTTCTTCTCCTCCACCTTCTTCTTCTTCTTCTTCTCCTCCACCTTCTTCTTCTTCTTCTCCTCCACCTTCTTCTTCTTCTTCTTCTCCTTCTCCTTCTTCTTCTTCTCCTTATTCTTCTTCCTCCTCTTCTTCTCCTTCTCCTTCTTCTTCTCCTTCTTCTTCTCCTTCCCCTTATTCTTCTTCTTCTCCTTCTCCTTCTACATCATCATCATCTTCTTCTTCCTCCACTCCTTATTCTTCTTCCTCTTCTCCTTCTTCTTCTTCTCCTTCCTCTTCTTCTTCTCCTTCACCTTCTTCTTCTCCTTCTTCATCTCCTTCCTCCTACTCTTTCTTCTTCTTCTTCTTCTTCTTCTCCCACCCCATCTTCTTCTTCTTCTTCTTCTTCTTCTTCTTCTCCCACCCCATCTTCTTCTTCTTCTTCTTCTTCTCCTCCTCCTACCCCATCTTCTTCTTCTTCTTTTTGTTGTTGTTGTTGTCCACTGCCAACTCCAACTTCTTCTTCTTCTTCTCCTATCCCATCTTCTTCTTCTTCTTTTTGTTGTTGTTGTCCTCCACCACCAACTCCAACTTCTTATTCTTCTTCTTCTTCTTCTCCTGCTCCTTCTTCTTCTCCTTTTTCTTCTTCTTATCCCCCTCCACCTCCCTCTTCTTCTTCTTCTTCTTCTTCTTCTTCTTCTTCTCCTTCTTCTTCTTGTTGTTGTTCTTCTTCTTCTCCTCCTTCTTCTTCTTGTTGTTCTTCTCCTTATTCTTCTCCTTCATATTCTTCTCTCTCTTCTTCTTCATCATTATCTTCTTCTTCTACTTCTCCTACTCTTTCTTCTTCGTCTCCTTCTTCTTCTTCTCATTCTCCTTCTTCTTCTTCTCCTTCTTCTTATTCCTCTTCTTCTTCTTGTTCTTCTCCTTCCACTTCGTCGTCATCATCATCTTCTTCTTCTTCTTCCTTTTCTTGTTCTTGTTCTTCTTCTCCTTCCACTTCGTCGCCATCATTATCATCTTCTTCTTCTTCTTCTTCTACCTCTTCTTCTTCTTGTTCTTCTCCTTCCACTTTATCATCATCATTATCATCATCTTCCTCTCCTATTTCTTCTTCTTCTTCTTCTCCTCTTCCTCCCTCTTCTTCTCCTTCTCCTCTTCCTCCCTCTTCTTCTCTTCTCCTCTTCCTCCCTCTTCTTCTTCTCCTTCTCCTCCTACTTCTTCTTCTTCTTCTTCTCCTTCTTCTTCTTATCCTCCTCCACCTGCTGGGAACCCGCCCATGCTGCAGAGATTTCAAAAATCAGATTGCAGCGGATGGGGCATGCGCGGGATCAACGTTCATCTCATGAACGTATTTCAAAAACTGTTTGTAGATAGATTAGGATTAAAAACTTTTAAACCATTAAGAAGATCAGATCTTCACCTTGTGTGGGTAGATGATCACCGTAAACTGAAGTTCGTGGTTTTGGATGAAGGTTCGCTTAAAGCTGCACACGCGTCCGGCCTCTACGGGTATCCACACGAAGCAAAAGACTGATCAAAGCTCTCTTGTCTCAAGGAAGAAGAACTCACAGACTTGCAGCCTTTTCTTCCTTTGCTTGGCGTTGGAACCCAAAGGGAGAAGAAGGATGCCGCCAAGACTTCTTTTCCTCTTCCTTTGCTTGTGGCTGAAACAAGAGGAGGAGAGGGGGCTCACGGCTGGAGAAGGGAGAGCTTCAATTGCCCTAGGGTGCCGCCCACATCCCCTTTTAAAAGCATGTGGAGCTCCTACAAATTAGGAGCTCCTTGATGAATTTCCAAGAGGGGCGCCGGCACCTCTTGTGTTGCCGCATCAACAAAGAAAAAGGGGAGGGGCGTGCGCCCCTCACACGCCCCTCCCTCTTGTGTTGCCCTAGTCCTCCTCTAAGGAGGATTGGGAGGCCCTAATGTGGCTAAGTCCTAATCTAATTAGGCTTAGTCCAAGGAGGAACCATTTTTGGGTTTAATCCATGCTAGTCCTAATCCAATTTGAACTCGAATAAATTATGACTCAATTGAACTCTTCAATCATAATCCAATTAGGAGTCATGTTAATTCGTTAGATTAATAATTAATTAGGACTTAAGAAGTCCTAATCCAATTAGGACTTATTCAATTTTAGTCCTAATCCGATTAGGACTCTTATTTGAATCCGAAGTCCTAATCTAATTAGGACTCTAGGAATCCTACTCTAAGTAGCACTCTAGTTTGAAGTTGAAATTCTAATTCAATTAGGATTTTAGGAATCCTACTCTAAGTAGGACTCCCAGTCCTAATCCAATTAGGACTCTAGGAATCCTACTCCAAGTAGGATTCGTGTTCAAGTCCAATTAATCAAATTCCATTATTCCTTCTTCAACTCTTTATCAATCAAATTGATTATTCGTGATTCACAATCACAATTCAACCATCAGATCAGTCAATACTTCTAATGTGTGTGACCCCATAGGTTCTATTCTATCTGGTAGTGATATATACTGCGATCTCTATCACAATATCATTGAAAACTTCTTTCAATGGGTTGGAACAATTCCAACTCAACTCATTAGGGTTTATCAACCATCGAGATATTTTTTGTGAGTCTCACCATCTACCAGTGACACCTAGCAGCATGTAGTGGCTACCCAGCAGAATGGAATGATGAACCTCTAGGTACAGTTATCGTATGATACAGTCCTTCTATCGTGGATCCCTACAGGACGGAGGTCATGGACAACTCGTCAAAACCCATCGTCTGTCATATGTCAAGATTTATTCGACTTAAGCTTGAGAGTGGAAAACTCTTTCTCCATTGTGCATACTGTCCCGACCGAGGTCTTACAAACTCAGTCTTATAAATCACATTGGATCTCTCCTCATCTATCAAGGTCGATAGATTCCATATAGGTGCATACCCTACTCCTACAGTGAACCTACTGCAGCCAATCTACACTGTATGGACCCATATGGCCAGAAACTATGTGTACGTGCAGTCAAACTACAATAACCTCACTGTGAGTAGCCGAAGCACCGCAGGTCAAAGGACCAGTCACACTACTGCAACATCAAGCAAGTCACTGACGAGTGGATAGACATCCAAGTGACTTCTTGTCTTGGTTACGCTAAGTACCCTTGTTCTCTAACAAGCACCTGCACTATCACTTCAGTGTCCCCATACTGTGGACTCGAGTCTCGTCCATCCATAAGGAAAGCGATGTGTGCACTGATCTCATCGGATCGATCACCGGCCTCGTGATGATCCATCGATCAGGAGCATTTAGAAATTAATCACCAATGATACATGGCTCAAATTCTCAACTCTTGAGAATATGCATCATCATCTTATTAATTCCTTGGATGATTCATAGACACATAAACAATATGAATGAAAAAATGCCTTTTACTATTCAATAATAATAAAGTCAAGTACAAAACTATATCCTAGAATCAATAATGTGTTAGCCATATTGGCTTCTAGGGCATACATCTAACACCACCTCCTCCTCCTTCTTCTACTTCTTCTCCTTCTTCTTCTTGTTGTTCTTCTCCTTATTCTTCTCCTCCATATTCTTCTCTCTCTTCTTCTTCATCATTATCTTCTTCTTCTCCTTCTTTGTCTTCTTCTTCCTCTCCTACTCTTTCTTCTTCTTCTTCTTCTCCTCCTCCTTCCCCTTCTTGCCAAGGGACGTGCTCTTTCCATATGGCAATCCGCGTGAACAAGAAGGAGGAGGAGGGGCATCTGCCCCTCCACATGGCGTGGGGACCATGAAAGGAAAGTCCGCCCCTCCTTTCTTGGTGCGTGTGAGAAGGAGGAGGGGCGGACGCCCCTCCCTCTTTCCTTCTTTGATCCTCACGCATGGAGGAAGGGCTCTCTCCCTTCCTTCCATGCATGGGTCAACTAATCTAATTAGGTGTTACATGGTTCCACCTGATCAACTGAATCCTAATCCAATTAGAACCCAATGTGTCCTCCTAATTGATTTATATGAATCCTAATCCAATTAGGACTTGAATTGGACTTTATGAATCATGTTCTTTATCTAATAAGGAGTTCTAATTAATTAGGCCTTCCCATCCTTATCCGATAAGGTTAAGCCTAATTTAATTAGGTCCAATTAAATCAATTAAATTGCAATCCAATTGCGATTCCTTCTTCTTTAACTCACTAACTCTTAGCGGGTTAAACTAATTGTCAATCAAATTGACAATCAATTTTAATTTCGATTCCAAATCGTAATCCAACCGTCGGAACGATCAAAACCTCTAATGTGTGTGATCCTGTAGGTTCTATTCTGACTGGTAGTGAGATATATTATGATCTCTATCATAATATCATCGAAACTCTTTTCAATGAAATGAAACGATTTCAACTCTACTCTTAGGGTTCACTGATCACCAAGTGAATGCCTTCGAGTCTCACAATCCACTAGTGATACCTAGCAGCATATAGTGATAACCCAGCAGATCGGAAGGGATGAACCACTATGTGCAGTTAGTATATGATACAGTACCTCTATCATGGATACCGTCGTCAAACCCCATTGTCTGTCTAATATCAGATTTATTTGACTCAAGTTCGAGATTGAAAAACTCTTTTTCCAGAACTGCCCTGGCCAAGATCTTTCGAACTTAGTCTCATAAATCATATAGGATCTCTCCTAATCTATCAAGGTCGATAGATCCCATCTAGATGCAACCCTAATCCAACATGAACCTACTGCAGCCAATCTGTACCACAAGGACTCTTGGGGCTCATGTTTATGTGCTCGTCAAACTACAGCAACCTTACCGTGATTAACTGAGGCATCGCAGGAATAATAAGTACTAGTCATACAACTGCAGCATCAAGTAAGTCACTGACGAGTGGATAGACATCCAAGTGACTTCTTGCTTTGGTCACGCTCAGTACCCTTGTTCTCTAACAAGCACTTGCACAATCATCCCAGTGCCACGGCTCCTCGAATTGGGGCTGGACCGGACGTGGATCAAGGTATAAACCAGATTAGGTCGCTGGATGGGTTCGAGGTATGACGGTGCTCGTTAGAGATTTGGGCAACTTGGAGACCAAATCTGGGCCCTAGGATCACCTAGGGAAGTGTGCGCAAGATCTAGGAGGAATACCCAAGAGCATGGGGCCGTGGGCACGCACTCCATGTATTGTTGAGAATACATGCTGGTTCATCAACAGGAGGAAAGCTGCTGCAACGAGACTGATTCAGCATTGTGGGCTTATCTCGAAGCATGGACTGATGGAGGAACATGGCATAAGTTTTCAGAAGGCAAGGGACACGTTTTAACACGTTTTTGTAACTGAAAACGTGTATGGTTAGAAGACGAGGCTGTAACGCTGTTTCCACGCACTTTCACTTTGAGGGGCATTTCGGGAGCACTATAGAAGTCCGTTCAAAGTGAAAAAGGTGCCATCTGGAAGGGTTTTTCGTTATGAATCCAACGAATCCAGTTTCATAGTAATCCGAGTTCGTTTGGGGCACGAACTTGGCTGTTTTATCTGATTGCGCAGAATCCTGCGGGAATCGGGGTTTTCCTATCTTATCTAGAATTCATCCTTATCTTGTGCATGGGAAGTTGAGTTCATGAGGAACTTATAATTGGAGGTTGCTACTCTATAAGAGAACCCTCAAAGGGGAGGGATTGGCATCCGGTAGAGCTGGAGAGGCCAGGAGAGCTTAATGTAATCAGTTGAGTGGTTATTTAATAAAGTTCTCTTCCTCTATATTTCTCCTTCTCCTTCGTGGTGTTTTCTGGTGTTGTGCTTCACTGCATTATTGTTGTTAGGCGTGACCTAAGTCATAGAGACTAGGAACCCACGCCAGGAAGGCTGATCGATTATCTTCGGAAGACCGAGCTGTACGTTGTTGGGATTAACTCTGAAATCCCTTCGCCAGGAGGGACGCAACCCTCCGAGGTGAAATTGCCGCTCAGCTGAACCAGATTTCCTTCGATATGGAGCGGCGCTATAAAGAAGTGCTGCGGCGTAACGAGGAGTTGGAGATCATGGTGAAGGCTTTTCAAAATCAGGTGGTTGACCTTTTAAAGGAGAGTACCACCACAGGCGTATCCTCTTCTCCATTGACAATGGAGGTCACAAGAAAGGCTATGCGCCCCCTGCACAAGCTTGATGTTCCCAAGCCACATGAGTTCTGCGGACAACGGTCCGCGAAGGAGGTGGATAACTTTCTTTTTGCCGTGGAACAATACCTGCAGGTTACCGGCATGAGGGAGGACGCCATGAAGGTGAGCACGGCGGCCATGTTCTTGAGGGACGTGGCGATGCTTTGGTGGCGACGTCGGGCCGACGATGTGAAGCGAGGGGCTGTTCCAATCACCACTTGGGTATAGTTCCAAACTGAACTTCAAAAGCAATTCTTCCCCGCGTTCGCTAAGGATGATGCTCGAGCACGACTACGGCGACTCACGCAAAAGGGCGATGTGCGTGAGTATGTGTGAGAGTTCAGCGAATTGTTGTTGGAGGTACCAGACCTCAGCAACGAGGACTCTCTCTTCACTTTCCTAGACGGGCTCAAACCGTGGCCAAGATGGAAATGGAGCGAAGAGGAGTCCAGAGTTTGAACGAGGCGATAGCTCAAGCGGAGGCTCTCATCGAGTTCAAGACTCAACCCACAGCTCCCAAAGCCCAAGAATCGAAACAAGGCAAAGGTGGAGGAGCGAAATCAGGTCACAAAGGAGGTACAAAAGGCTTGAATCCGGGCTCCTCAAGTGGAGGGGCTTTCCAAGCGAAGGGCAAAGGGGTGGCGCAAGGTACCAGCACTATCTCATGCTATTTTGCAATGGACCGCACAAGGTGAAGGACTGTCCATTGAGGGGCAAGATAGCATCTATGGTGGTGGAGGAGAAGCAAGAGACCGACCAAAGGATGGGCTCACTCAATCTCAATGCCCTGAAGGCCAAGGGGCCATGAGGTCTGCTCTATGCACCTATCTGCATTGGTGGTCACACCTTCCAGGCACTCATTGATACGGGTGCCACTGACTTCTTCGTGGACCTAGCTACGATAAAGAGGTTAAATCTAAAGATTCAACATGATGAACACACATTCAAGGCGGTCAACTCCGCAGAAGTGGCTACCCGCGGAACGTCGAAGGATGTTGAGATCCAATTCGGCGCATGGACTGGACGGGTGATAGCGGTGGTCGCCCCGATCGACGACTACGAGGTGGTCATCGACATGTCTTTACTTACCCAGCTACAAGCCATGATAAAGCCGGATTCAGATGTGGGGGTGGTCCTGAATCCGAGTGGAGCTTGTGTAGTTCCAGGGAAGCGAGTTAAAGGGACTCCGCAGCGAGTCCTATCGGCGATGCAACTTGCTAAGGGGCTGAGAAGGAGACTTCCAACATATATTGCATCCCTTTAGGAGGAAGAACTATTGGAAGAAGAGGAGATTCCAGCGCCCATCGAGGGTGTTCTCAATGAATTCGAGGATGTGATGCCCCCCGAGTTACCCAAGCAATTGCCACCAAAAAGAGAAATCGATCATCGGATGGATTTGGTGCATGAAGCACGTCCACCAGCTCAAGCACCATATAGGATGGCCCCACTTGAACTCCAGGAGCCGAGGAGGCAGCTAACAGAGTTGGTGGACAGCGGATTCATTCGACCTTTGAAGAGTCTGTATGGAGCATCGGTACTTTTTTGGAAGCACGATGGTTCGTTGAGACTCTGCATCGACTACAGGGCCCTCAACAAGCTCACGGAGAACAAGTACCCCATTCCTCGGATTGATGATTTGTTCGATCAACTTGGCAAGGCACGATGGATTTCTAAGTTGGATCTTCGCAGCAGGTACTATCAGGTTCGCGTAGTGGAGGAGGACATTGAGAAGACTGTATGTGTGACAAGGTACGGGAGCTTCGAGTACCTTGTCATGCCTTTCGGCCTCACCAACGCGCCAGCAACTTTCTATGCTTTGATGCAGCGTGTACTCCACGACTTCATCGATAAATTCGTGGTAGTATACTTGGATGACATTGTTGTGTACAGCCAGATGTTGGATGAGCATGTGGCACACCTGAGGCAAGTCTTCTATACCCTACTGCGGCACTAACTCTTTGTGAAGAGGGAGAAGTGTGTGTTTGCACAGTGGAGAGTGCCATTCCTCAGGCACATCATTGGGGATGGAAGGCTTATGATGGATCCCTCAAAATTTTCAGCCATAGCCAAGTGGGAGGTACCTACACGTGTTACACACTTACGCTCTTTTCTTGGCTTGGCAAATTACTATAGGCGGTTCATCACCGGATATTCAAAATTATGCGCCCCACTGACGGATTTGTTAAAGAAGGATCGACCATGGCGGTGGTCAAACCAATGTCAGGAGGCATTTGATCGTCTCAAGCAGGCGGTCACGGCGGAGCCGGTCCTCGTGCTACCATACTTTTCTATTTCTTTTGAAGTCCACACCGACGCATCAGATTTCACCATTGGAGGGGTGCTCATGCAGGAAGGGCACCCAGTGGCCTACGAGAGTCGGAAGTTGAACGACACCGAGCGCAAGTATACGGTTCATGAAAAGGAGATGACTGCGATTGTGCACTGTCTTCGGACCTAGCGTCATGACCAGCAAGCAACCTAATGGAGAGGGTCAAGACCGAGATGGAGAAGGATCAATGGGCCACTTCCATGGGTGAACTCATCAAAGATGGCAAGGCGCGCCGTTTCTGGACCGAAGGAGGGCTGATTTTGACACGAGGGCGACGTGTCTATGTGCCTTCAGGCGGAGGGCTGAGGCGCGAGGTGCTGCGAGAACACCATGATTCTATGTGGGCGGGACACCAGGGGGTGCATCGGACCCAAGCTCTCATAGAACATAACTACTATTGGCCGAAGATGCGGGATGACATCGAGGAGTATGTTCGCACTTGTCTGCTATGCCAACAAGACAAGGTTGAACATCGACGGCCTGCGGGGTTGTTGGAGCCATTACCTATACCAGAGTGTCCGTGAGAGAGTGTCTCCATGGACTTCATCATCGGGCTACCATTGGTGGATGGAAACAGCTCTATCATGGTAGTGGTGGATCGCTTCTCGAAGTACGGAGTCTTCATTGCAGCACCTACTACTTGCCATGCGGAGGACGTGGCGTGGTTGTTCTTCACATATGTGGTGAAATATTGGGGGATATCGTGGAGTATCGTTTCTGATCGTGATGCTCGCTTCACGGGGAGATTCTGGACGGTGTTATTTTGGATACTCGGAACGGAGCTGAAGATGTCCATGGCCTTCCACCCTCAGACCGACGGCCAAACAGAGCGAACCAATGTATTATTGGAGATGTATTTGAGGCACTATGTGAGTGCCAACCAGCGGGATTGGGTGAGACTCTTGGACCAAGCCCAATTCAGCTACAACTTACAGCGATCGGAGTCGACAGGTAAATCACTGTTCGAGGTGCTAACAGGGATGCAACCAGACACTCCGGGAAGTATCACAGCGGACTACATGGGACGTAGTCCGACCGCCTACAGGTTCGTGAGGGATTTGAAAGAGGATACAGATTTGGTTCAGGTCACCTTGTTGAAGGCGACCAAACGGATGAAGAAGTGGGCTGACATAAAGTGGCGGGCAGCTGAATTTCAGGTTGGTGATCGGGTATTGGTGAAGCTTTACCATCACATGAAATTGAAGTCGGGCTACCATAAAGCACTTGTGAGGAGGTATGAAGGTCCCTTCATCATCACACATCGAATTGGAGAGACAGCATACCGATTGTCACTGCCTTCCAAACTGAAAGTGCACCCGATGTTCGACGTGTCCTTATTAAAACCGTTCAGAGAGGACACAACTGACCCTTCTCGGGCTCGAAGCGGGCGAGCTCCAGTGGCCGTACGAGTTCTACACCAAGAAGGTTTCTGAAATCAAGGCGGACAGGAAAAAGGGTAATTGTGTGCAATACATAGTCCGATGGAAAGGACTATCAGATTCAGAAGCAAGCTGGGAATATGGCAACGAACTATCGCAACGAACTATGGCAGTTCGAGGACATCATCAACGAGTACTGCCTAGCCTCGTCAGGGGCGACTTTAGCTTAGGTGGGGGAGGGTGTCACGGCTCCTCGAATCGGGGCTGGACCAGACGCGGATCAAGGTATAAACCAGATCAGGTCGCTGGACGGGTTCGAGGTATGACGGTGCTCTCTAGAGATTTGGGCAACTTGGAGACCAAATCTGGGCCCTAGGATCACCTAGGGAAGTGTGTGCAAGATATAGGAGGAATACCCAAGAGCATGGGGCCGTGGGCACGCACTCCATGTATTGTTGAGAATACATGCTGGTTCATCATCAAGAGGAAAGCTGCTGCAACGAGACTGATGCAGCGTTGTGGGCTTATCTCGAAGCATGGACTGAATGCGGGAAATTGGGATGCATGAAAATGTATGTCACTGATGAAGGAACCTGGCATAAGTCTATAGAAGGCAAGGGACACGTTTTAACACGTTTTTGTAACTGAAAACGTGTATGGTTAGAAGACGTGGCTGTAACGATGTTTCCACGCGCTTTCACTTTGAGGGGAATTTTGGGAATTTTACAGAAGTCCGTTCAAAGTGAAAAAGGTGCCATCTGGAAGGGTTTTTCGTTTTGAATCCAACAAATCCAGTTTCATGATAATCCGAATTCGTTTGGGGCATAAACTTGGCTGTTTTATCTGATTGCGCAGAATCCTGCGGGAATCGGGGTTTTCCTATTTTATCTAGAATTCATCCTTATCTTGTGCATGGGAAGTTGAGTTCGTGAGGGACTTGTAATTTGAGGTTGCTCCTCTATAAGAGGACCCTCAAAGGGAAGGGATTGGCATCCGGTAGAGCTGGAGAGGCCAGGAGAGCTTATTGTAATCAGTTAAGTGGTTATTCAATAAAGTTCTCTTCCCCTATATTTCTCCTTCTCCTTCGTGGTGTTTTTTGGTGTTGTGCTTCGCTGCATTATTGTTGTTAGGCATGACCTAAGTCATAGAGACTAGGTACCCACGCCAGGAAGGCTGAACGGTTATCTTCGGTAGACCGAGCCGCACGTTGTTGGGATTAACTCTGAAATCCCTTCGTACGTGACAAAGGCATCATCAAAGTTCTCAAAGCAAAAAGGTATGAGATCTGATCTTATTAAAAATTAAGATTAGAAATCAATTAGGTTGTTGAAATTCTGCATGACTACATGTTAGACATAGAATTATACCTACTTGTTTAGGATAAATGTTTAAAGTTTTAAATCTATTTTTGTTGTAGAGATATGATCTCTAGCATGCATAGGAATTAAATAGTTTAATTCATGCTTCCATTGTAAAATTTCTAAAAATATATGCATGCGACCACCAAGGGTCTCACAACAAGCCTTTCTTGGAATTTATCATGTTGAACCTCTTCAACATGATATCTATGTACGTGGATTGGGATAACCCAAGCAACCTTTTAGATCTATTTTTATAGATCTTTTTCCCTAGGATGTAGGATGCTTCTCCCAAATCCTTCATAGAGAATTGTGATGAAAGCCAAACTTTTATTCCTTGTAATGCAGGGATGTCATTCCCGATTAAGAGAATTTCATCTACATATAAAATAAAAAATATAATTACCGAACTGTTAGCCCATTTATATATGCTAGGTTCCTCTTCATTCTTAATGAAGCCATACGTTCTGATCACCTTATCAAAACACATGTTCCAACTCTGAGAAGCTTGCTTTAATCCATACATGGACCTCTGAAGCTTGCACACTTTAGACTCATCGGCAGATGTAAAACCTTCAAGTTGTATTATATACACCTCTTCTTCCAACTCTCCATTTAGGAAAGCGGCTTTTACATCCATTTGCTAGATTTCATAATCTAAATGCGCTGCTATTGCAAGCATAATCCAAATGGATTTGAGCATTGTCATGGGAGAAAACCAGACGGGCTTTGTAGGTCTCCACCTTCCCGTCTTGCGCATCTTTTACTTTTGTAAATCCATCTACACCCTATGGGTTTTATCCCTTCAGGTGGGTCAACCAATGTCCACACATCATTGACCTTCATGGATTCCATTTCGGATTGCATGGCATCAAGCCATTTGTCGGAGTCGTACCTCTGTATAGCATCCATATAGATGACTGGATCCTCATCATTCTCATCAAGTTCAGCAGGATCCCCGTTCCAGACTAAGAAACCGTAGTATCTATCCGGCTGACGCGGTACTCTACCAGATCGCATCAAGGATGCCTCTATAATAGGTTCTGGGTTTGATCTAATCAATTCAGACTCTAAAGGTTCACTGGATGGTGTTGGTTTTTCTACATGTCGAACTTCCTCAAGTTTTACATTAGAGCCATTAGTTCCTTCTCCAAGAAAATAACCCTACTGCTGTTGAACAACTTTTGTTTTTCAGTAAGGTAGAATAATATCCCTTGGTCTCTTTTGGATAGCCAACAAAGAAACATTTGTCAGACCTAGCTTCGAGTTTATCTGCTTTCAGACGCTTGACGTAGGCGAGACACCCCCCAAACCCTAAGGTGAGTGAGTACTGGTTTATGCCCTATCCACATCTCATGTGGTGTTTTAGCCACAGATTTACTCGAAACTTTATTAAGAATATAACAAGCCATTTCGAGTGCATATCCCCATAAGGATATCGGCAGACTAGCAAAGCCCATCATGGATCGAACCATGTCTAACAAAATTCGATTCCTCCTCTCTGACACTCCATTATATTGCGGTGTCCCAAGAGATATCCACTAAGAGAGAATCCCATTCTCCGCTAGATATATCATGAATTCACTGGTGAGGTATTCACCTCCTCGATCTGACCCAAGAGTTTTAATACTTTTTTCTACTTTGTTTATCTACTTCATTATGGAATTGTTTACATATTTCAAATGATTCGAACTCATGTTTCATAAGATAGACATACCCATACCTAGATAGGTCGTCTGTAAATGTAATGAAATAGGAATATCCCCCTCTAGCTTTTATGCTAATGGGCCCACATACATCAGAAAGTACAAGGCTCAAAATATCATTAGCTCGTTCACCTTTTCCAGTAAAAGGTGACTTGGTTATTTTTCCAAGAAGATAGGACGCACAGGTGGTCAATGATTCACAATCATCAACTTTGGGGATTTCCTCTTGAGTTAACCTGTTTATCCTTTTCTTGTTAATGTGACCTAGCCTACAGTGCCAAAGGTAGACATCGAAGACACTATCTATTCTAGGACGCTTACTTGACGTGTACATTACATTAACAGGTTGTGATAACAAGTAGATGTCATTGCTCAATAGTCCATTCATCACAGTAACACCATTCATAACGATATCATAAGAATATTTCTTTATTGAAATTTCATAATTGTTCATGGCCATAAGGCCTACACATGAGTGTGTTCTTCTAAGAGAGATTACTTTTTGTATTATGACTCGGATTAATCTCACACGGGGTGTGATTCCAGCTCCTGCTAATAGATGGCTTCACAGTTCGTGGGGATTCTCTGATGATATCTTTTGACACTCTCATCATTTTGTTCTTACAAGCTTTGTAGTTAGTTGTTGTGGCTAGAGGGGTATGCCCTCCTAGCCTTTGATTTCTGGGGTATGCCCCTGTGCATTTGTACGTCATTTCTTCAATTTGGATATATACACACTTACCTTTATCCAAAAAAAAAATCACATTCAGTAAGAACGATAGATAATAGTGACAATCACTCAGGACAATTATATGAGAATTGAAAACAAGTTTAAGGCTTCCTAAAGCTAGAACTAGAACAGATCTTCCATCTCCAACATTCAGAAATCTTTTGCTATCTCCAAATCTCTCACTGATCTGAAGTCCCTGCAACGAATTGCAAATATTAAAAGGACTACCAGTATCTAATACCTAGGTCGAATTATCACAAACAGATAAATTATAAGGTGTTATCATATAAATATCTTGATCAGCAACTGATTGCCCTTTTCTCTTGCTTGGCCTGTTCGGATCAAGTGAGGTAATGTACTAAGGACAATTCCTCTTCCAATGCCCTTGCTTTTTGCAACAGAAGCATTCTGTCTAACTCTAGTCAGTCTTGATTTTCTTGGTCTGACTTTACTGAGATGTCTTAGCACGTTGCACCTTCTTATTTTTAGTTTTATTTTTATTCTTCCCTTTCTTAAAAGGACGATGCCCTCCTGAAGATCCTCCCACCATATGCATCGACTCCTTCTAGAGCTGATGATCCTTCTCAAAGGTCTGCAACAATTTCAGCAATCCGTGGTAATTTACTATAGGCTTTATCATTCTAAAATGAGTAAGAAATGGGTGGTAAGATGTAGGTAGGGAATTCAGTATCGCATCCTTTCCCAGCTGATCGTGCAGGAAAAATCCGAGCATGTTGAGGCGCTTAATCAACTCGATCATGTACAGTACATGATCAGTAACTGAGGCTCCAACCTTCATACGGGCGCTGAAAATGGCACATCTAGTCTTGTGTCTTTCAACATCGTCGGGAGTGCCAAAACACTCGTTCATCATTTGAAGCATATCTTCTGACTGAGCGTTCTCGAACCTATGACTGAACTCGTCGTTCATAGCAGCTAGCATAATGTAACGGACTGTGATTCGGTCATTGAGCTACTTCTGGCAAGTGTCTTGGACCGTTCTCCGGGCATTCGGTGCAGGTTGCTCAGGTGCTGGATCTGTCAGAATGTACAGAATCCGCTCGTGCTCTAGGACAATTTTCAGCTTTCTAAGCTAGCTATTAAAATTTGGTCGTGTCAGCTTATCACTGTCTAATAGCGATCGAAGCGACAAATTTGTGGCCATTTCTGCATAAAAAGAAAAATATGACACTTATTAGTGTATGAATTAATTAAACCTAAAGACTTGGACTTTATTCTAGAGGTCCTCTCACTATTTTATTCGAATTGCTAACCTCTATCTTCAATTTGAAGAATTAACCTAATCCTTCTTTTTTTTTTTGGTAAAAATTAACCTAATCCTTTAGGGGGCACTAGAATCCACACATATCGTATATGGGCTCGAGTGTGGCTCGGCCAACCCATGTGCATCTATGGGTAGGTTCTTAACCAATTATTTCAACTAAACAATTTCTAGTGTCAATTCTGCCCCAGGCTCCTCTTCAGCAGGCATGTGGCGCCTCCACTGAAAGTCATGGTCAGGTCCAACCATTAACATGACAGAATTCAATGTAACCCATTAACAAATGACCAGGCCCGAGTGTGGCTCGGCCAACCTGATCACCCTATAAAAAGTACAACTGACTCATCATATTATGGATGATAATTCCAATGGATGATAAGTACCAGGCGTGTGGCGCCTCCAATGATTATCGAACCACTGAACCCATTATCACTCAACTTAATGGGAGGCAGTGAGGTAGTTATCTCCATAACTATTTTATTTTAGGAACCTAATAATTTTAGAGGATTTGATTTAATAGAGAAGAGAAGGACCGGCTAATCTTAATCCTCCCACTGACTTAACCAAGTCAGATTAAAAAGGACTAGATTCAAGCCAGTTCATAGGCACCTAAATCAGTCACACTAATTTTTCTTATAGGCATGGGTCAACTCGAATCATTAGTGATCCAGTCAAAACATGATTCACCAAGTCGGCCAGGTAAGTGAGATCGGTGGGAGGGATATGTCATTAACTCGTCAAAGACAGAATCAGTGCGAATAGCTCCCAATTAATGACCACTGGTCAAATCTATCAAACTTAGCTTAGACACCGATTGGTTAATCAGTTTTGATTATCAAGTACAACTATTGTATTTGATTTAGAGCATCGTTGTCCTAATCTAATTACAATTTAGTTAAATTTGATCAACTACTCTAATTAGTTCATCTTTGATTTTCACCCTGTTCTTGGATTAGAATACAAAATTCTGACTTATCAATGGGAGTGATCAACCTTTGTGGCATCTTCAAGGATTAGGGTTTTAAGGACTTAGTTTCCTTAGAGTTCTAATCTGATCTCGTACAACTTGTTTTCTAGCGATCTCGGGGCAAGTATAGCAAATTGATTCAAGGGTTCCTAGGGTAGGTCTCCTGGTGGGTTCTTGTCAAATAATTTTCAGATCAAGGTTTGTCAAATAAACATGCTTAAATCCGAATGCAAACGATGACTTCAGTGTTTATTGTCAACTCTTTAATCAGTTCATCTAAAATATGTTTCAACTTTACAAATCTTGTGACTCCTCACGAGGATTATCCTGACCAAGATTTTGCTAAATTGAGCACAAGAGCATTATTTCCTATTAGCAGGAGGGGTCAATTCCTTTTTGACTCACACATCGACTTCGCAAGTACTTGATTGTACCCAAAATACTTTTATCACTGAATTAGAAATTCAGATAATCCGTTACCAAAGTATAGTGAGTTGCTTGCTAGTCACCGTGGTGATCTCAGGTTGGAGGGATACTTATACCTATATTCACTCGGAACATCTGTTGACAGCAGAGTGTTCCAGAACAGGTCACGTTCAGTGAAATGTACTCCTACACTTCACTTGTGTGGCATACTGGTGTCTCTACACTCCTTGGTTAAGAGGACAACCAACAAATATGGCACACAACGACCTATACTTGATAATGTCATTGTCCTAGTAATAGTATATCATTCGGTCGTGAACAAATTTAAGAACTTGTAGATAAATCCTCCTTTATCATTTATAAGAGTCCTAAGGACTTCATCACATTACATGAGTTCATGAAGATGTACAAAATATGCGATGAAAAATGCCAAATAACTTTTATTATTTATTAATTCATTTACATCTCAATCATCAACAGGTTGACGATTGACCTTTAGGATACATTTTTCAATAGGAAGCTGAGTACATTACCGCCTCGAAGCTGCAAAGGAAGCATTCTAGTACAAAAAGTTTGAAGAGTTAGGTATGATGTCATCAGATGCCATCACTCTCTACTGCGACAACAATGACGCCATAGCACTAAGTCGAGATCTCACCAGAGTCCAAGCACATAGAGCGGCGATATCATCTGATACGTGACTACCTCGAAAAAAAGTATGTAGAGGTGCAGAGAGTAGACTCCACAGACAACGTGGCGGATCCATTCACTAAGCAGCTGAGTCAGTAGAAGACAGAAGCACATCTTAAGAAGATGGGGCTTAGATATATGTCTGATTGGCTGTAGTGCAAGTGGAAGATTGTTAGAAGTATGCCCTAGAAGCCAATTTGGCAGACACATTGTATTCGTTCTCAGCAAGAAATTTGTACTTGACCTTTTTATTAATTAATAAAATTGGGCATTTTGTTCATGCATGTTATTAGGTGTTCATAAATCGTCCTAGGAATTAATAAGATAATAACACATATTCTCAAGAGTCGAGAATTTAAGACATGTATCATTCGGTAGTTAATTCCTGAATTACTCCAGATCGATGGATCATCACGAAGGACGGTGATCCATCTGATGAGATTAGTGCACAAATCACTTTTCTTGATGGACGAGTCTTAAGTCCACAGTGTGGAGACACTAGAGTGATTGTACAAGTGCTTGTTAGAGAACAAGGGTACTGAGCCTGACCAAAACAATAAGTCACTTGGATGTCCATCCACTCGTTAGTGATTTACTTGATGCTACAGTTGTATGACTAGTACTTAGACCTGCAATGCTTCAGTGAATCACGGTGAGGTTGTTGTAGTTTGACGAGCACATAAATATGGGCCCTAAGGGTCCTTTTGGTGCAGATTGGCTGCAGTAGGTTTACTATCGAATTAGGATTGCAACTAGATGGGATTTATCGATCTTGATAGAATAGGAGTGATCCTATGTGATTTATGAGACTAAGTTCGAAAGATCTTGGCCAGGACAGTTCTGGAAAAAGAATTTTCCAATCTCGAACTTGAGTCAAATAAATTTGACATAAGAAAGACGATGGGGTTTAACGAGTTATCCATAACCTCCGTCATGTCGAGATCCACGATAGAGGTATTGTATCATATGCTAACTTCACCTAGAGGTTCATCTATTCCGTTCTGCTGGATTGCCATTATATGCTGCTAGGTGTCACTAGTAGATTGTGGGGACTCAAAGGCATTCACTTGATGATCAGTGAACCCTGATGAGTAGAGTTGAAATTGTTTCAACCCATTGAATGGAGTTTCAATGATATTATGATAGAGATCATAATATATCTCACTATCAAATAGAATAGAAACTACGGGGTCACACACATTAGAGGTTTTGATCGTTCTGACGGTTGGATTGTGATTTAGAATCGTAATTGATCTTGATTGTCAATTTGATTGACAATTGGTTTAACCCACTAGGAGTTAGTGAGTTAAAGAAGAAGGATTTGCAATTGGATTGCAATTTAATTGATTAAATTGGACCTAATTAAATTAGGCTTAACCATATTGGATAAGGATGGGAAGATCTAATTAATTAGAACTCCTTATTAAATAAGAAACTTAATTCATGAAGTCCAATTTGGATCCTAGTGGATTACGATTCATATGAATCAATTTGGAGGACACATTAGGTTCTAATTGGATTAGGATTTAATTGATCAAGTGGGACCATGTAATTCCTAATTGGATTAGGAGACCCATGCATGAAAGGAAGGGAAGGATCCCTTTCTTCATACGTGTGAGGCAAAGAAGGAAAGAGGAAGGGGCGTCCGCCCCTCCTTCTCACATGCCCAAATGAAGGAGGGGTGTCAGCCCCTCCTTTCCTTTTTGGTCCACACGCCAAGAGGAGGTGCATCCGCCCCTCCTCCTCCTCCATGTTCACACGAATTGCCATATAGTGCAAGCACACTCCTTAGATTCTCTCCAATCTTTTTTAAGTAAGGGGTGTGATAGAATTAAGTAAGGGGTATGGTAGATTTTGGAGGAATGAATAAAGGAGTGATTTATCATTGAGATTATTCCTTATTTGTGTGGGCATGAGATGCCTATAAAAGGGGGCCTGGCGTGGGACACAAGTAGGATTGGAGCCTTCATTCAGCCGCCCACCCCTTCCCCTTCATCCTCCCTGGCGCGAGCAAAGAAAGAAGAAGAGGTGTCTTCCACTTCCTCCTTTTCGTCCTTCTTCGTTCTCCTTCTTCTTCCTCTCAAAGTAATCAAGGAGTTGATTAAAGGGAGAGGATATCAGCCATCAAAGCGATCTCTGCAAGAGAGCTAGCACCCCGGTGAGATCAAGCAGTTTGGAATGATCTACCTCGTGTGGATACCTATAGAGGCCGGACGCTTGCGCGGCTTCAAGCGAACCAAATCCAATGATCATCAGATAGTGGTAAAGTTGTAGGCTCATGTGTGGCGCATCCAAAGAAAAACCAGCTCAAAATTCAGTTTCTGCAAGGTTGGGGTCGACCCATGAAAAGCTGGGGTCGACCCATGAAGAGCTGAGGTCGACCCCAGTGAAGGAAGGGTCGACCTCAAGAAGTCACAGGGAGACGACAGAGAGCACTTCTCTGTCGGTCTCATGGAGGGGTCGACCCCTGAAGTATTGAGGTCAACACCTGATCTACAGGGGTCGACTCCAACGCCGTGCCAGGCGTGCCATTTTATCAATGACAAGAATTTTTGGTCTTTGACTGGCTTAGGGACTTCATGATTTATGTTCATAAGGGTCTAAGTCATTCTTGGGCTAGGTTTAGACTCAAGGGGAGAGAACATGTAAGTCATGGACTTGGGTTGAGTGCTTTCTAATGTGGCTTAGGGGGAGATTGAGTTGGCTTGGGATTAGACTAAAATTGAGAGCCTATATAAAAGCTTGATGTAATCAGTTTTAGGGTTATCACTTGTATTATTTCCTAGACAAATAAGAGCCGCCAGAAAACTTTCTCCCACATTCTCTCTTTTTTTTTTTTTTTGCTAGAATCCCACATTCTCTCTTCTCTTCCTCTTCTTCTCCACGAAAACCCTAGTTTGTGATTGTGATTCTTCATCTCTTCTTCCTTCTTTCCCCACGCGGCCTGACGCTCTAGGGGACGCCCTAGGTTAGCGGATATCAGGGATCCACACGCTTCCGCACAGCGCCAACAATTGGTATCAGAGCAAGATTTTGGCGTGGGAAAGAAGAAACGAAGGAAAGACATCAAGAGGAAAGTAGTCCGCTCATCTCCCTTCAAGGTAATTTCTCAAATCAAATTTGTGTTTATTTGTGATTGTGGTCTGGCCAACCATGAACAATAACATGAAGGTGGAGTTTGAGAAGTTTAATGGAAAGGGAAGCTTCTCTATGTGGAAGGTTCGGATGGAGGATCTCTTGGTGCAGAACTATTTGGATTCGGCCTTGGAGGACAGGCCGGAGGGTATGACAGATAAGGAATGGTTTTCTTTAGAGAAAAGGGCTTGTGCTGCCATCAGAGGATGCTTGGCGGATTCAGCCTTGTACAGCTTCCTAGAGGAGAAGACACCCAAGGGATTATGGACAAAGTTGCATACCATGTATATAGGGAAGAATATGTGCAACAAGCTGATGTTAAAGAAACAATTGTACAGCCTTCGGATGCATGAAGATGGAGATATTGTTCTTCATATTCAGAGGTTTGACCAGGTTTGCAATGACTTGCAGACCCTTGGAGTGAAGATGGAAGAGGAGGATAGATCTCTACTCTTGCTTTGCTCGCTGCCAGGTTCTTATGATCCTTTGATTACTACTTTGCTATATGGGAAGGAGACGCTGAATTATGAAGACATAATTTCTGTGCTAAGGTCAAATGAGCAAAGAGAAAGATTGACAAAGGATGGAGTTCCTCAGGAAGGTCTTACTGTCGGAGAGAGGCCTGGGAAAGGGAAGGAACGGAGCAAGCAAAGGGGATGATCAAAATCCAAAAAAGGCAAGAAAGAGTTCAGATGCTACAAGTGCAATGAAGCAGGACACTTGAAGCGGAATAGTCCGCTTTGGAAGAAGCTTCAGGGAGAGAAGAATGGCAAGGATTCAGTCAGTGTCGTGGCTGATCTCAAGGTGGAGGATGACCTTTTGGTAGTTTCGGATGATCACAGGAACAACACGGATATCTGAACAATGGATTCAGCCTGCTCTCATCACTACACACCAAATCGGTCTTGGTTTGCTACATACACCAAAATCGATGAGGGGAGTGTGACACTAGGAGATGATCATCCTTGCAAGGTGGCCGGCATTGGGACCATCAAGGTGAGGATGTTTGATGGGATGGTGCGGGCTCTTACCAATGTAAAGCACGTCCCGGATCTGAAAAAGAATCTAGTGTCACTTGGCTACTTGGAGAAGAATGATTACAGCTTTTGTTACCGTTCCAGGAGTGGTATTTTGAATATATCCACAGGAGCCATCATTGTGATGAAGGGGAGGAGGTTGGAGAATAATTTGTACACGATGGAAGGGTTCGTGGTGTGTGGGGGACCCGAAATAGCAGCAGTGGCACAGGGCCAGCAGGAAGCATATCGTTTGTGGCATTACCGCTTGGGCCACATGGGAGATCGTGGTATGAAGATGCTGAGCAAAGATGGACTGATATCAGATCTGGATGGAGGAGTTCCAGAGGTTTGTGAGCCTTGCCAGTTGGAAAAGCAACACAGGGTGAAGTTTGCTACCAGTACTACACGCAGTGGTGGTCCCCTGGAGCTAGTGCACACGGATGTTTGGGGACCGGCCCCGGTCACAGCGAGAAATAGGGCAAGGTATTTTCTAACCCTTATTGATGACTTTTCAAGGAGAGTTTGGGTGTACTTCTTGAGAAAAAAGTCAGAGGTCTTCTCTAAGTTCAAAGCCTGGAGGGCAGAGGTAGAGAAAGAGAAGAAATGCTGCGTGAAGTGTGTGCGGTCCGACAATGATGGCGAATTCACAAGTAAGGAGTTTCTAAGATTTTGCGAAGATTGTGGGATCAAGAGGCAATTTTCAGTAAGGAAGACTCCTCAACAGAATGGGGTGGCCGAAAGCTAGATGTATGAGATTGCAGACAGGGCTTCCCAAGGTGTTTTGGATGGATACAGTAGACACAGCCTGCTACTTGGTGAATCGATCTCCTCATACAAAGTTAGATGGGAGGATTCCAAAGGAGCTATGGTCTGGAAAGAAGGTGGAGGTTGGCCATCTTAGAGTATTTGGGTGCACGGCATTTGTGCACATTGATCCCAGTGAGCGGAGCAAGTTGGATGCCAAGTCACGAAAGATGGTGTTCATAGGATATCCGCGTGGAGTCAAGGGTTATCGGCTGTAGGGATATGGTCTTTGATGAGAATTCAGTCCTAAAGATGCAAAGGGTGAAAGAAGAGCGGGGGAGAACCAACCGGACAGGGTTGGATAGCTAACTTCTTATTCAGTTTTACCTTTTGCAGGTGCACAAGAAGGACATGAAATTTAGGTGGAGCACCAGTCAGAGGTGCCTCCACATGTGGAGACGAGATGTGCAAAGGAAGGAACAAGATCCCAGCAGAAGCATCGGAGTCGCATTGCACAAGCCTAAGCGGATTGTGAAGCAGCCGGAGAGGTATGGTTTTGGCGAAACCATGTCTTATGCATTGGTTGCTGTGAATGGAGACCTGAAGACCTATGAGGAGGCATTGGCACGCCAGGATAGCGATAGGTGGGTCCAAGCTATGGCAGAGGAGATGTAGTCTTTCCAGAAAAATCAGACTTGGCAGTTGGTGCAGTTGCCAAGTGGAAAGAAGCCCATTGGATGCAAGTGAGTGTTCCAATACAAGGAAGGACTTTCAGATAGAGAAGGCATCGGATACAAGGCCAGGTTAGTGGCTAAGGGATACTCCTAGAAGGAGGGCATTGATATAATGAAGTATTCTCCCCAGTTGTTCGACATACTTCTATTTGGATGCTGTTGAGCATTGTTGCCATCCAGGATTTGGAGTTGGAGCAAATGGATGTTAAAATAGCCTTCCTCCATGGGAATTTGGAGGAGAAGATTTATATGGAGCAGCCCAAGGGGTTTGATGAGCCAGGGTCAGAAGGAAAGGTCTGTTTGCTGCAGAGATCACTCTATGGGTTGAAGCAATCATCAAGGCAATGGTACTTGCGGTTCGACACATATGTGAGGAGTATTGGTATGACCAGATGTGAGTATGACCCTTGTGTCTATGTGAAGACTCTTGAGGATGAGTCTACATAATATCTACTCTTGTATGTAGATAACATGCTGATTGCTTGCAGAAGTAGAGGAATTGAGGAAGACTTGAAGGTAGCCTTATCTCGAAAATTTGAGATGAAGGATTTGGGTCCAGCCACGAAGATTCTAGGCATGGAGATTCTCAGGGATAGAACCAAGAAGGTGCTGCATTTTATCTCAGAGAGGTTACATCAGAAAGGTCTTAAGAAGATATGGCATGGATGGAGCGAAATCGGCGGCATTACCAATAGCTGGTCATGTCAGTCTTTCGAAGACAATGTCACCACAAACTGAGGTGGAAGCTGAGGAGATGAAGAGCATTCCATATGATTCAGGAGTTGGGAGTGTGATCTATGCCATGGTTTGTTGTAGACCAGATCTTGCACATGCAGTTAGCCAGGTCAGTAGGTTCATGGCTAACCCTGGCAAAGAGCATTGGAGAGCACTAAAAGGTGTTTTCATATACTTGGTGGGCACAGTTGGAGTTGGTATTTGCTATGGACAGGAAGGTAGTAAGGAGAAGAATTCCAACATGACCAAGGAGAACCAGAGCCGGATGATTGGTTTTGTGGATGCTGATTACGGAGGAGACCCACACACGGCGTTCTACCATAGGTTTGTTTTGTTTGAACGGAGGTCCAGTGTCATGGAGATCAAGCTTGCAACCAATCACGGCATTGTCTACAACGGAAGCGGAGTATATTGGCATTACAGAAGCTGCTAAGGAAGCTCTATGGTTGAAAGGATTGGCATTGGAAATGGAATTTGCACAGGAGGCTGTCAGGGTGCATTGTGATAGCCAGAGTGCATTATGTTTGGTTCAGAACTCGGTCTATGATGCGAAGACCAAACATATTGACATCAGGTACCACAGGATTAAGGAGTTGGTGGAAGAACGTGAAGTGGAGCTAGCCAAAGTTCATACGAAGGAGAACCTAGTAGATGCACTGACCAAGACTCTTCCAAGGGATGGCTTCCTTAAGTGTGTGATGCTGATAGGATTGATGGACCAGGAGAAGCTTGCAGAGGCTTTGGAGCGCCAAGGTAGAGATTGTAGGCTCATGTGTGGCGCATCCAAAGAAAACCAGCTCAAAATTCAGTTTCTGCAAGGCTGGGGTCGACTCATGGAAAGCTGGGGTCGACCCCAGTGAAGGAAGGGTCGACCTCAAGAAATCACAGGAAGACGACAGAGAGCACTTCTCTGTCGGTCTCATGGAGGGGTCGACCCCTGTCTGTGAGGGGTCGACCCCTGAAGTATTGAGGTCGACACCTGATCTGCAGGGGTCGACTCCAACGCCGTGCCAGGCGTGCCATTCTGTCAATGACAGGAATTTTTGGTCTTTGACTAGCTTAGGGACTTCATGATTTATGTTCCTAAGGATCTAAGTCATTCTTGGGCTAGGTTTAGACTCAAGGGGAGAGAGCATGTAAGTCATGAACTTGGGTTGATTGCTTTCTAATGTGGCTTAGGAGGAGATTGAGTTGGCTTGGGATTAGACTAAAATTGAGAAACTATATAAAGGCTTGATGTAATCAGTTTTAGGGTTATCACTTGTTTTATTTTCTGGAGAAATAAGAGCTGCCAGAAAACTTTCTCCCACGTTTTCTCTTCTCTTCCTCTTCTTCTCCACGAAAATCCTAGTTTGTGATTGTGATTCTTCATCTCTTCTTCCTTCTTTCCCCACGCAGCCTGACGCCCTAGGGGATGCCCTAGGTCAGCGGATATCAGGGATCCACACGCTTTCGCACAGCGCCAACAGAAGTTCTACCCACTTAAGGTAAAGATTAGATCTTTATAAATCCTTTACAATTAAGAATTGTAGTAGATCTGAAATTTTTTCTAGTCTATAATTTTAATCTTTTCTTTAGATTTCATAAATCTGAGTAAGAGAACTCAAGAAAATTTTTGAAATCTATGTTTTTTAGAACGTTTATGAGATGAACGACCCTGCGCGTGTCTTTCTGCTGCGATTGTCGCAACACGTGCGGGGGTAATCCGATAGTCCCTGCCATTGATATTCCTTCTCCTTCCCCCGAAGTCTCTCCTAAGCTCACTAAGGTTGTGGACAAGGAGAAAGACAACGTGGAAAAATAAATTTCAGAGGTGATACTATTTTAGTTAATTTTTCTAATGTAACTATAGAAGAATTGTCCAAAGAAGACAGTTCAGAAAATTTAGCGGAGATCAAATATGAAGATGGAACTGTGTTCGCATTAGATGGTTCTGAAATTTCAGAAGAGATGCCATCAGATTTTGATGTGAATAATCTGATTTTTAGTCAAAACCGAGAGGAACACAAGCAGCACCTTCTACTAGATCTTCAGGTTCTTCGATCAAAGGAGTTTTATGTAAGTCTAAAAAAGTATTTCTTTGCTGATTTTCAAGATTACTTCCTAGAATTCATAAATTCAGATCAAGGGATTAGCAGATTACGGCACGCATTAGCCCATATCAGCATGCCCTTTTAGTTGGCAGCCTGCATCAGTCCGTGCACATTAGCCTCGCATCCACCAGCACATTCAAGTGTGCAGCGGATCAGCACACACGGAGTTTTTCCATGCAACTTTGTTTCACTTATCGATTGCCTAGGGTCCTCCTCCTCGACTGCTTGATTTACATGAGCTTTTCAGCCCCAACTCGACGGAGTCGAGTTCTTTTCAGCCGGAGAGAATTGATACAAGAGCAAGGCGTCCAATCCTTAGGGCGTGCGCATGAGGTTCGGGTTTGATTTTTGGTTCGTTTGTTTTGTCAATTAAGTTCTTAATTGAGTTGTAGTTTATTGAATTGAGTCTATGTAATTGATCGCCAAGTGGTATCAAGGGGCCCACATCATGTAGTGTGAAAAGAGAACTTGGTCAAATCCTACTTTGGTTAGGAGTCCTTTAGCTATTAGTTTTGTCATGAGATTAATTTTCTATTTTGTTCCAACATCCCATCTATTTAAAGGGTGGACGTTGAAGAATAAAAGAAAAATATTTTGGCTTGCAAATTGCTTGTGATCTAGAGACAAGAGGCTTTTCTTCTTCCCCTTTGGTAAGACTCCAAAGGCTCTTCTTCTTCCTTGGTGAGACGCCAAAAAAACCCCTTGGGTTTTGGGTATAGCCATCTTCCACAAAAATTCAGTAGCACCCACCTCCGTTCTGCATCAAGGTAGTAGAGAAAAGAATTTAACTTTAGAAAAAATTGCTCGTACCATGTTAATTCTTCATTGGACACTCTCCGACAAGAGGACTTCTTCGTCTATATTATTTTAGGTCAAATTCAGAGTTAGTGAAGGGTTGAGCACGATCTCATCTCTTTATAGCATCACCTCGGGAGCAAGCAATATTGGAGCCTTCACTATCCGAGCACAATATCAACCACATAGCTACCCTAGATGTATATCGTGATCTTCGGCTGACCTCTATGGTCTGTACAACTGATCGTCCAAGCTCTCTACCAGCTCAACTAGCTTGGTACCTTGGTCGGACTGATTTTCAGTGATAACAAGAGGAAAACAAGAAAATCTAGAACTCTAATCTCCAATCTCTCATTTTCCCAATATTGAGTTAAAATCTTTGATTTGAAGTTCTTAGTCAAACCAACTAATGGTGGAAGGAGGGAGCATGATAAGGCTTCTCCAAGATCAATGCTTGTACCACCTTTAGTGCTCCGGTTGTGTGAAAAAGTGATGCACAACCAACAAGAATGAGTATTGTGTTTATCGAGAGAAGAGGCGGAAGAGACTTTATGGAGCTGAAAAAGGCAGAATTAGGTTAGAGGAGGGATTAGGTGAGTGAGAGAAACAATAGGGATAGGTAATGGCTAGAATATTTGGGAAGGTGAAAGATGCAAAGAGTTAGGGGTACTCTTAGGTTTCCTTCATTGAAATTAATTTGATGAGTGGAATATTTATTGGCAAATAATCACTTCATTAGATTTAAATCCAATAGCTATGGATGTAGTCCATTAAAAAATTAATTAAGCCGAACAAGAATGATCCAAGCCTAGCTCCTTTGCAATTCATTTCTTTTTATGCTCAAGATCATCATTCATGTTCATCTTAATTACCAATCGGATGAGCTAATACTGAGCCAAAATTCAATGCATAAGCTTTCGGCCCAAGCATGAGTTAGTCAGAAAAAGCATGCTAGCACAACAATCTATTAGACAGACCAAATTCTTGGTAGGGCATCATCACTCTCTATGATAGGCAGATTGATGCTGGTCAGGTCAGTCCTTTGTTCTATGATTATTTATCTTATGGCCCATACTATTGTGCCGAAGACAGTGCTGGCGGGGATCGAGCGGCTCATGCGGAGTTTCTTGTGGGGCTCCCTTATGGGGGCCACAGGGTACATCTGGTGGCCTAGGAGAGAGTCTGTTTACCACTGAGCGAGGGTGGTTTGGGAGTGCAGTCATTACTGGCGAGGCGCGAGGCAGTCCTGGCACGGCAGGCGATGCCGATTGTTCTGGAGCCGCACAGCTTCTGGAGTCGGTCATGATAGCTAGCTAGACATGGTCGGGCAGGCTCAGTTGGCCGAGTGGTGGGCAGTCGGAGGGGCTCCCTCATGTGGCAGGTGATTGGGAGGTACCTGCCTATGGCTTTGGCGCATTCTAGGTGGCTGATCGGCGACGGACGGAGCATTGATGTGGTAGAGGACCCATGGGTGGATGCACTCCCATTGAGACTGTGGCCGACGATGATCAGTGGCAAGGGAGTTGTAGGGCTCCGGGTGTGCGACCTCCTGAGACCGGGGGAGGTAGAGTGGGATGATGACAGATTAGGCCAGTTATTTGGGGAGCATCTTGCAGAGAAGATACGAGCCCTTCCTGTCTCAGGATTAGCAGGTTCAGATGTTAGGGTATGGAGTACACTTGCAGAGCCAAGGTTGGGGTCGACGATGTTTCCCGGGTTCTTCAGCAGGAGTCAGAGTTGGGTACGGACTGTGGCTGGGTATGGAGGTTTGGGTTGCACCAGAGGGTTGCACTATTCCTCTGGAAGGTGGCCTGAGAACGTTTGCCGACGAGCTACGTGCTGAGTAGACGAGGAGTTGGCATTCCTCCCTTGTGCTTGGACTGTGAGGTGGACGAGTCGGTGGACCATGCACTGTTCCAGTGTGTGTGGGCGAGGGAGACTTGGAGTGTGAGGACCCGTATGGGCGTGTGTTTAGTCCCACATCGGTTATTCGTTGGGTAGATCTTGGGTACTTATACAGGATAGATCAAGGAACCCAAATAATAACTTCCAGCTAGCCATTTTGGATGAGATCCTGGGTTGTTATAAATATCCGAACCTGAACCCGGGGTGCTAGACACCTCTGCAGGGTCGGCCCTGGGAGAATGTTAAAATTTAAGTTTTATATATATTGTGATGAATTTTAAAAGAAAAATATGATTTTTGGATATTAGGTTCTGCGAGGAATTTGGAAGATTAATTGGATCGCGTTGGATGTAAGTAATGAACTGCCTTCTCTAGACTCTTCATTTATATAATATTATTTTTGCATCGAATAAAATGTTAATGAATTTATATATAATTTATGAATTTTACGAAATGATGATTTGAATGAAAAATAGATATGTGAATTGGAATAATATTTTTTGGATATATTTACAGTTCTTGCATTGTATATGCATATTTAGATCGGACTATGATATATATCTATTATGTTACAAAAAGAATTTTGATGTGCATCAGATTTTGAACTTTCAGCATGCCTATGTTCTAGATCCTGCCAATTGGGGATTATGCATTGGCAATTCTGGCCCCATCACAGGGTATAAGTGTGGTATTCTGGCCCACTCCGCAGGGTATAAGTGCGGTATTCTGGCTCACTCCGCAGGATATAAGTGCGGTTCTGTTTCTGGCCTAGCCATAGGGTATAAGTGTGGTCGTAGTTAAAGGTTGTTGAGTTGAATGTGATTTGTTTTGAATTGGATTTATGATTATGTATATAGATATTTGAAAGATACAGATTTCAATGAATTTGTATTTGAAAAGAAATTGATTATGTCTTTATGCTGATTCATCGTAATTTGTATTTATATTTTATGTTATTATATGAATTGTCTAGTTAAAATATTTATTACTTACTGGGCTGTCTAGCTCATTATACGATTTCTTACTGTTTTTACATATCCGAAGAATTAGCTCGGTCCGGGGTTTTACAATATGGGAGAGCGAATAAAAGAATTATGGCACAAGTTATCTTAGATTAGGTTTTATTTAAATTGATGTTTTATCTTTATTGTTCCGCTGTATATTTAGAACTATGAGATTTTATAATTTGTGTCAGTCAATGGAATAAGATTGCATTTATTTCAGTTGAATTATTTTAGTTATATTTTTGAGATTTGGTTAAGATACCTTGCATGCTCGTGGGGAGAGTTTCCTACGGATGTGCAGCAGTTGGCGCGGACCTCCGGCTCGCGATCTCGGGTCGGGGGCGTGACAACTTATATAGTATTAGAGCGGACTTGACCCATAACCTATGTGTACTAGGGGACACTGCAGTACGGATCCATTGGGGTTGACCACGGGCCAATCGTGGTGTTTGTGATTAGATTTGAATAGATATGAACCCTTAGCCTAACAAGGACGTCAAGGCTTAAACGGGAGAAGTATGTGAGGATCCGTGCGGGCATGTGTTTAGTCCCACATCGGTTATTCACTGGATAGATCTTGGGTACTTATACAAGATCAAGGAACCCAAATAATACCTTCCAGCTAGCCATTTTGGGTGAGATCATGGGTTGTTACAAATGGTATCAGAGCATGATTGGATAAATTATAAGATAAAAAAATCTGACATGACATGAGTGTAGGTGGGTAGACACTAGGGACATTGGGACGTTAGTTTATGATGATTGTAACAACCATCCTATATACTTGTAATTAACTGGTAAGCTTATTATTGGCATGCTGCTATCTGATAGATATAGGTCAGGATGCCTCCACGTCGGATGAGAAAGACTACTCGCGGAGCTACTGATAAGGCAACAAACCCGCAAAATGGCAGCACACCCCAACAAGTTAGTAATATCCCTCAGCAGGAGAGGGTTGTGAGCCCTCAAACGGAACAGAAACCGAGCCTAGGCCAGGTTATGCGGACCATAGTGGACCTTATGCAGATGCAACAGCAGGTGCAACAACAGTTGCTCCAACAAGCCCAGTTGCCCCAGACACAGCCACAGCAAGGACGAGTGGAACAGTGTGAACAACGTAGCAATATAGCTGAATTTAAGAGGCTGGCTCCTCCAGCTTTCAAGGGGACTACAGAACCGTTGGATGCAGACAATTGGCTTACAGAGATGGAAAAAGCATTTGCTGTCTTAAGATGCCATGATGATGAAAAAAATTTGTTTGCATCATACATGATGCAAGGTGAGGCATTCAACTGGTGGCGGATGTTGGAACATAAATATGAGCAGGATAGGAAGCCACTCACCTGGGAAGGATTTCGAGGAGCATTTTATGATAAGTGTTTTCCTCGGAGTGTGAGGACGCAGAAATAGCAGAAGTTTATTCATCTAAAGCAAAGAAATATGACTGTTGCAGAATATGAAGCTAAATTTACCGAGCTAGCCAAATTTGTTCTAAAGTTAGTCGAGGATGAGCTAGATCGAGCGCATAAATTTGAGATGGGACTAAAGACTGAAATTAGAAAATAGGTGGTACCTTATGAATTGACTACCTATGCAGCTGTGGTAAATAAAGCTTTAATAATTGAAAGAAAAGTAAATGATGAATGATTGGAAAGGGAAAGAAATCAAAAGAAGAGGAACATGTCAAATGAATTTCAGAGGCAGAGCAATGAAAACACCGAGAGTTCAAACAAGAAATCAACAAGCGACAACCCTAAGCAGATGAATATCAATAAATGTTTCAGATGTGGTAAGGCTCATGCTGACAAGGATTGCCATTAGAACACCGGTGCCTGTTTTAGATGTGGCAAGATAGGTCATAAAATTGCAGACTGCCCACAAAGAAATGAGAATAGATCTTGGGTCGAACTGCAAAGCTTATGGTGGCAGCTGCGGTCTACTACATTTGGAGGGAACGTAATGCTCGTTTGCATGGCGATGGCCCTACACATGAGTGTGTTCTTCTGAGAGAGATTACTTTTTGTATTGTGACTCGGATTAATCTCACACGGGGTGTGATTCCATCTCCTGCTAATAGATGGCTTCACAGTTCGTGGGGATTCTCTGATGATATCTTTTGACACTCTCGTCATTTTGTTCTTACAAGCTTTGTAGTTAGTTGTTGTGGCTAGAGGGGTATGCCCTCCTAGCCTTTGATTTCTGGGGTATGCTCCTGTGCATTTGTACATCATTTCCTCAATTTGGATATATACACACTTACCTTTATCCAAAAAAAGAAATGAGAATAGATCTACTCAAGCAATGGAAGGAAGCCAGGGGCCAAAGACTCAAGGAAGAGTATTTGCACTTACACAGCAAGATGCACAGGCTTCTGATGTGTTGACGACAGGTATTAATCTAGTCCCAATATTTATTTCTATTTATTGTCTAGCCATGCCCACTGCTCTTTGTTAGACAACTCATTATGCTGCTAAAAAAGATTAAATAGTTACATAACATTTTTGATTAATTGTCAAAAGAAGAATATGAATTTTTAAATTTCGAAAGTGTTCACACGGATGAAGACATAATAATGAATGTACCAATAAGCAAGTAATTCTAGAAAAGAAAAAAAATTCTAGATTTGACACGAGTATGTTGAGGTTTAAATCAGTGTGTGCAGAGAAAGTGTGGTGAATGGAAGATGAGATATCTAGTGGGCAATGAGAGTAGTATTTCACTTTGGTTTGACCATTGGCATTCCCTTGGTCCTCTTATTGAGGTGTTTGGGGAAAGGTTTATCTATGATTCTGGCCTTGGGCAGAATGCCAAGGTGGAGGCTATTATTGACGGCCAGGAGTGGCACTGGCCTATCTCTCGCTCCCCTGCATGGCTTGAGCTCATTAGTAGTACTCCTACTTCATTCCAGCCAGATAGCAGAAGGTCGGATGTCTTGCAGTGGATTGATGCTCCGAAGGGTTCCTTCTCTGTTCGTGGTGTTTGGGAGTCGTTGCACCGCGTGATACTAGAGTGGACTGGTGGAAGCTTGTTTGGCATAGCTAAGCTATTCCAAGGATGTCCTTTATTCTTTGGTTAGCCATCCAGGATGCCTTGTATACTCAAGCTAAGCTTATACGCTTTGGTATTTTTCAAGTCGCCCAATGTGTTTTGTGTGGGGGTGGGCATGAGGATGTGGATCATTTATTTTTTGATTGCCCATTCTCTCAGCGCATCTGGTCCGTTCTTTGTACCAAGTGTAATATTCCGTGGGCTTCGCATAGATGGATGGATACGATCTCTTGGCTTTCTCACATGGATGGCCGTTCACTCTTGGGTCGAACTGCAAAGCTTATAGTGGCAGCTGCGGTCTACTACATTTGGAGGGAACGTAATGCTCGTTTGCATGGCGATGGCCCTACACATGAGTGTGTTCTTCTGAGAGAGATTACTTTTTGTATTGTGACTCGGATTAATCTCACATGGGGTGTGATTCCATCTCCTGCTAATAGATGGCTTCACAGTTCGTGGGGATTCTTTGATGATATCTTTTGATATCACACATGTCTGATTGGCTTTAGTGCAAGTGGGAGATTGTTAGAAGTATGCCCTAAAAGCCAACGTGGCTGACGCATATTTGTAATCTGGGGCATAAATTTGTAATTTGACACTTATTAATAAATAAGATTGGGCAATTTGTTTTTTCATTCATATTTGTATGTATCCATGAATCGTCCAAAAAATTAATAGATGATGACACATATTCTTAAGGAGTTGAGAATTTGAGGCATGTGTCATTAGGGATTAATTTCTAAATGCTCCTGATCGATGGATCCATCACGAGGGACGGTGATCGATCTACTGAGATTAGTGCACAGATCACTTAGTTAGATGGACGAGTCTCGAGTCCATGGTGTAGAGACAATGGAGTGATTATGCAAGTACTTGTTAGAGAACAAGGTACTGAGCGTGACCAAAGATAGTAGTCACATGGATGTCTATCCACTCGTCAGTGACTACTTATGCTGCAGTTGTATGACTGGTCCTTTGACCTGCGATGCCTCACCTATTCACTGTGAGGTTGCTGTAGTTTGACGAGCATGTGAACTTGGGCCCTAACCATTTGGATCCTTGTAGTGCGGATTGGCTACAGTAGGTTCATTTTGGAATAGGGTTGCATCTAGATGGGATCTATCGATCTTGATAGATTAGGAGTGATCCTATGTGATTTATGAGACTAGGTTCGATAAATTTCCGGCCATGTATTTTTGGAAAAAGAGTTTTCCATATCTCGAACTGGAAGTCGTATAAATTTGACATATGACGGACGATGGGGTTTGACGAGATATCCATAACCTCCATCACGTCGGAATCCATGATAGAGGGACTGTATCATACGCTAACTGCACCTAAAGGTTCGGACATTACATTCTGCTGGGTTGCCACCACATACTGCTAGGTGTCACTAGTGGATTGTGAGACTCGAAGGCATTCACTTAGTGATCAGTGAACCCTAAGAGTAGAACTGAAATTGTTTCGGTCCACTGAAAGAAGTTTCAGTGATATTGAGATGGAGATCTCAATATGTCTCACTACCAGTCAAAATAGAACCTACGGGGTCACACACATAGAGGATTTAATTAGTCAGACTATCATAATTGTGATTTGGAATCACAATAGAAATCAATCATCAATATGATTGGTGATTGAATTAACCCACTAAGTATTAGTGAGTTAATAGAAGAAGAATTAAGTAGAATTGATTGCAATTGGATTGCAATTGGGCTGATTTAATAAGCCAAATCAAATTGGGTTCGATCCAAATTGATTTGGGTTCATGATTGGGTCAATTTGATTAAACCAAGTATTATGCAGATTTTAAAGACCACATGTCGTCGTAGGATGAATATGACTTAAGTCGTATTCACACTATGCGGACTTTAAAATCCACATAGCGTCGTAGGATGCATGCTCCCAAATCAATTAATTCTCCTAATGAGATTAGGAATCCTAATGTGATTAGAAAATTAATCAATTGATTAAGTGGACACATGTCATGCATCTATGAGCACAAGGATTGGACACTTGGCATTAATCCAAGGGTGGGTTATAGTTCCATACTCCTAATAAGATTAGGAGAAGCCCTAAACCCAATCTATAAAAGGGTAGCAAGGGAGACATTATGAATTAATTCTCTCCTCTTCCTCTCCACGCCTCCCTTTCTCTTTTCTTCTCCCTTCCCATGGTAGCAAGAGGCTTCCCCTCTTCTTCCTACGGCAGCAAGGGAGATCAAGTTCATCTTCTTCCAAGTGTTGGAAAGAAAGAAAGAAGAAGAACCTAAGAAGAGATCAATTCGCCCAAGGAAAGAATGAGTTCTTTCCTCCACGCCCAAGCCCATTCTTCCTCCTTCTCCACAGTAGCAAGAGGATCCTCTGCATCCTCTTCTTCCACGGCATCAAGGCAAGGAAGATCCACGCGCAAAGGTTCCTCCTTCCTCTTCCTCCGTTGCGAGTAAGATCAAAGAAGAAAAGGTTCTTCTTCAAGGAGGTATGTTGCAGAATTTCTTCCATCTTTTTTGATAGTCATGAGAGGTCTTCGCAAGGAGCTAGCACTCTGGTAAGACCTTATCTCAGATGATTAAATCCTTGTGTGGATACCTGTAGAGGCCGGATAATTGTGGGGCTCAAATAGAAACCTAGAATAGATCATCAGGCTGCGGTGTTCTACACCTGCAGAATTTTTGAAGATGAGATCTTCAAATTTATAACTTCTGATTTTTGTTTCAGTTTTATAAATCTTAATCAACCCTCCTCAGATCCTAATCTTCCCTTCCTAATGAGTTCAAAGATCTTCTGGATTTGGATCCAGAAAATTTTTTGAATTCTACGATCCGAGGCGCGTTCATACGATGAACGACGTCCCGTTCGAATTTCGTTGCGAACGTCGCATCGAATAGGGCGTAACTCATCAGAAGCCATCCCGAAGAAGCCGGCTTCCCTGTTTTTAGGGCTCCATCCTCCTCTCGTTGAGGCCATTGGAAGAGGAGCCACAAACCCCTGAGTCCCCTCTTCTTCCTCGTGCAGCCGCCCAAGAAGGAGAGAGAGAGAGAGAGAGCCGAGAAGCCACGGCGTGGGTTTCTTCCATTGCCGCCGGAGAGGAAGAGAATCGCCGGTCTTCATCGGAGGCTAAGGTAAGGGCTTCTAACTTTCCTCTCTTCCTTCTGTGATGCAAGTTGTCATGGCTTTGAGCCGGCCATCGTCGGGATTTTTACCCAAAAACAGAAGAGCCCTGTTCGGGCATGTTCTCTCGCCACCGGCCTTGTGCGCCGCCGCCAGCTGCTGGGGGTGGTCGCACTTGCTTCGCCACCCCTTGCCGCCGACGGGGCTGGCCACCGCGACCACCCTTGAGTCCGACGGAGAAGGAAGGAAGCGGGGGTATGGGTCCCCTATTCCGCCAAATAAAAGAGAGGAGAAGAGAAGAAAAGAAAAGAAAAGAAAAGGAACAGAAAAGAAAAAAAAGAAAGAAGAAAGAAAGAAAAAATAATAATAATAATAATAATAATAATAATAAAATAAAGGGAAGAGGGTGGTTTACAGGTATGAACCCGAATCCGGGGTGCTAGACACCTCTGCAGGGTCGGCCCTGGGAGAATGTTAAAATTTAAGTTTTATATATATTGTGATGAATTTTAAAAGAAAAATATGATTTTTGGATATTAGGTTCCTGCGAGGGATTTGTGAGATTAATTGGATCGCTTTGGATGTAAGTAATGAACTGCCTTCTCTATACTCTTCATTTATATATTATTATTATTATTATTATTTTCTTTTTTTCTTTCTTTTTTTTTCTTTTTTTTTTCTTTCCTTCTTTTTTCTTTTTCTTTTCTTTTCTTCTCTTCTTCTCCCGAAGCTTCCTCTCCTTTCTTTTTTTTTCGTTTTCTTCTTCTTCTCTTCTCCTCTCTTTTCTTTGGCGGAACAGGGGACCCATACCCCCGCTTCCTTCCTTCTCCATCGGACTCAGGGGCGGCCGCAGTGGCCAGCCCCGTCGGCGGCAAAGGGTGGCGAAGCAAGTGCGACCACCCCCAGCGGCTGGCGGCGGCGCACAAGGCCGGCAGCGAGAGGACATGCTCGAACAGGGCTCTTCTATTTTTGGATAAAAATCCCGACGATAGTCGGCTCAAAGCCATGACAACTAGCATCACGAAAGGAAGAGAGGAAAGTTAGAAGCCCTTACGTTAGCCTTCGACGAAGACCGGCGATTCTCTTCCTCTCCGGCGGCAATGGAAGAAACCCGTGCCGTGGCTTCTCGGCTCTCTCTCTCTCTCTCTCTCTCCCCCTCCCTCTTAGGCGGCTGCACGAGGAAAAAGAGGGGACTCGGGGGTTTGCGGCTCCTCTTCCAATGGCCTCAACGAGAGGAGGATGGAGCCCTAAAAACAGGGGAGCCGGCTTCTTCGGGATGGCTCCCCCCTCATCACACGCCCTCACGTGCGCCGCATGTGAGGCCGAAATCCTTGGGCTGGGCCGGTCAATGGACCGGGCCCAGTTTCAAGGTCTCACATGGAGGCTGTCCGGCATTCCAGTGGATGCTTGGAGTCGGAGGGACCATTTTTTGGAGGAGGTACGGCATTGGTCGGGTAACCCCCAGATGCGTCATGTAGCCATTAGGGCGGTTTGCATAGCTTATTAGGTATGGATGGCCAAGAACGCTCAGGTATTTGGCGAGCTTAGTCCGTCTCCATGTTTCGTGACGGAGCAGGCTTGGGCACAGGCAACAGAGCTTCTTCAGGTAGGGTTAGACCTTTGATAGCTCGGGACACCTGGGGCCCCCACATTGCTTCGGTAGCTCTTTATACGGTTTTCTTCACCTGGGAGCCCCCACTCCCGAGTTTCCTCAAGGTCAATTTTGATGGCTCTGTCCTGGATGGAGGCAGGAGGGGAGGGGCCGATTTTGTCATCAGGGGCCCGAGTTCGAGGGTGGTGGCAGGGGTGGTTCTATATACACCCCCCCTATTGCTAAGGACACCCCCCAAAAACCAAAAAAAAAATACCCAAACTAACCTTTAGTGTAATTACCATATTGCCCTTGAAATTTTCTCATACACCCCCCTTCCTCCTCCTCCGTTTCGTTTTGAAAAGAAAAAAAAAAACACCCCTCAAACCCCCCTTAAACCCCTCGATCCATTTACATCGTTTAGGCGATCTTTGAAGGAGATTTAAGCCCCATTCGAAGCATGGACAAGCAACTAGTGATTTGGGACGAAGAATCGGCCGCAAAGGTATGTGTTCCACCTTGTTTCGAAATTTTTTTTTTTTCACGGTTCGTGCTCCGTTCGGCACTGGATCGCCGAACAAAAGGCTTCTGTTCGGCTGAACAGTGCCGAACAGAAGCCTTCTGTTCGGCAACCCTCAACCGAACAGATCTGTTCGGCTGCACAGTGCCGAACAGAAGGCTTCTGTCCGGCACTGTTCAGCCGAACAGAAGCCTTTTGTTCGGCGATCCAGTGCCGAACGGAGCACGAACCGTGAAAAAAAAAAATTTCGGGAGAAGCCGGCGAGGTGGTTCCGGGAGAAGCCGGCGAGGTGGTCGGAGATCGGGAGAATGCCGGCGACGAGAGGGAGAAGGGGGAACGGGGGGGTTTTGGGCGTTGGCGAGGTGCTTTGGGCGGAACAGTTCAAAGGGAGACGGAGGGGGTTTGGTCGCCGGCGAGGTGCTTGAGGCGAGGGGGTGTAGAGAGCAATTTAGGTGAGGGGGTGGGGAGGGTGGGGGGTAATTTAGGAATTTTCAATTTTTTAGGGGTGTCCTTAGCAAATGGGGGGGGTGTAGAGAGTATTTAATTTTTTTTTTTATTTTTGGGGGGTGTCCTGAGCAATAGGGGGGGTGTATATAGAACCACCCTGGTGGCAGGGGGTGTCAGATTTTCGACACCTCGGATCCAGGAGCGGAGTTACGGACGGCTTGGATGTGATTGCGTTATGCACGGTACGTGCTTCAGGCGACCTCGATTCTCCTGGAGGGTGATTTGGCCACGGTGATCGGCTGGGTCCGACGGGGCACGAGCAGGGCTGGAGGTGTTCATCCCCTGCTTTGTGATATTTGGTTGATGGTGAGGGAGGACATTACACTTCAGGCTTTGCATATCTATCGTAAGGCTAACGGGGCAGCGGACTGGGTGGCGGCATATGTAGCACGCAACTCAGGAAGTATCCTATAGGTTGGGGAGGATGAGATGCCTATTGCATTACGGGACCTTTTGTTTGCCGATTCTATTGGATGTATTCGTACCCATAATGTATGAAATGTCCATTTCAGTAAAATTTAAAAAAAAAGAGAAAAAGAAAAAGATAAAGATAGGATTTGGCAGATCAAACTCGACCCGTCCACCAGCTCCCTGGGTTTTCGAATACGGGTTTGGGCCGTGCAGCCCATACCCCATCGCTTCCGGCTCGGGAGTGGATACCGCTCCTTTTTCTGTGGCCAAAATTTTTGGCTTCGGTGGTGCACGAGATCGCATACTCCGACCACTCCGCTCTCTCCTCCACGTCCTCCCGGAGAATGCTTATGGCCGGTAACTTTTGCCGGCTCGCCAACTTTCCGTGGCCTCAGCCCGCCGCGAACCACAGAGGAGCTAGGCGGGGTTCTTGCTCTCCCTGGCGTTTCCCCTCTGATGGCCGTCCCTCGGAACCATGGGCTTTCAGGTGCCTGCGGATTGCCCGGCCTTCTGCTATCTCACAAGGCCGCAGCGTCTCCTGTCGAGCCTCAGAAATCACCGCTGATCCGGGCCAAGACCGACTCATGAAGGTACGCTTCTTATTGATTCTATTGAACCTCGTAATGTAATGGTTGATATGAACGCATGGATGGTGGGAGAAACTTCTCTTATCACCCTACAGTTTTATTTGGGAGGATACTTGGTTAAGGACTGATGACACTTCTGTCCTAATCCTAATCCTACTTCTACCGCTCGACAAAAGTCGCCAGGTTCCCCAATAAGTTGGGATTTCCATGATTCTGTGCTAAGAAGAGTTCCATGTACTACAAAATCCAAATCCACAGTGATTTTTTTGTCATAGGAAACATAGGCTTATTCAGATTAAGAACATAATGTATCAAATAAAATCTTGAATAATCTCAAGAGGAAGATATGCCAGAATTTAATCCTCACAAAAGTTTTTCTTTTTTCAAATTTATTCTGTATGCCAAATATTCATTAGTGGAATCATGCATGTGCTAAATAGCTAGTGTCTAGAAAGAATTTAATACAAATCTATATCTATAGCTTTTTTTTTGTTTGATGAGATAGGTATCTTTTGGATGTTTGCTGGAAGAAATGTGTCAGGCACATACAGGGCGAATAGTGCAACAAGATGCTATAAGGAGTCTGTTCAGACCATATTATGGCAGGTGGTGAGGATAGAAAAAAAAGAAAACTTATGCAGTCTGGTGTCACCCATGATCAGAAGCATGATAAAAAATGAAAGAGAAGTAAGGCATCTAAAACCAAGAATCGAAGCATGCTTCATAATTACATATTTATTGTGGTTGCTCTGAGAATATAGTTCCTTGATTTTATAAAGAACTTGGATACCTTAAGTGAGGAGGTAAAAGTGCTGATAATAACTTGATTGAATGATCACAAGAGGGTCAATGCCAAACACTTGTTTACACTATCAATGGACCCACACTTATTCTGAAAATGTAATATTTGATATGTGTATATTCAAGAACTAGTTATAATACATGCTCTTAAGCATGTGCAACAAATAAAAATAACTTAATAAGGACTCATAGTCAATATAAATTGCAAACGATATGTGGTGTTAATTGATGATAGTGTATTTACTTGAGGAAATATGTTTGAATTACAGTTAAATAGTTGTTTGCCGAACACAATTAAATTATACAAAAAAATGGATATAGCCTGACTCTGTCAAATTGGAAAAATCTGATCATAGTGATCATAACAACTAAATGAATGTAACAATCTAGATTCTTTTAGATTTATACGTAATGATGGTCAATAGTCCTGATAGAATCATCTTTTAGCAATACAAATAGATAAATCTTGAGATGGCTGAACTAGGAAAATGGAAAGAGCGTCGTTTAGTTTCTTCTAATTGAGGGTCGTTGACATGTGGTACCTCATGTGATGATATCAGGAGTGGTATAGACAAAAGTTCTTCAGGAAAACAGCTATATAACATATCATTGACTAGTTTGAATCCCGCTTAGTTTAGCCTATGATCCATGGTCAACAATACAGTGTAGTGGGAGCATGTTAAATTCTCATGAAACTCATTAGTGTATTTTGGGCACAACAAAATGAAATTTTATGCATATTCTGGGAATAAACTTGGCGTAATAAATAGAGTTGGCGGTTGTGATGGCCATATTTGGTGATGCAAACCTATTCTTTTCTAGAAACCCATTTGTATATTTTGGGTTTAATTAATGAAATTTATTCTGGGAATAAACTTGGCACATCATGCAACAATTGCTAGAATAGCATAGACAAAGGTTCTTCACAAGGATACCAAGTAGTCTATCATTAACTCTTATTAACAATGTTTTGAAGCCCATTACAAAATAGTAGCACTATGCAACTGCGTTAATTCTCACTGAACTCATTTATCTTTTTGGGGCGCAATATAATAAAACTGTATGTGTATTTTGGGAATAAACTTGGCATGATAAATTAAGTTGGCAATTGGTAAATCTTCCAGGGTAATAGTGGTATAGTTTGGTTATAATAAAATGTAACATTATAAGCACATTTTGGAGATAAACTCAGCATAGGGATACCTTCTGCAAAAAGATATTTTTACTTTTTGTTGCAATAAAAAACAATTGAGCAGATTATTTGTGCAGAATCCACTAATGTAAATGAGTTGAGGAAAGAACCATTGAACATTTCATAAGAAGTCAAGTTTTCAACCAATTCTGGTCCCTCTGCTCAATTTATCCAATATTCGATTTATCATAAACTTATGCTTCTATGCTGTATCAATTTCAGCCTACGTCCACACCTTGATTTGAAAAATCTTGAAGGTAAAGAGAGAGACAAAGGTGATAATTATAAATTTTGGAATGAGCTGAAGTTTTACAAACATTAGGAATATTCAAACTTGGAAAACAGTCTGCACATTAGTCATCTTCCACACATCAATAGGAAAATCTGTATTCATTTCTGACCAGTAAGTTGGAAATGATGACGATCTCATTTTCTCTAGATTTTCATAAGAGATCTCAAATTCTTTAATTTAAATGTTGTCATAAGCTTATAAGGATAAAAATAACACCATATATATTGAGTTAAAAGGGTCCTAAACACATGCTAATTAAGGTCATTTTGACATGGAAATGAGACAAAAGAAGGCTTCAAAAAGGAAAATATTTTCTATTGTTCGTAACTTAAAAGAGGGCTTTCTGTTTTATTTTTGTGCATGAAAGCCTGACCTAATTGGAAAATAAGCTGCAAGATCCAGGTAGAAGAATCTATATTTGGATTGTGCAGCAAAGTTGGATCCTGAACCATTAGTCTGTGCCTGGACTGAATTGTTTCATCTCATTTGGATTGTGGACCAAATGATCAGGATCACATGGGAGATGAAGCTCAATTATAATAACTACAAGGTGCACCTATGATCCTTTTAGGGGCATGATACTTCTTGTTGCAGTAATATTTGTATACAACCATTGCTTGCTATTATCCACAACATTATGGATTAAGAAGGAGCATCACCGTAAGGCATCTCATAGCTATGATTAGCATTAGTTGATTAATAGTGTTTTACATGTGTCATACGTGTGATTTTTGAGGAAGGGGGAGGTGGAGGTGACAGATGTGGAAGTAGAGAAGCCATATGGAGGCACACAGTGTCTCAGGTTTTCTTTTTTAATTAAATAATGCTGAGTTACGCCCCGTTCGATGCGACATTCGCAGCGGAATTCGAACAGAACGTCGTTCATCGTATGAACGCGCCTCGGATCGTAGAATTCAAAAATTTTTCTAGATCCAAATCCAGAAGATCTTTGAACTCAATAGGGAGGGAAGAATAGGATCTGAGGAGGGTTGATTAAGATTCATAAAACTGAAACAAAAATCAGAAGTTATAAATTTAAAGATCTCATCTTCAAAAATTCTGCAGGTGTAGAACACCGCAGCCTAATGATTTTCTAGGTTCCTGGTTAGCCCGCACATGTGTCCGGCCTTTACAGGTATCCACACGAGGATCTAATCATTTGAGATAGGGTTTTACCGAAGTGCTAGCTCCTTGTAAAGACCTCTCATCACTATCATGATATTAGAAGAAAAATCAACAACATACCTCTTTGAAGAAGAACCCTTTCTTCTTCAACCTTGCTCGCAATGGAGGAAGATGAGGGATGAAGCTTTAAGCGTGGATTTTTCTTGCCTTGCTCCCGTGGATGAAGAGGAAGACGAGGTCCCCTTGCTGCCGTGGAGAAGGAAGGAAGAAGAGAGGGCTTGAGGCATGAAGGAAGAACCCTTTCTTCCTTGACGAGTTGATCTCTTCTCTTTCCTTGCTTCTTCTTCTTTCTTTCAACACTTTGGAGAAGGAAGAGGAAGATATCCCTTGCTGCCATGGGAGGAAGAGGAGAAGCCTCTTGCTCCCGTGGGAAGGAAGAAGAAAAGAGAAAAGGAGGCGTGGAGAGGAAGAGGAGAGAATTTCACCATGATGTCTCCCTTGCTATCCTTTTATAGATTGGGTTTAGGGCTTCTCCTAATCTTATTAGGAGTATGGAATAATAACTCACCCTTGGATTAATGCCAAGTGTCCAATCCTTGTGCTCATGGCGCCATCAAATAGATGCATGACATGTGTCCACTTAATCAATTTCTTAATCACATTAGGTCTTGATCAATTTCCTAGATAAGCCTAATTCTTAATCAAATTAGAACTTAGGCTAACTCCTAATTACATTAGGATAATTAATTTGGGAGCATGCATCCTACGACGCCATGTGAACTTTAAAATCCGCACAAATCCTGGTTTAATCAATTTGACCCAATCATGAACTCAAATCAATTTGGGTCGAACCCAATTTGATTTGGCTCATTAAATCAGCCCAATTGCAATCCAATTGCAATCAATTCTACTTAATTCTTCTTTCATTAACTCATTAACACTAAGTGGGTTAATTCAATCACCAATCATATTGATGATTGATTTCTATTGTGATTCCAAATCTCAATTATGATAGTCTGACTAATTAAATTCTCTATGTGTGTGACCCCGTAGGTTCTATTCTGACTGGTAGTGAGACATATTGAGATCTCCATCTCAATATCACTGAAACTTCTTTCAGTGGACCGAAACAATTTCAGTTCTACTCTTAGGGTTCACTGATCACTAAGTAAATGCCTTCGAGTCTCACAATCCACTAGTGAAACCTAGCAGTATGTGGTGGCAACCCAGTAGAATGAAATATCTGAACCTCTCGGTGTAGTTAGCGTATGATACAGTCTCTCTATCATGGATCCCGACGTGACGGAGGTTATGGATATCTCGTCAAACCCCATCATCCGTCATATGTCAAATTTATTCGACTTCCAGTTCGAGATATGGAAAACTCTTTTTCCAAAATATCTGGCCAGAAATTTATCGAACTCTGTCTCATAAATCACATAGGATCACTCCTAATCTATCAAGGTCGATAGTTCCAATCTAGATGCAACCCTATTCCAAAATGAACCTACTGCAGCCAATTCGCACTACAAGGATCCGAATGGCTAGGGCCCAAGTTCTCATGCTCATCAAACTACAGCAACCTCACAGTGAATAGCTGAGGCATCGCAGGTCAGAGGACCAGTCATACAACTGCAGCATAAGTAGTCACTGACGAGTGGATAGACATCCATGTGACTACTTTCTTTGGTCACGCTTAGTACCTTGTTCTCTAACAAGTACTCACATAATCACTCCAGTGTCTCTACACTGTGGACTCGAGACTCGTCCATCTGACTAAGTGATCTGTGCACTAATCTCAGCGGATCGATCACTATCCCTCGTGATGGATCTATCGATCAGGAGCATTTAGAAATTAATTCCTAATGACACATGCCTCAAATTCTCAACCTTTTGAGAATATGTGTCATCATCTATTAATTTCTTGGACGCTTCATGGACACATACAAACATGAATGAAAAAGAAATTGCCCAATCTTATTTATTAATAAGTGTCAAATTACAAATTTATGCTCCAGATTACAAATATGCGTCAGCCACGTTGGCTTCTAGGGCATACTTCTAACAATCTCCCACTTGCATTAAAGCCAATCAGACATGTATTTAAGTTCCATTTTTTCAAGATGGGCTTCTAATTTCTTCTGACTCAGTTGCTTAGTGAATGGGTCCGCCATGTTATCAGTGGAGTCTACTCTCTGCACCTCTACATACTTCTTTTCGAGGTAGTCGTGAATTAGATGAAATCGCCGCTCTATGCTTGGACTTCTGGTGAGACCTCGGCTCCTTAGCCAGTGCTATGGCGCCATTGTTGTCGCAGAAAAGGATTATGGCATCTGATGACATGACTTCTAGTTCTTCGACAAATTTCTTGTACCAGAATGCTTCCTTCGCATCATCCGATGCAGCAATGTACTCTGCTTCCATGGTAGAATCTGCAATAATCGGTTGCTTGGAACTCTTCCAATTTACCGATCCTCCATTGCATAAGAATACATATTCTGATGTAGACTTTCTATCATCAGGGTCAGTCATGAAGTCTGAATCAATATATCCTTCTACCTTTAACTCTATGCCTCCTCCAAAGATCAAAAATATATCCTTAGTCCTTCTCAAGTACTTAAGGATATTTATTATAGCTATCCAGTGCTCCTCGCCTAGATTTGACTGATATCTGCTCGTGACACTCACAGCATGTGCTATATCAGGTCGAGTACATAGCATGACATACATGAGGCTCCCTATTGCCGATGCATAAGGGATCCTACTCATGCGCTGAATCTCTTCAGATGTTTTGGGGCACATCTTTTTGGAGAGATTTATCCTATGCCTTAGGGATAACAATCCCCTCTTAGAGTTTTCCATATTGAACCTCTTTAGCACTTTCTCTATGTACATTTTCTGTGATAGGCCAAGCATCCTCTTCGATCTATCTCTATAGACCTTAATCCCCAAAATATAAGATGCTTCACCTAGGTCTTTCATGGAGAACTTCTTAGATAACCATAACTTGACCGATGTGAGCATGGGAATATCATTCCCAATCAGGAGTATATCATCTACGTACAATACGAGGAATACTATAGCCCTCCCATTGACCTTTTTGTACACACATGGTTCCTTTTCGTTTTTGATGAAATCAAACGATTTGAGCACATCATCGAAACGAGTGTTCCAACTCCGAGATGCTTGCTTTAGTCCATAAATGGATCTTTGCAGCTTGCGGACTTTGTGATCACTATCACTGGAAGTGAAACCCTGAGGCTGTTCCATATAAATATCTTTCTCAAGATATCCATTAAGGAATGCAGTTTTCACATCCATCTGCCATATCTCATAATTATTATAAGCTGCAATGGCAAGCAACGTTCGAATGGACTTCAGCATGGCTACCGGTGAAAAGGTATCCTGATAGTCAATGCCTTCGCGCTGACTATAACCTTTTGCCACCAACCTTGCCTTATAGGTCTCTACCTTGCCATCCGAATCCATTTTTCTTTTGTAGATCTATTTACACCCAATAGGTACTATACCTTCAGGCGGATCTACTAAGGTCCATACTTGGTTGGAATGAATGGAGTCTATTTCTGACTTCACGCATCCATCCATTTTTCGGAGTCGATGTCTAACATCGCTTCATGGTAGGTCTTGGGATCATCACTATGATCTCTTTCTCCCATGAGGAACTCTTTCTCTATTTTCTCTGTAAGCATACCTAAGTATCTTTCAGAAGGATGGGAGATCCTACTGGATCTACGAAGTGGACGATGTTTTTAATGTATTGGCTCAATGTGAATAGGTTCATTAGGCTTAATTGCTCGTTGCTCTTCAGAGACTTTCTCTTCGAGCTCAATTTTCTTCCACTGCCTCTATTAAGAATAAACTGTTTTTCCAAGAAGATGGCATGTCGGCTCACAAATACTTTGTGATGCTCTGGAATGTAAAAATTATATCCTAACGACTCTTTAGGATATCCAATGAAACGAGCACCAATTGTCCTAGCCTCTATCTTGTCTGCCTGTTGTCGCTTGACTTGGGCCGGACATCCCCAAATCTTGAGATAACCATGACTTGGTTTCTTACCATGCCATATCTCATACGGTGTGGTAGGAACGGACTTAGAGAGAATTCTATTCAATATGTAGATAGTTGTAAGTAGGGCATCTCCCCACAAGAATAATGGTAAGTCAGTGAAGCTCATCATGGACCTGATCATATCCAATAGGATCCGATTCCTCCTTTCTGACACTCCGTTGAGTTGAGGTGTTCCAGGAGGTGTCCATGGTGAAACTATACCATTTTGTTTGAGATAATCGCGAAACTCTCCACTAAGGTATTCTCCTCCTCGATCTGATCGAAGAACCTTAATGAGTTTTCCTGTCTGTTTTTCTACTTCAAATCTTAATTCTTTGAACCTTTCAAATGCTTCAAATTTATGTCTTATAAGATAGACATAACCATACCGTGAGAAATCATCGGTAAAAGTAATAAAGTAGAAAAATTGACCTCTAGCTTGCACATCGAATAGGCCACACACATCAGTGTGTACTCAGGCAAGTATTTCAGTGGACCTCTCCCCGTGTCCTACAAAGGGTAATTTGGCCATTTTTCCTTGAAGGCAGGATTCCCCGGGAAGAGCGCCCGCGCGTGGGGCAGCGCGCCCCGCGTGCGGGAAAAAGCGCCCACGCGGCTGGAGCCCGCGTGGGCCTCTTAATGCCACAGAGTGGCATTTAACGCGTCCGCGCGGACGCGGTTTTTTTTTTGTTTTTTTGGGAAACGCGCGCGGACGCGCGAGCGGAGAACGCGCGCCCGCGCGTGATTCCTCGTGCAGGAACCGCACCCTCGCGCGATTCCCTGCTAGGGAATCGCGCCCGAGCGCGGTTCCCCGCGCGACGCAACGTGCCCACGTGGGCTGCCAGCCCGCGTGGGGGCATTAACTGCCACTGAGTGGCATTTGATGCGTCCGTGGACGCATTTTTTTTGTTGTTTTTTTGGGAAACGCGCGTGGACGCGCAAGCGGAGACGCGCGCCTGCGCACGATTCCCTACGCAGGAACTGAGCCCGCGCGTGATTCCTCAGCAGGGAATCGCGCCCGAGCGCGGTTCCCGCGCGGGGCACCGTGCCCACGCGGGCTGCTAGCCCGCGTGGGGGCATTAAATGCCACAGAGTGGCATTTGACGCGTCCGCGGACGCACGCGGACGCATTTTTTTTTTTGTGATTCCAAATCACAGTTATGATAGTCTGACTAATTAAATCCTCTATGTGTGTGACCTCGTAGGTTCTATTCTGACTGGTAGTGAGACATATTGAGATCTCCATCTCAATATCACTGAAACTCCTTTCAGTGGACTGAAATAATTTTAGTTCTACTCTTAGGGTTCACTGATCACTAAGTGAATGCCTTCGAGTCACAATCCACAACACCTCGCAGTATGTGGTGGCAACCTAGCAGAATGGAATATCTGAACCTCTTGGTGCAGTTAGCGTATGATATAGTCCCTCTATCACGGATCCCGACGTGACGGAGGTTATGGATATCTCGTCAAACCCCATCATCCGTCATATATCAAATTTATTCGACTTCCAATTCGAGATATGGAAAACTCTTTTTACAAAATACCTGGCCAGGAATTTATCGAACTCAGTCTCATAAATCACATAGGATCACTCCTAATCTATCAAGGTCGATAGATCCCATCTAGATGCAACCCTATTCCAAAATGAGCCTACTGCAGCCAATCCGCACTACAAGGATCCGAATGGCTAGGGCCCAAGTTCTCATGCTCGTCAAACACAGCAACCTCACAGTGAATAGCTGAGGCATCGCAAGTCAAAGGACCAGTCATACAACTGCAGTATAAGTAGTCACTGACGAGTGGATAGACATTCAAGACTACTTTCTTTGGTCACGCTCAGTACCTTGTTCTCTAACAAGTACTCGCATAATCACTCCAGTGTCTTTACACTATGGACTCGAGACTTGTCCATCTGACTAAGTGATCTGTGCACTAATCTCAGCGGATCGATCACCGTCCCTCGTGATGGATCCATCGATCAGGAGTATTTAGAAATTAATTCCTAAAGACACATGCCTCAAATTCTCAACTCCTTGAGAATATGTGTCATCATCTATTAATTTCTTGGACGATTCATGGACACATACAAACATGAATGAAAAACAAATTGCTCAATCTTATTTATTAATAAGTGTCAAATAACAAATTTATACCCCAGATTACGAATATGCGTCAGCCACGTTGGCTTTTAGGGCATGCTTCTAACAAATAAGGCAGAGGCTTCATTTTTGTGGAGTTTGGCTTTGCATGTCCAACAATTAGAGTTCTCATTATAAGTAGAATAAGTAGATATCGCCCATTATAATATATTAATTACCATTAATATCATTATGCTCTTTGATACATACTGCTATTTTAAACTTGCTGGTTTGTATTTGCATTTGAATATGTATAGTAACTGTAATAAATCTTATGCTTGAACTTGCAATATACCAAACATATATATATATATATATATATATATATATATATATATATATATTTAAGTCATGGTTATCTTGTTTTAAAGTTTTTTTTTTTATGATTTTTCCTTTTCCCTTTTATTTGATACTCTATTACCGATTATCATTTCAGTTTTTAGTTTTGACTCTTTTGCACGAAGAACCAACGGTGAACAGTATGCTTGTTTCATTTGGAACTGACCCAAAATTGTTTTTGGTCTTGCAATTTTGGCCAAAACCATATTGCCCAAAACCAACTTATTGGACCAATTATATGAACTGTCTAGGTCCTTGGCTAATATATTTTTATTTTTTTATTTCTTTAAATATCTGGAAGCATTTTATCTACATCAAACTTGATCTTGAAGATGTAGAATTTGGAAGCATCGCGATGTTAGGTTCCATGACAATCTTGACTCTTGAGGGAAAAGTAATTTCATACTTTCATATTTTGGATGGCCTCCGAAAAATTAAAATCCACTGAAATGATAAATTTGAAGGTCGCAAACATTATAATGTATCTTGAGATGTTGTCTATTTTTTCGTGAAATGATTTATTGTTCTTTGTTGTTGTTGTTTTCCTAATTTTAATTTACCAATTTTTCAGTTATTATAATTTTTAATGGAAAACATGAAAATTATACATTATTCCCTGTCCTTGTAAAACAAAAAAAAAAGCTATTAGCTTGTCTTCTTTTGCAAGGCTAACCAATAATAACAGTATTCTTGCTTCTTAAAAAATAAAATTATGATATTTTCTTGCCTGAGTTGCTTCTGTTCAAGGAATCATGAGTATCAAGCTGTCTTTGAACATTCAAGAATGCCATGGTTTACTGGTCGGTATGAAACTATGCACATGATATGTAACATGCTAGTGACTTATTGATTGGCACAGTAAGGATATGTGCCCGTACTTGGCATTTTGCTGTGATAAGCATGCCTGACATTGACACGTCTTCACATTGCACCACATGATATTTACCATGCCAGTGCTAGACTCACACACTAAGGATTTAAAGATTCAAGGTGTGGGGGCTGCACAGGCCGACTGATGGGTTCAAATGAACAAGGAAAGAAAAGGTGGATTGAGTGATGTGGGATCCGCACATGGTGGAATAAGTTGGTGCAGGGTAGAGGTACAATTCAGCATGTGGTCAAATATCTGGTGGAACTACCTGAGAGGTGACGTGTGCGGTCCCTAGTCAATATGATAGTTATAATATGGTACAGCATTAGAATGGGCACTACCTTAATCCTTGCTGTGTATTTATAACATGGTGTACAAATTTAATTTCCACTTTTTTTGACACCTCTTATTTCTATTTGACCAGGTCCCCATAGCAAATATAAGAAATTTCTGCATTATTGCGCACATTGACCATGGGAAGTCAACCTTAGCAGATAAATTATTACAGTTGACTGGTACGATACAGAAGAGGGAGATGAAAGAACAATTCCTAGATAACATGGATTTAGAAAGAGAAAGAGGCATCACAATCAAATTACAGGTATGCCTAGGTCGATTGTCTTGCTTACATAAAATCATTGAATGCTATTGCAATCCATGAATTGTATTTAAAATAATTTTTAATCATCTTGATGAAACTACATATTGTTAGATTTTGAAGTACCACTACACTCTTTTTCGCTGCCTTAGACATCATATCTTTAAATTAAGTATTAGATGAAGGCCATCATTCCTTCAAATGTTGTTCTTGGCTTTCTGATGAAGCTAATAGCTTAAATCATGTGACTCAATTCATATCATAATGAATCAGGTTCATATACAGTTTTGAGGAGAGTGATGGATGGCATTGAAGCATCAAAAATATCGAAAGCTTAGACTAAGCACAACAATGAGGAAAATTGAATACCAAGTCAAAATTGTTTAATTTAAAATTTTATTATATTATTTGATCTTTTCTTTGGGTAATTTTAACTTGGTTTTAACTTTTAGCATCCTCTTAGTAGGATTTATGTGTAAAGGTCATGTATTAGGTTTGGGCTAGGGAAGTCCTAAAATCATTTTGATTTAGTTTTAGAAAGTTTTTAGGTGTCTTTCTACTATAAAGGTGAAATAGGTATCTGCATTATATATGTTATATCTGGGGTTGGTTTGGTAGCAGGAAATTAGACTGCTTAGAAAATCAATAACATAAGAATGTAAGACCACATCTACACAAAACCATGCACATCATGGAGAGTAAACTATTTAAGTAGTGTTAGTGAGCCTCATAAACTTCTAATTTGAAGCTTGCCCCTCTTTGATCATATCCCATCTTCCCCATTCAAATGGGCCTCCTAGACTTGGAAGTCAAACTAGACAATTGGTCCTATCCCATCTATCCTTTTCCTACCTAATTGATTTGATATCTAATACTTTTTTTTTCACTTCTCACCATGACCTTGTTGCCCTTAAAGAGAACCCATGCCCCTCCCGTGGATATCTCCAGCTCCATTGTTGGTTTTGGATCATAAGTATATGACAAAATCCATTTCTATTCTTTTTTCTTTAATCTGGTTGATTGCTACAAAAATAACAAATACTAGGATTCTATCTCATGAAGGGGTCAGGCATGCATTTGCTACAAAAATAACAAATACCGGTTAGCCGAAAGTATGATACGATATTACGCTGTTCCGTTCCCAGCTTGTATAGACACAATAGAGCCGGTGAGGGAGGGGAAGAGGGAGAAGGAAAGAGAGAAAAAGAGAGAGAGAGAGGGAGGGGGAGAGAGGGAGAGAGGGGGGGAGAGAGAGACAGAGAGGCAGAGGAAGGGCCGTGAGATAGACTGAAAGAGGGGAGGGAGGGCCGTTGGAAGCCCTCGATCCCCTGTTTCGAATGAAACAGGAGCCGAGGGTCCTATTTTGAAAAAACAAAATGAAGTCAGCAGTGTCTGCCTCTCTCCCCCTCCCCCTCCCCCTCCCTCTTCTTGTCCCTCTCCCTCCCTTTCTCTCCCTCTCCCTCCCTCTCTCTCTTTTCCTCTCTCTCCTTCTCTGTCTCCCCTTCCCTTGTACATTTCTTGAAATGAGGGGCATAACTACACAGGTACGGCTCCGATACAGCTTGGGATGCCTAGAATTGGGCTGTTCGAGGCGATTTTGCATTCCATGGTGGGGACAAATCATGAAAGCTAGCTAATGTGCATAACTCCTACTTGTTACTCTTTCATAATTTCAACCAAGATTCACCGAAGTGATACTGGGGGTCATACTAGTAGATGACCGGTTCAACACTGCGTGAGTCCGTACTATGCCGCTCTGGGACATATTAAAATAGCGAGAGTGAGGGGGAGAGGAAGAAGGAGAGAGCAAGAGAGGGAGAGGGAGAGGGAGAGGGAGGGAAGGAGGGGGAGAGAGGGAGAGCGGCTAGTATCATCGTGGTTCAAGGAGAGTGGTGGCTGTGGGAGAAGCGGGCTCCGGTTCTTTGCGGTAGGGGGATTTTTTGATGATGGAAGGAGACTGGAAGGGAGATGGGAGTGGCTTCATCAAGAGATTGAGAGGTGGTGCACCAATGAGGGGTGAAGATCAAAACCCTAGGAGAGGGAGGGAGACGGAGAGGGAGGGTGAGGGAGAGAGGGAGGGAGAGAGGCTAGTACCGTCGTGGTTCAAGGAGAGCAGCGGCCGTGGGGGGAGCGGGCTTCATTTGTTTGTGGCGAGGGGCTTTCTGGTGACGGAAAGCGATCGAAAGGGGGACGAGAGGGCCTTCATTGAGAGATTGAGAGGCCTAGATTGGAATCCTAGGAGAGAGATTGCAAAATTGAAAGTTCAGGACCTTGAGGAGAGATCGAGGAGTTTCATTAATGGTGGTTCGGTTGCCCGACGATCAATCTTTGCTTGTTTCTTTGCACTTTTTCTTGCTCTTTATAAAGTTATGAAGTGCTAGTTCATCAACTATTGGATCTCTTGTGGACATTTCTTACATGCAGCTGCATTGGGGTAATCACCAGTTAAGTGCTGCTTCCAACTAGTGAAATAGAGACCAGGTTCAAGAAAGGATTCATGTCCTAATGGTACTGGCATATCTTTTTGGTATCATATCATTATGATGAGAGAATGGTAACGGGGATGCCCTAAGGACACCAATTTGCTATTGGCATATCCTTCTGGTATCATATCATTCTGATGAGAGAAGGGTACTGGGGATGCCCTAAGGACACCAATTTGCTCATGAACTAGGACATCCCCACTATCTCTATTGGTATTGGTCATGAGCAGTTTGGGATGCTAGCTGAGTTCCCCATACCAGTTGAGACAACTAGGTTTTGCTCATGAAAAAGGTTGTTCAAGCACAGGAGAGAGGAAAACCAAGAAAGAGAGAAAGCGAGGAAGGAGAAGAAGGGATACTAAACCGCACATACCTCATCGTCAACTCAAAAACCCTATTAAGGATCTTAAACATGTTAAAATTCATTAGAAACAAAAAAATTAAGACTTGAAGAAAATAAAAAAAATATAAAATGGAAAAGTTGCTTCCGGATATCAAATTGGGACTCCTTGCCGTCTTAAGTATTCGAATAGGGGCTTCTTGTGCCGTATTGACTCGGTAACAAACTGGGATTGGCATTAACACTAGAACTTGAATACTTGGGTCCAATTGTCAACTGTCAATCTATTGTGACCCCATACGAGAAACCCTAATGGTCCATATTCTAGGACATGACATAATAATCAAATAGCAAGAACTCAACTGCATAACAATCATTACTCCCATAAACCTATTTTGGCATTTATATTTACATATAAACCTTTCAAATGTCTTAATACCATTCAAATATAAAAGTATTTTGCTTGGTGAGTGCCTTATTGCTTTCAACTACCCTTCATTTTCTAAAGATTCTTGTACATTGGATCATGGACTAATTTTTCTATCTCAGACGTTGGATTTCCAAGTTTGGTTGCCTTTAATTCACAGACTTCTGAAAATGAATGTAATACTTGTTGGGTAGATTTCAAGAAGCAAGGAGATCACAAAATTCACCTGATGAATGTCATGATATATTATTCAAATCATTGGAAAGGAGACTAATGACTATTTACTAATAATGTGCATTATGATAAAGTTTTTTATGTGTACGAGTTATCTAGATAATTAGGTTAGACATTTTCATAACTAGGACAATTTTTAGTTCCCTTTCTTATTTATTTTATTTACAATCTTGAGAAGGAAACTAATGATTATTTATCAATGGGCTGTATTATGACCAAGTTTTTTATTTTCTCCAATGTGAATGAATAGGTTGCGTGATTTTGTAAACACTTAATACCCATTCTGATCAATTTTATTAATAATTTGATGTGTTTCACTTTCAAATGATCAAATTAAATTCAATATGAGATCTATTATTTTTTATGCCAATTAAAGATTAGATCAAGTACTCCTACACAAGGTCGGCAGAATCTTTCCGAACTGGGCTATTTGGGGAGTACCGAGTCGTACTGGCGGCAGACCGAGACGGTTCCGGCAACCGAAATGAAATAAAAGTTGGAGGGGGAGAAGGAGAAGGAAAGAGAGGAAAAGAGAGCGAGCGAGCAGGGGAGGGAGGGAGAGGGAGAGGAAGGAAGAGCGGAGGCCAACGGATGGCTGGCGAGCATGCGGAGGGCTGCGGACGAGGGGCTCCTCTTTCAATCTCTTGTTTTGTTCGAAATAAAAGTCGATGGAGGGGGAGAAAGAGAAGGAATAAGAGAAAAAGTGAGAGCGAGGGAGAGAGGGAGAGGAAGGAAGAGCGGAGGCCAGCGGAGGGCTGGAGAGCACGCGAAGGGCCGTGGAGGAGCGCCTCCTCCGTGGTCCTCCCTACGCTCAACGGCCTCCGCCACCCTCTATTCGGAACAGGAGACCGGAGGCGGAGCCCCTCCTCCGCGGCCCTCCGCGCGCTCGCCGGCCTCCGCCATCCTCTTTCTCTCTCCCTCCCTTTGATGCCGAACAATATTCAAATGAACGCTCAACCCGCGGAATCCACCAGCGGGGTGTTGGAATCCACCAACAAACACAACATGAAAGAAAAACTCAATTCATTTACTAACAACTAAAATGCTAACAAGCCCTACCAGCCTTTATATAGGCACATGACAAGAGAAAATTCTCAAAATACCTCTACAGAGAAAAAAGATCCAAATACCCAACAAATAAGCCCTCCCTCTCATAATCTCTCACCCAGTCAAAGTGTCACCGGGTGGGCTGCCCTCCTGTGTCTGCGACTATACACGTGCCTGATCGAAGATCTAGGACTGGTGTCTGCACCAACTCTTCTAGAGTGGGAGAAACTCGACTCAGTCGAGTGGGACAGCGGGCGGCTCTAGTAGTGCTACAAAAGATCTGGATCGATCTGCTATAGCTCCTCACGAATAATCCACGTGCTATCAGACTTTGGACGGTCTCTCCATCGGACTAGGAAATGCTGAAGGCCTCCGTCAGTAGTAGATATTACCTGTTCATCCAAAATAGTATCTATCTTGTCCTTCCGTGTTGGTTGAAAAGGAGAAGTGTGGGGATTAAAGGTAGGCATATCTGGTGGAGGTGGAGTTGGTGTGTCAAATGGGGCATCCGGGACATGCAAAGAAGGTGTGGTAGCAACTAGGTCCTCAATATTAAAAGTGGAACTAGTGCCATAATCAGAAGGGAGATCAATGACATATGCATTTGGGCCGACCCGTTTCAAGATTTGAAAAGGTCAGGCACTACGAGCCTTCAATTTTCTTGTGGTTCCAGATGGGAACCATTCGGGTCTGACACGAATCATGGTGTAGTCGCCAACATGAAACTCTTTAGCGCGTTTATGCAAATCGGCTTGTAATTTATAACGAAGATTACTAGATTCAATTCGCTTACTGATCTCTTGATGCAATAAATGGACATGATTTGCAAATGCTTCGGCCGACTCAGAGACTAGTATGCGGTGACATGGGAAGGTGCAAAGGTTTGCGAGCTTGAAAGCCATGAATAACCTCAAATGGACTCATGCCAATAGACCGATTAATGGAATTGTTGTATGCAAACTGAGCAATAGGAAGAACAAAGTCCCAATTTCTGTTATGATCACCCACCAGACAGCCTAAAAGATTTTCCAGACTACGATTGACAACTTCTGTCTGACCGTCAGTTTGAGGGTGGTAGGCGGTCAAAAATTTTAATTTCGTGCCCACCATGTGCCATAAGGTTTTCCAGAAGTAGCTCATGAATCGAACATCGCGATTTGACACGATAGTTTTCGGCAAGCCACACAGCTTGACTACATGCTCAAAATATAACTTTGCAACGTTCGAAGCGTCAGAGGTTTTGGAACAGGAGATAAAGTGCGCCATTTTTAAAAAACAATCGACGACCACAAAGACAGAGTCATGCTTGCAAAAGGTACGTGGCAAACCAAGTACAAAATCCATGCTCACGTCTTGCCAGGGGCAATCAGGCATTGGTAGTGGGGTGAACAAGCCAGTGTTTTGCTTGCAACGTTTAGCCAACTGACACATTCTACATTGTCCAATTAACTTGGCCACATCATATTTGAGACTGGGCCAGTAAAACTGGCATTCAATTTTCTCGATGGTTTTATTCCGTCCAAAGTGACCAAGAAGGCCACCGCATGAATTTCCCATACGAGGAAGTCACATACGGACGTACGGGGTGTGCAGAGTTTGTTGGCTTTAAATAAGTATCCATCGCGAAGGAAATAGCTGTCAAGTGAGACATTTGTGTCATTTGATAGGGTTAGGTAAACTTCCCTAACGTCAGGGCAGGATGCAAAGTCTTCCTTCAGCCTATCAAATCCTGTGACTCTAACACTTATGAGGGAGAGAAGATTAACCCGTCGACTTAGCGCATCAGCGATTTTATTTTCGGACCCAGCTCGATGTCGGAGAACAAAAGTGTATTCCCGTAAGAATTCAATCCAACGACCGTGCCGGGGATTGAGTTTCTTTTGACAGTTGAGATATCGGAGGGCTTTGTGGTCGGAGTAAAGGATGAATTCATGTGGAAGCAAATAATGATGCCAATAGCGTAAAGCTTGAATGACTGCATAGAACTCTGTCATATGTGGAATATCTTTGTTTAGCGACATTTAGCTTCTCGCTAAAATAGGTGACAGGATGGCGCTCTTGGCTGAGGACGCCACCTATCCCAATTCTGGAGGCGTCACACTCCACCTCGAATACCTTGGAAAAATCAGGGAGGCGCATCACGGGGGCTTCCGTCATCCTTTTCTTGATCTTCTCAAATGCTCTAGCGGCCGATCGCATCCACTAGAAGTTTCCCCGTTTGAGGCAGTTAATTGGGGACATAATGGTACTGAATCCACGGACAAAATGCCGATAAAAAGTGGCAAGTCCATGAAAACTGCGGGCCTCATGGATGTTTGTAGGTTCAGGCCAATCGACAATCGCCTTGACATTTTGGGGGTTAGCGCAGACTCCTTCAGATGATACGACAAAACCCAAAAAGATGACTCGATTCACAAGGAATGAGCACTTGTTTCTGTTGGCGTAGAGTTTGGCAGCACGAAGGGTTTGACAAACTTGTCAGAGGTGGTCCATGCGTTGCTCCCTCGACTGGCTGTAAATTAAGATGTCATCAAAATACACTACTAAGAATCTGCCCGTGAATGGCCGGAGTACTTGGGTCTTGACTCGCATAAATGTGGTGGGGGCATTAGAAAGTCCCAAAGGCATCACCAACTATTCATACAAGCCATCCTTAGTCTTAAATGCAGTTTTTCATTCGTCGCCCGGGTGGATTCGAATTTGATCGTAGCCACTTTTTAAGTCAATCTTAGAAAAAATCGTGGCTCCCATCATCATATCTAGCATGTCGTCAAGCCAAGGAATGAGAAAGCAATTTTTGATCGTTATTCTATTTATCGCTCAACTATCAACACATGCGCCACATGCCATCTTTCTTTGGTGTGAGCAATGCCGGAACATCACAAGGACTCAAGCTTTCACGAATAAATCCTTTCTTTAATAACTCCTGTACCTGGCGTTGTAACTCGGCATGTTCGGTCGGACTCATTCGATAGTGCGACAAATTGGAAAGAGATGCTCCCGGGACTAGGTCAATAGCGTGTTGGATCTCACGCATAGGCGGTAGATGATCTGGAAGATTGTGAGGGAAACCATCGTGAAACGCGTCCAGTAACGGAGCCACATCTCCAGAAGGTTGGTCAATGGTGGTGTTCTCAACTTCGCGTGCGAGCAAGGCAAACACAATGGACTCTTGGTTTGCTTTCCTTTCAAATTCCTTTGGACTTATGATGTGTATGCCCTTGTTACTAGATGCTTCTTTCTTGTTATTCTGGGGGGTTGGCTTAGGACGTAAGGGGTTCAACGTGATCTTTGTGGCTCCAAAAATGAATGAGCAAGAGTTCGAACATCCGAAGATGGTCACATCTTGATCATAAAGCCAAGGGCGGCCCAAAATAATGTGACCGACGTCCATTGGAACGATGTCACACCAAATGTCCTCTTTATAAAAAGAAAGTGGATAGGGACACGACACAGTTCGTTGATGGAAATGGAAGAAGTGTCAACCCAAGATACCTTGTATAGATTTGGGTGAGGAACTGTTTTCTACCCGAGGCAGGACACAACGCTAGATGAAACCGCATTGATACAACTACCACTATCGATAATCACTTTACAGTCCTTAGTCCTGCACTTGATGTAGGTGTGGAAAATTGTAGTGCGACGCCAGTCATCGGTCACTTTAGGTTGGGTTACAGCACTTCGGATGACTCCTAGGGTGGGCCGAATGCATTCGTCAAGATGGGCCCCCGGAGTATCATCGTCGTCACTTTTCTGCACGTCATCGGGATCGGATTCGTAGACTTGTTCTTCGACGATATCGTCATCAAGTGTGTTCTCCTGTTCCCTAAGATAGAGTGCCTCGCGTGGGCAGTTCATTGCCACATGCCCCACTTGTTTACATCTGTAACATTGTCAGGGATCGTTAAATGGCGTGTTATCAGGCATTGGTCCTTTGCCTTTATCTCGGTTAGCGGGCAACATGTTTTGACTGGGCCTAGAGGATGTCGTCGTTGCTTGAGGTCTAGCTCCAGATGGAGCAAAAGGTAAATGAGGTCGACTAGCAGGTCACCATGCCAGTTGTTTTGTGACCAATTCATAATTTAGGAAAAAAGAATAGGCCTGGTCTAACGAAGTGATCTCACAAAGAACTAACTCTCGCCTAATGTCCTCATTAAGACCGCATCGGAAGCGACTTAATGTCATTCTTTCATCTTCGATGACATCGCACCTCATTATGAATTCCTCAAACTGGGAGACATAGTCACTAACAGATTTTACCCCTTGCCTAAGATTGTTCCACTGGTTTAACAGATCACCGTGGTATGAATGTGGTAGATATTTCTCTTTTAACTTTTCTTTCATTTCTATCCAATCAGTGATGGGCGGTTGGTTCCTCCTGCACAAAAGCTGTTCAGTGCTCTGTCAAAAGAGTTTAGCTCGACCGACTAGTTTCATTTGAGCGAATCACACTCTCTTATCCTCCAACAAGTTGTACCACTGAAAGAAATGGTCCATTTTATGAATCCAGTCAGTGAATGCTGTTGCATCCAAATGACCATCAAAAGTGGGAGCATCTACTTTGATATCTTTGATGAAATGATCTTCAGGGTGCCTAAGGTCTCTATACACAGGTTGGGTCCGTAAGCCCCGAGGCATATCCGGATCAAACATGTCGTTTCTATAATGATGGCACTGTGGGAACCGTGCCGGGGCTCTCTCTTGGTAACTGTGGTGAAGGTGTTGTTGAGGAGCCTCGGTATCGTGAGCAACACGAGTAGCGCCCATGTGGAAAGTTTTGACATCACTGCCGTTTGCCTCTCGATCACGACCAGCTTCAAGGGCTTCGAGGCGGACATTGAAGCTATCAAGCTTCATGGTGACGTGGGTGCTATATTTCTTAAAGGACTCTTGAATGATGTTGCGGATGTCCTCCATGGCGGAGGGTTCCATAACAGACTGGGACTGGGTTTTAGAGGACATGCGTCCAGTGTGTAGGTTCATGCAAATGTGGCTTCACAACGTGAAATGCAACTAACTAATGCAAGAGATGGAATAAGATGCCGGTGATCAGTAGCGAATCGGAATTAGTAAGCTGCGAAATAATTTAAGAGTGATTTTCAAAGAGCTAACATGCTGTCAGGTTAATTGCAGACTAGTAGTACGCGACCTCGTAATCGAAACGGAAAGCCAAATAAGTCAAAAATGTCCCTCTAGGTTGGCTAGTTGCACTTGTAATACTAAGTCTAGTAGCCAATAGAATTGTGGCGGTGTAATGAGTCAAGCAGATAGGGTGTCAGTGTGTCGAATGTGGGTATGTAAAGGGTAGGTCCACACCAAGGATAAGACAGATGCTATCAGAAATAAATAGATAAGACTACTAAGGACAGGAGTCATCTGCGTTCCGAGGAGTCCACTAAGGCAGCAGATGCTGGCGGTAGCGGCTGGCACGGTGGCAGTAATGGGGATGGCGGCAGCAGGTGCGTGCAGCGGCCACGGGCACAGCTGAAGCAGGAAGAAGGGGCAGCGAAACCGGCGAAGAGGAAGCAGTGAGAGGGGCAGCAGCCGCAGGGAGGCGACGGCAATGGCGCTCCGTTCCCGGATGATGAGGCCCAATCGGCTGCTTCGAGGACGCTGTGGGGGTGATTTTGATCTATGGTGGCACATCCTATGGAGCCAACAAAGAAAGGTGGGTGATAAACACCGGATGGAGGGAGTAGGCTTCCAAGATGAAGCTGGCCGAGGAGGACGAGCTAGCCGAGGAGGACGATTGTCGTATTCGTCACCAGAGGGTCTTCGGCAGCGATAGAGAGGAGCTCTGGTGGCAGGGCTCGTGTAAGGTGTGCGGGGCGGAGGCGGAAACAGTGAGGTGGGCGGTGCTGCGGCTGAGGGGGGGTGCGGAGGCGGCCGTGGGCCGGTGCAGGCGGACGCGATGAATGAGGTCCTGGCGGGAATGAGGAAGTTGCAGCTGAGCAAGGGAGGGCGAAGGTGGCCGTGGGGAGGTGGTGACGGCCGGGGTGTTGGCGGTGGCGAAAGTGGGAAGGGAATGGTGGAGAGGTTTCCAAGTGGAATGGCCGCGGAGAACGGTGAGGTGTGGTGGATGCGGCTAGAAGAGGTATTGCCGGTCGCTGGTGTAGGCAGTGGAAGATCGGGTGGCGAAGCGGCTGAGGGAGAAGGAGGCGGAGCTGGGGGAATTAAGGGCTTGGGAGAGGAAGCAAGGAGAGAGCTGTGGCACGTGCGTGACTTACAGGTCACGTGCGACCCCTATTAATTTTAATTTTTTTTTTGGGTCACATGCGAATCACGTGCTTTTTTTTTGTGGTGCTGACGGGTTCGGGCTAACGGATGAGGATAATGGGTTGGAACTTATCCGTTAAGTACCCATTAGGGTTTCTCCTTCGTGAGGGGAGAGTCGAGAGGGGGGAGGAGGCGGCGGTGGCTTCCACGATGGCGGTGCCTCGCGCGGAAATGGTGGCCTTCGTTGACGACGCGAAGACCTCGGCTGTTCTCTCGGTCGGATTCGTCGATGAAGACGACGAAGACCGGAGATCAAACGGAGCACGGTGCCGGTGGCTTGATCACGGCTCCTCGGCTGTAGGACTCCCGGATCCGGGCGACGACGACGCTCGGGGTGATCTGCTCCTCGAATCTGGTCGAAGTTGGCCTGGACAAGGCCCCCTCAGACCCGGCCGACGGGAGGCGGTAATGATCGCGGGTGGCGGCGTTGTCGTTGGCGGGCAGCGGCGACGTCGTTTGGGTTCGCTCCGACGACAGCAGAGGCGGCATGCAGTGGCGGTGAGGGTGGTGATGGCATGCGGGGGAAGCGATGAAGGGGTCCTTTGCTCTTGTTCGGGATGAAGCTGAAAATAAAGAGAGTGACGAAAACGAAGAAAGAAGGGAAGAAATGTTGCCTTTTTTGTTTGTAGTATGCAGTGTGCGGTGAGCTTCGACACGGTCCGGCGTCCGCGGTGCGATTGCTCCGGCGAAAATCTCGTGAGGCAAAGGAATAAGAGGGATCGGGGGTGGCCCGTCCATCAACTGGATCTCAGAGCTTTGGCAACAGAGGCAAAGCCTAGATGCTCTGATACCAAAGTTGATGCCGAACAATATTCAAACGAACGCTCAACCCGCGGAATCCACTAGCAGGGTGTCGGAATCCACCAACAAACACAATATGGAAGGAAAACTCAATTCATTCACTAACAACTAAAATGTTAACAAGCCCTACCAGTCTTTATATAGGCACGTGACAAGAGAAAATTTCCAAAATATCCCTACAGAGGAAAAAGACCCAAATACCCAACAAATAAGCCCTTTCTCATAATTCCTCACCCAGCCAAAGTGTCACCGGGTGGGCTGCCCTCCTGCGTCTGCGACTATACACGTGCCTAATCGAAGATCTAGGACTGGTGTCCGCACCACCCTCTCTCTTCCTTCTCTCTCTCATTTTCTCTGTCCCGTTCTCCCTCTCCTCCGTCTTCTCTACTGTGTTGGTACGTGAAAGTGCATCCTAGGTTCTTCGGTGTTTAGCATGCTGAATTTTTTTTTTTTTTTGAAAACCATGGCTGAACCTGATCGGGTTGCCTACGTACCCCTTCACAAGGGGGATCAAGCCACACGTAGTTCTTTTTGAGTTTCAAAAACGCAGCGGAAAAATGAATCAAACAATTTAATTCATGCATGCTTACAAGATCAAATCTAGAAATCAGCACATTAAAAACACATAGGATTATGCCGGAATCGTTTAAACAATTATGCTAAAACTTTTATGCATGATTAACTATCAGATCTGAAACTTAAGAACTCTATTCCAATTAATCTCCGAATATCCATCGAATGGATTCTGGAGATATCTCCGTGAGGAGCCCCAATAGAGGGTAAAACCTCGGGGAATCGGACCTAGACCTTGACACCATAATAAATGATTAATGCTAGATTAATACCTTTTATGATGGATGAAAGTTGTGGATCTGATTCTTGACTTCGCAGCCATGCACACGAATGGCCTCTACGAGAAGTACACGCGAAGCCCTGAAGGATCTTCTTCCGCAACAGTGCTAGCAGCTGCAGAACACTTGAAAGCTGAAATCTGCTTGCCGGGATTCAATCAACTCTTGATCAATTGTCTTGAAGTAGATGGAGATGAGGTTTGTAAGGGAAGTAGAGGACTCAGATCTGATCTTGAATCTTCTAGATATTCATCCTGAAAACCCTATCTAAAATGGAGAAGAAGAGGAGGAGGAGGCGTGTGAGGAAGAAGGCTGCAATCGATCTGTTGCCGGTGCTCATGTTTGACCCCTTTTAATGGCCTCCGAATTTTCATTCAAAATTCGAAAATTATTTTCAGAAAACCTCCTTTAGTTGGCGCATGCACTGGAATAGGAACAACCCAAATCAGATCTCAACCAAATCTGATTTAAATTCAAATTTTAAACACATGTGCAAGAGGGGAGGAATTTGAAATCCATGCGGCAGAATTTTTCTTCCTCTTGTCGCATATATTTCATTTGAAATTCGAATTTAAATGATTCAGAGGTTCACACGCCAGCTTGGGAAGTTATTTGATGTATGAAATCATTTAATATATTGCTTAATGTTTGAATTCAAATTCAAACAACAAACAATGTCGCCATGTGTCAAGCAATGGGTCCATGCGCCATGCAATAATTTTGGTTTATTTAAAATTCAGGAAATCCAATTCCATGTCACCACTAATTGCCACATTATCTGAGCCTAATCTCCTTGGGTTGCACCTAATCAAATGTGGTCAAACCCGGATTAAAACAAAGCAATTTGGTTGAACCCAATCTAATCAGGTCAGACCCTGATTGAGCTCAAATTGAATCCAATTCAATTTTTGGCTCATCCAAACTCAATCAAATTGAATTAATTACTTTGTGTTGGACCTAATCCAATTAGGTCAATCCCCAATTAAGCACAAATTAATTTAAAATTAATTTGATCAGCTTAAGTCTTTTTGGTTCTAACCTAATCCAATCAGGTCAAAATCCTGATTGAGCCCAAAGTTGAATCCAATTCAATTTGGCTCATCCTTAGCTCAATTACTCAATCAAATTGAGTTTATTAGTAATTTAATTACTAATTAATCCTCCAATAATTACTTTAATTATTTTATAAGATAATTTGCCAATCAAATTGACCAAATTACCCCCGAATGATTCTTAATCATTCATCAGCCTTCTTGACCAATCAGAAAACTTCTATGCGTGTGACCTCATAGGTTTGAAGCTAAGCCGGTAGTATAGGAACGACTTCCTACACTAATCGATGTAACCATCTAGCAATGGTACCCGACGTCCGGATAGGCCGAATATATGCGAAGCAAATATTCTGGAACCCTGGACTATGGTTATTGTATAATTCATCCCTTTGACTCCTAATGTTAGGATGACTTAGAGCTTACTGTCAACCCTATAATTAGTACATCCATTATGTAATTAACTGTAGATATTCCGTGACTCTTCACTGGGACTACCCTGGCCAAGGTTTTGCTAAATTAATCACAAGACATTATCTCCTATTTTCAGGAGGGATCAATTCCATCTTGACTCACAACTGACTACGCAAGTACTTGACTGCACTCAGTGACTTTCCGTCACTGAATTAGAAATCCAGATAGTCCGGTACCAAAGTACAGTGAGTTGCTTGCTAGTCACAGGTTGCGGTCTCAGGTCAGAGGGCCAAACTTATACCCATATCCACTCGGAACATCTCTCGACGGTAGAGCGTTCCGGAATTGGTCACGTTCAGTGAAATGTACTCCTACACTTCACCTGTGTGGCATACCAGTGTCTCCACATTCCTTGGTTAAGAGGACAACCAACGTATATGTCACACAATGACCTAATCTCGATAATGCTGTCGTCCTTGTAACAACATATCATTTGGTCGCGAACTGGTTTAAGGACTCAAAAATAAATCCTCCTTTATCATAACATAAGTCCTAAGGACTTCATCATATAGTTCATTTGAAGATGAAATGATGAATAATGCCAAATAATACTTTATTAATTTGTCAATTTATTTACAAAATTCAATCATCAATATGCTGACGATTGACATTTAGGATACAAATCCCAACAGTACGGGCCCGGCATGGAACGGTACCGGGACATACCGACCCATGCCGCCGGACAATCGGTCCGGACCCCGGTTCCAACACAACAGACCATGCTCCTACAGCTTGCACATAAATGGCAGATGGCCTTTAATCGGCATTGTTCAATCTATTTGGAAAGTGAGCTTGTTGTGTTGTTATTTTTAGTCTATTTTGTTAATATCAGTGACTTTACAATAAATACATTTTTTTTTTGTGCATAATTCATCTTTGAACCATATAACTGAATAGAAGTATGTGGTTTGATATCCCTCTTATATATTACTATTTGATCTTGAAAGTTATATAAATTCTTGATTGTTGATAATCTTCAATACTTGATATATGAACTGCTTTTCTTCTTTATATCTAATCCCTTACTGTAGGCAGCCAGGATGCGTTATGTTTTGGAAAGTGAACCGTATTGCCTTAATTTAATTGATACTCCAGGGCATGTGGACTTCTCATATGAGGTACAATAATCTAGTAATATTTTTGCAATATGATGTAATCTATAATACTGAAATCGTTGATCCATTTTCCATGTTTTGTAAGCCTCACATAGCATTAAGTATTTAGCATAATTTATTTATTCTAAATGAGGAAGAACTCATTATTTTAACTAGTAGGAAGTTTATTGCTGGAGGTTACGTAAATATTATAGATGGAAGATGATATTGGGAAGAAGTTGTTTTCTGGCTTACTAGACACTAGCTGCACTGATGGGAACAAAAGGGATCTTTCATTGGCACCGTTGCCATAGGACCAAACTGTTCTGTGATTGCATATACTGATTGTTTATATATTTCTTTTTGCCAAGCATAGCCTACGTTGTTAAATGAAAATTATTCCATTTGATGGCCAGGTTTCTCGTTCTCTTGCGGCTTGTGAAGGTGCCCTTCTAGTTGTAGATGCTTCTCAGGTGCAGTTGTTTTTCATCTGACTTAATATTGAAAGTGCAGTTTTACTACAAACAACTTATATATTGCAGGGCTAATAATATTAATAGATGCTATAGATATTAGATTTCTGCTTAAATAGCATATTTTCTTTTAATGGCAATAATCTTTTTGGATTGTAGTGACCAATATTCTCATTGAATTATAATGATTCAGGGTGTGGAAGCTCAGACATTAGCTAATGTTTATCTGGCTCTAGAAAACAACCTTGAGATTATACCAGTAAGGGTCTTTCTCTTATCTTCTTCACAATGATTTATTACTTCTCATTTCATTGGGGTGTTCTATCAACTTATTCACCTTTAAGGGATTTATCATTGAAGATGCATAACAAAAACTCATTGTTCATTAGATTATAGTTTATCCCTGTCATGGTTGTGGTGCAGCCATTGGAAAATTTTAAGTCATTCTATATGTTAACATTGTTAAAATTTTTGATCCATGACTATATGCTTATGTGCTAGCTTTGTCATCTCTCGCAACCTAGCTGAACCTTGTATCCCTTTCCTCAAATTTTGTATCAGATCCATAAGTCTGCTGCCATATCTTGTTATGGTGCCTACCCCAAGGTCCGCAATACTGGAACCGACACTCGTGCCGGTAGGCTGGTGGTACAGTATGGTACGGTATTGTGCTGTTCCATCCCGGTATGTATCGAAAAAGAAAAACCAGAGAGGGAGAGGGAGAACGAGAGAGAGGAAAAGAGAGAGGGGGGCGAGGGAGGGAGGGAGCGGAAGAGAGAGGGGGCGGGGGAGGGAGGGAGCGGGAGAGAGAGAGGGAGAGGGAGGGGGAAAGAGATACCGAGAGAGGAAGAGAAAGGGGCTCAGAAGCCCTCCTCCTTCTCTGATCGTTCGCAAGCCCTGCTGAGCGGAGCCCTATTTCGAATAAAATAGAGGCTTGGAGGGAGAGAGAGAGTGTGGAAGAGGGAGGGGAGAGAGAGATGCCGGGAGAGGGAGAGAAGGGTCTTGAATCCCACCTTTCCTCTGTTCGTCCATAGGGGCCGCTGGGCGGAGCCCTTGTTTTGAATAAAATAGGAGATCGGGTTTTTTTTAATTTCTTTTTCACTTCTTTAAGTGAAGTTGGCACATCCAGTGCAAACTTCATTTAAAGAAATAAAAAAATTAAAAAAGAATGGGGTTGAGCTCCTATTTCGTTCGAAACAGAGCTCCACCCAATGGAGCTTGCGGGTGATCGGAGGAGGAGAAGAGGGCTTCCTAGCTCCCTCTCCCAGCGTCTCTCCCTCTTCTCTCTCTCTCTCTCTTTATCCCTCCCTCTCTTGCTCTTTCTTTTCCTCTCTTTCCTTCTCCCTCTCCCCCTCCCTCGCTGGTTTTTCGATTTTGTTGCTGGAGCCGTCCCAGTCCGTCGCGGGTATGGCTTGGTACGCTCCGAATCGGACGGTTCGGGATAGTTACCTTTCTTGCTTGTCCCTATGCTTGTATGTTCTTTGATTTTTATTCTTTTTTGGGATATTGCATATCATCTTGGTGAATTAAATTGCAGATCAAGCATAATAAAAATAGTAAGTTGAGAAAAAGAGGTCTTTATTTCAAACATCCAACATAATATTTCAAGCAACTCTAAAGGGACTTAAATACAAAGTAAAGAATAAGATTTCTTGCAGCTTGTTATGTCATGCCCCGAACCAAGAGCGTAACAAATGCCGCATGCCTTCAAGATGAACCATAGAAGCATACACGATTATTGATCAAATCATAATAATTTTAGAGGAATAATAAAATTTCTTCAATCCTTGAACATTAATTTAATAAAGATCCAATCAGATCATTCTCATAGACCAATATCCCAAAATAACAAGAGTCATTAAGTTCCAACCAATTATTATCGTTCAAACCAAATAAAAGTCTTAAGAAAAACTAAACTAAACTAATCTAAACTTAAGCAAACTAAGAAGTCCATATAACACAAATATCTCTAAAAGGTCTAGCACACTCCCCCAAGTCTTGAGCAATTTAAGGTTCAGGATTTGAAAATAGAAAAAAAAGAATAATGAGCTATACCAATCTAGTAAGCAACAAAACACTTCAGAGTAGGGTCTAATCATGCCAATAGATGATAAATCAAACACAATTTATAAAATATTATTGACCAGGAAGAATTTGTTTTTATCAAATATCAGATAATAATATTTCTTTTTCTTTTCAATAGTATATTTTTCAAAAATTGATACTCATTCCAACATTTGGCTATGGTGATGTAATCTAGTGGCATGCATCGGATAACGAATAGCGGGTAACAAATAACGAGCATCCAATAACCAGTATTCTAATTATCAGTGGCTTAGTATCAAAACTAGTTTCTCAGATTATAAGTCGGTAAGGTCAACATATAATCCCAATTGGTAGGGCCAAGGCCCTGTTTGGGGGAGCTTTTGGAGGGCCAAAAAGCACTTTCTGGCCCTCCAAAAGTACTTTTAGCTAAAAATTGGTGTTTGGTAAATTTTTTGAAAAGCTGTTTCAGCTTTTGCGGGAAGCTGAAAACAGCTTTTGGGGGGAAGCTCCAATTTGGAGCTTTCCGAAAATGCTGTTTTCAGCTTTTTCGGAAAGCTGTATTTTTGACCAAAATACCCCCATGTAAAAAAAAAATTCCTCCCTCAAAACCTCGTGCCTGTTTTTCTCCCAACCGACCCGCCCCCCCTCCCCCTTGCCCTGTTCCTCTCCCAAACCACCTCCCAACCCACCAGCACCCCCACCCCTCCCCCCGCACCGCCGCCGCCGCTGCCGCTGCTGTGCCTCCCTCTCCCCCGCCACCGCACCCCCTCCCTCTCCCCCGCTGCCGCTGCAGTGCCCCGCCGCCGCACCCCCTCCCTCTCCCCCGCCGCTGCAGTGCCCCGCCGCCGCACCCCCTCCCTCTCCCCCGCCGCTGCAGTGCCGCACCCCCTTCCTCTCCCCCGCCGCTGCACCCCGTCCCTCTCCCCCACCGCCATAGTGCCGCACCCCCTCCGGCGTCGTCGGCCACCGAGACTGCCGCCGGCCACGGCCCGGCCCCCTCCGGCGGCCGTCGCGGCCTGGCCCCCTTCCGGTGCTGCCGGCCGCGCGGGAGGAGAAGAACGGAGAAGGGGGCGAAGGAAGGAGAAGAAGAGAAGAAAAAAAGAAAAGGAAAAAAAAGGAAATAAAAGAAAAGAAAAGAAAAGAAAAGAAAAGAAAAGAATAAATAAATAAATAAATGCATAAATAAATATTTATATAAATGAATGAATGAATGAATGAATAAATAAATAAGATAATAAATAAATATATTTCAATGGATAAAATAATAAATAAATAAATGCATAAATAAAAATATATATACGAATGAACGTATAAATAAATAAATATAAAGAAAAATAATGAGTGAGTGGCAAATAATCTGATCCTTATGATATTGATAAGTACAGTGAATTTGTCGCCATTGCAAATAGTTAAGTAAAGAGATAATCTATTAATCAGATAAATGGTTATTTATTGTTGTATTATACTATAAATATATTATTATATTACATTATATCATAATACATTAATATGTAATGTTAAATAATTTAATATTATGTTATATTATGAAAAATTAATTTATACTAATAATATATTATTTTATACCTTTATTATTGTATTATACTATACATATTATATTATATTACCTTATATCATAATACATTAATATGTTATTTTAAATAATTTAATATTATGTTATATTATGAGAAATTAATTAATACTAATAATTATAATATTTTATACCTTTATTATTGTATTATACTATAAATATAATATATATTACATTATATCATAATACATTAATATGTTATGTTAAATAATTTAATATTATGTTATATTATAGAAAATTAATTTACTCTAATAATTATATTACCATTATGCTATGCTATGCAATATCATATTACTATATTATAATAATAATATTTTATATTACAGTAATATTATACTATATCGTATATTATGTATTAATATATGTTATGTTTTATCATGCTCTATTGTATAATACTATGCAATATCCTTTATGGTAATTTTGTCATATAAAAGTACTTTCTCAGTTTGTTTACCAAACATATATTAAAGTGCCACAGCACTTTAAAAATATAGTTACCAAACAACAAACAGCTTTTTATAACAGCTCTACTTCAGACAGCTCTACTTCCAACAGCTCTACTGCCAACAGCTCCCCCAAACAGGGCCCAAGTCATAGCCATGCTGAAAATATATACATATAAAGTAAATTTCACAAATTACCCAGATAAATTTCCAAAATTCATTTTTACAAGAACAAAATGCATAACATATTCTAAAACAATTATGACAGTAATAATAACATGCTTGACCCATATTATCAACAAAAAGAAGAAATCAGAAAACAAATTTAATAAACTAATCGTAATTTTCCAAAGATTATTTCTTCTAACCAATTTTGAAGGAAAAACACTGTGAAGTGGTAGGTTACTTACCTCTTATTGCCTCAAAATCCCACTTCAGCTAGACAGGTCAATTTCACTTATTCAATGTTATTAAAATTTAATTAATTTTATTATCGACATCTTAAAAGTTTCATAAAATAGAAAACCCTACAAAGCCTAAATAGGTTAAGATGGGGCAGGAGTTGCGGCTTCATGCTTGAATCGGGATAGATTAAGGATCGGCCAGCTAGTGGGCGATGCCTGATGGCTTGAGTTGGCCCGATTAAAGTAATTTCATCCAATCAAACTATAAAACAAAAGTTAGACTAGGAAACAGATAACCAAAATAGTGGCTGATGGTAAAGCACAACGTACCAGACATGGGTCAGGGTGGGGGCCAATATACTGTCTGACCGCCAGGGGAGTTCAGGTCCTCTATTGAAATCAATGGAGGTTACAAAGGAGGGAACCTATAGGATTACCTGTTCTCTAGAGAGAGAAAGAGATCAGAGAAGAGCAAGAAAGGAAGAGAGGGATAAAGCAAGAGAGAAAAATTATGGAGGTTACAAAGGAGGGAACCTATAGGGTTACCTGTTCTCTAGAGAGAGAAAGAGATCAGAGAAGAGAGAGAAAGGAAGAGAGGGATAAAGTAAGAGAGAAAAATAGAGAAGAAGAAAGAAGCAGTAGAAGGACCGTGGTTAAGTGGCTGAGGTGGTGATCAACAGCTGAAGGGTTGGCGATAGGGGCTGTCGGCGGTGACAATAGGGGCTATAGGCGGTGGTGATAGTGTGACCAACGTCAGAAAATAAAAAGAATGAATCTCTGACAGGTTTTGGCTTCCCCCTCACTGCTTGATGGAGCCCAAGACTGCTTGACGACTTTCGGTAGGCCTATATTTCTTACTTTCAATAGGACTCCTTACGGGCATTGTTTCTATGTACTATTATCAAAAAATAATCAAGTAATTAATGACTGGACTTCATTCCCATTGACCCATCATCTTATCATGTGGATGGATGGCGACGGTGTATCCCAGACGTTCGGTTAGGGATTTTGGCACATCCATGGATTGCTGGTGGCTGGGCTCCGGCGGCGACCATAAGCCGATGCGGGGGACTAGTCTTGATCACCAGCGACAAGCTTCGGTGGTGGGGATGACCGGAGAAAGGAACGCGATGGGTTTTCAGATCCAAAAACAAGAGATAAACAAGGCCCCTTATCCTTGGCTTATTCCGGCAAAATCTCGACCGGTGGTGGAGCTTATGTGTGAGAACAATAGGGAAAAGGGATTAAGAACCTCACCTAGGGTTCCAGCGAGGGTTTGGCTGCGATATTTGGCAGATGTAATGACCCTAGCCATCGAGCAATCGAGAGAAGAAGGAAGAAATAATAGTTGTGTTGGATTGTGGCGGAGTTCGTAGGAGGAAGTGGGAGGCCGTTCTATAGACGAGATCCTAGGGTTTAGCCTCAATTTGGCATGCCCTAGGACTCTCGGCATCCATCAGAATCAGGAGGAAAGAAGACTCCTAGCAGGACTCTTCTTCTCCGTGGCATGCGAACGGCACATGTGAGGCCGGTCTAGACAACGTAAGGCCGATCAAGTGGACTGGGCCTTACATGTTACATCACATATGGTCTCTTTTAAGAAAGGTTTATTTTCTTAAGGAGAACTTGAGAAAGCTACTCAAGGTATTATTGAACATAAATATTACAATTCCAAGATGAAAACCCAACAACCTTGTAAAAGATTTGAACTCATTAGATGAGTCATACAGTTGCTAGGGTATAATTTTTGTACTCTTAAGTCAGATTCTGGCTTTTGCATTTTAGAAAATATTTTGGGTGTCCATATGGAAATTGGCTGCTTGTTTTTTAAGGGCACTCATCTATTTGTAAAGAAGTCACGAAAAAGCTATGAAAGAGGCCCTACGGCTTGCCAGTTTAAGGCAATATATGTGATTTGTTATCAAAGAAAGTTTTGCTTCCCCTTTTATTTGCGGCTTTTCTTTTTTGTTGAGTCCTTAAAACAAGGTTTTACCAAAATGATGGTAAGTGGTTGGATATTCGCTTTAAGTGTCTCAGTTGTTTACAGCATTGAGGTGCACATGTTATACCATTCTGGTCCTTAATTGATATTTGAATCAGAGTGGACTGGCATAATATGTAATAGATTGGACAGCCTTATTATAGAGATGGTCTAGAACTCCTCCCAGTGTTTCTTTTAGCTTTTTATTTGAGATAGCTGCTTTTCCTTGTGTGTCCTAACGTTACAAGCATCACAGTGAGCCGTGAATATCTTTTGCAACAACATGCATGGTTTGTTACAGGAAGACAGATGTCACTAAGGACTTAGGTCCTAAAAACTGCTAAACTTTTTGCTTGCAATTCAGTCTGCTGATGAATTGGTCTTTCTGAAGTACTCAACTTTTAGCTTGAGCTTTATGTGATCTTAATGTACATCGATGATGAAATTTATTAACAAGAATCTATTATGATGTAGGTTTTGAATAAAATAGATCTGCCAGGTGCTGAACCAGATCGTGTTTCCCGGGATATTGAAGAGGTTTGTGGAAAAATCCCCTCCTATTTTGCTTGAAACCCTGGACGAGATCTCGGTTAAAATAGAATTACTTCTAGGTGCCAACAAATCAATTTTATAAAAATTATCATTTTTGAACTATCTTAGTATATCATTGACAATTTTAGGGGGATTTATACCCTCGTCTATCTTAGAGATCCAAGAGAATGCTCAAAACACCCGTTTATGATATCATGTAATCCTTTTTATTTTGACAATTTTACATAACATAAACTTGCCTCCTCTAACTAATAAGTGTGTCAACATTTGAGGTGTTGGATCAGTATGTTATCCGAACTTAGGAGAAAGTGCTTATGTAAAAATGTATCTGCAAGTTGAAGAACCATACAGAGTGATGCACGTTATCTGCTCTAACTGAACCGTAGGGTAGTTGCTAGACTTATCCATACATTGTACAGAATCTGCAGCTATGGGAAACTTATTACTGACTCCGCTAGTTATCCTGCATTTATTATTAGTCTTTCCATTTTCATTAAACATTATAGTAGTGAAAGATACCAAGGATGCCACATTTCAGAATAAGAAAAGAATATGTAAGCAACTGGTGCAAAGTCCATGCAGAATCTACTAAGTGCTCTAATAACAGAACACTAACCATGGAAAAACTAAAGCCATCTAAAAATAATCTCTTGGATGCATTGTTTTCAAATTAAGTGCTAGAATACAAAGGAAAGGTCTTGAGAAAGCGCATAGATTTTAAGGAAGACATGTCATGACCCAACTCGTTCTAGGATTTAGTTGCAAGACTCTCCAAAATTCTTTGAAGAAAGTGCAATATCAAAACTGTTACTTACCAAAAACCAAATAGTTTGCTACAACCCAAGATCCGCCGAACCAGGCCAAATCACTTGGTTCGACCCGTACCAAGCCGACCTGGTGGGGCACCAGATCGGTTCATCTCTTTTTTCGGAATCAGCTCCGAACCAGCTGGAACTGGTTTCGAACCAACAGAAACCGGCCGGAACTAGTCGCGAACTGCCCGAACTCAGTCCGAACCGGCCAGTTCCGTGGGGAATCAGCCTTATCACTGATGGGGAGGTATATAGGGAATAGATTTTGAGACCAGGAGTGACACGGTTTGCTACTAACTACATTGCGCTTGGTAGCTTTTTTAGAAGAAAGTCACCATACGTCAGATGTTTGTGTTTCGAGTGGCAAGAAAGTAGATTTGCAAGGGCCGACACAGTCGAGAATTTGGTGACGAGGCAGATACTCTGGCAGCGGGCTGAGAAGATAGTTAAGGCTATTAAACCATTGGATAGGGACTTACATCTAGCAGGTAGGCAAGAACATTGAAAATTAGACTGCTCCTATACTTGTACAATTTTACTTAGACAATTATGAACTCTATTTGTAGCATACTATCTGAATCCGAGGTTTCAGTACACCATACCTAGAATCGATATAAATGACGAACGTCTGACTGCTCTGTGTAATGTGATTTACAAGATGGAGCCTGATCTAGAAGTCCCGGCCCTATATCTAGAAAAGATAAGTTAACTTAAGTGATATGTGTAAATAAACTGATATGTTGAATTGTTAACATATTACAACGGTTTTTTTTCGTAGACTAAAATATTTAGAGAGGGCATTGACAGTTTTAGAGTCTCCGCAGCTGTCATAAGTAAGAAAAGTTGGAATCCAGATATTACACATCAACGATAACTATTACCTACTTTTTAATTACATGCTATTTAATCTTTTGAGGACCTGATTGTGTCATTTTTCTGCAGATTATTGGATTAGATTGCAGCGATGCAATTCATTGTTCAGCTAAGGTTAGTGTCTTGGTATCTTGTTTTCTTTGTTTGAGCATATGAAATTTATGTTGGACACAGTATGTGAACCATTTCTTTTTTAAAATGGAAATTAGGAGACATATTCATTCTTGGTTGTTTTTCCTATATTGTAGGAGGGAATAGGTATAACTGACATTCTCAATGCTATAATCACAAGGATTCCTCCCCCTAAGGATACTGCTGGAAGTCCTCTTAGAGCTCTTATATTTGATAGGTACCATGCAAAATTCTGAGGCCTCTTGATGCATGTTCCTTCTTTTCACAAACATTTCGATGCATTCTTTTCATTTTTTTTTCTTCTTGTTACCATCATATTACATGCTTGATTGCTTGCTAAAGATGTTATTATCTCACTTCTTGAACTGTTCTTTAGTTTCCAGAAAATACATTACTATCTCCAGCTCATATAAAAAATCTGACACAACACATTCTGTGAAAATGCTTGAGGAAATAAATGTTTTAAAAACTTTAACCTTATCTGCAGAAGATTTAAATCAAAAACTTGGTAAGATTTTTTGGCTTCATGTAATATACCGACAAACTAATTTTTTGACTTAAAATGCAGACAAATCAGTATTCTGCGAGGACTACCCACTTCTAAATTGTGGTTCTTTAGAACCTAAAAATACAATCAGAAAATAACACACACACTGACACACATACATACAGTACATGTTTAATAACGAACTTAATTTTCTGATTTATATGCTCCAATAATGGTTTTGGCTGGTCTGCTGAACCGGCACGTACTGGCCGGTTCAGCACGTACCGTACCGGTACCTACCTTCAGCGGTACGGTACAGCCACATCAAATGGTTCAGGGCCGGAACCGAGCAGAGAAGAAGAAAGAAGAGAAAGCTTAGAAGAGGAAAGAAGAGGAAGAAAGAAGAGAAAGAGGAGAAGAAGAAGAGAAGAAGAAGACGGTTCGACGTACCTCGGGCCAACCCCCTCCCGAGTACCTCGACGCACGCGCGGCCCTCCCAGCAGTTCCTTCCTTGCTCGCGGGAGAAGGAAGGAGAAGAGAGGAGGAGAGAGGGGAAGAAAGAAGAGGAGATAGCTCGGGAAGGAGGAAGAAGAAGGGAAGGGGAAAACAAAGAAAAGAAAAAAAAATCCTTTCCGCGCGCGGGGCAGCACCCCCATGCGGGCGCGAGCGGGGAATCGCTCGTGCCCGCGCGTGATTCCACGCGCAAGGACCTCACTCCCGCGCGGTTCCCCGCGCTCGCGCTATTTCCCCACGCCCGCGCGCGGTTCCTCACGCTAGGCAGCGAGCCCACGAGGGGGCGCGTCCCCGCACGTGTCGGTTTTTTTTTTTTTGGGGGGGGGGGGTGTTTGGTTCGGCAACGGTTCCAACCGGTTCCAAACCGGTATCGGAGCCTACTGGCACACCCATTCGGTCGGCTCGGCAGACACTGGGTTTTGGCGATGTTATTTGTGCTAGTCACTAGTGATTAGATATTTGTGAGAAAGGGGAATTGCATGGTTACATACATACATGCACACACAAATACATAACACACATGCACGCGCGCACACACACACCTAGTATGTTTCTGATTTATATAGTCAAACCATGTTTTTGGGGAGATTCGAAGAGGAACCCATTCACTCAGATTCAGAGACCAACGAGCCATTTGATGACTGGCTGCCTAGATTATCATTCGATACTAGCAATGATAGTTCATATGCTGGTGCATCTGGTGGCTTGGGAGAAAGCGGGGCATAAAGCACCATAGTTTATGACTTATAGTTTTAGAATGGTTTTCGATTTACCAATGAATCTTTGTTTACTCATGCCATATAGGATAGGGACTATGGTGCACGACTTGGTAGAGCCTGTGAGGACACTATTGCATATAGGAGATAGGGTTCCTAGACAGATTACACTTCATGTAGAGTAGGGTCCCTAGACATATCTGGTTCCGATTTGCATGCCAGATCCTATTCCATACCGACAGTCTATGACTTGTATGCATATGGATCGTCTGAGGCATTGTACTCGAGTAATTACTATATTTCACAGACAACCATCTTTTAGTGGCTAGCCTAGTCTCAGAATCAAATAGATGACTCCTCTTAGGGTAGCTATCTAGTGGACCATGGAAGGATTATCGAGGCCTATCGCAATATGGATCTCTTGCAGAGTTGGTGGGATGCTCTTCTAGAGTGTTCTTATGATCCCAATATCTATGAGTCACATTGACACTTCACTAGACTTTAGATGTCGATATGTATTTATATTTTAAATCAAGGTTCATCGTACCGTACCGAATCGGGCGGTATGGGGCAATACCATAGCATACTGGCTCGATACTTGTATACAGTATGGGGGACATACCGACACTTCGTATGCCGAACCGGCCCCATACCGTCCTGACACAGTGATAGTGCGACACCAGTACGGGGCCCGATACTAATATGGAGTATCTTGCTTTAAATACATTAAAATCAATTCAATTGCTGTATTGTATGCATTTTTACCTATAAATACGTTGCCTGGAGAGGTTATAGATCCATTTCATGATAGAAAGATATCAAAATAAGGTTAAAACCCCAAATTGGACAAAAGAATCAATAAAATTTTTATGTGCAAATCCAGAAAAATTGAGAAAAGAAAAAAATTGAAAAAGCAAAAAGAATAATCAAAATGGCATACTAGTCAGGTTAGTGATATGCCATGGTGTACTGAGTGTCAGTATGGTACCAAACCGATACCATTCGGTACCGCTGCCGACTGGTATAGGTCCCACTATCGGTAGAGGAGAACTTGGTTGGGAACATAGGTGGGTAATGAAAAACATTCATTTGCATGTGTAGTGCCTATGTGTGATACAAGTTCACTTGGTGCCTTTTATGGTTGGTTGGCTCACATCTTGTGTATCAGGTGTTGATACTGAATCCTTCTCAGACACATGTCCGATACTTGTGTAAAGTATCCTGTTTTCAAAATTTTAAAAAAATATTAGGATGTTTTCTGGATACACTCAATTGACTTCCCCGATGCCTCTAGAAATGATAGAGAGAGTGTTTTCTTTCTTCTTCTAATGCTAAACTCTTAACTATAAATTGTCAAATTTGTAGTCTATGATTTCAATTTTAATCTTCGCAGTATGGATTAGGGTGTTTGTATTTGAATGGTGATTCAATGATGAGCTTATGGAAGTTGATGCTATAATATAAAGTTATAAACTGTACCGTTTTATTTTGGTAGTCTATCAGGCTTTATGGACCTTCTTTATATTCATAAAATAGACTAAATAATGAGCTTGTAGAAGTTGATGCTATCATATAAACTGGACTTTGTCATTTTGATAGCCTAATTTGCTTTATGGATGCTTTTTGTTGCACTCATAAATATGTATATATATTTGTGTATATATGTATACTTGTATAAATGTACGAAATAGATATATATTCACTGGTGTATCCCAGCTCCATATTATGATCTTTTCAAGGTTTGCCCTATCAAGTATTTGTATTGTGTGGTAGTGTACCCCATATTCATGTTCTTGTAAGTTAACATGGGATTTTTGATTAAGTTAATTTATGCAACTAGTCTAGCTAAATCTTAGCAATGTTTAATCATTGACATATATCTCTGGTTTCTTATTATGATTTTGCTTATCTTAAAATCATAGTGGCTCAAAATCTACAAAGTGATGCATTATAAAAATTTATTATGGTATCATGTAATTACTTGGGAATTTTGCTTTAATTTTTAATATAAGTTTTACAAGAAATATGCCACATAACTAGAAAAGACAAATACAAGGTTACTGGAATTCTCAAGTCTCATATGGACTGTATGTTGATAGATGCAAATCAAATTAACAATATTTCTTTGGCATTAGCCTTACCATTAAAGTGCAAACGACACTGCATTACCTTGCTGCAACCAAAAAGCATAATAGAATTTCATGCATGCATGCTTACATCTACATGTATGATGAATCTATACTTATCTACATACATTTCTGCACTTGTAACTGTGGCATGCATTTGTCTATCATGTTAACACTTTATTCATGACCATAGAGTTCATATTTTCATTGGTGTTACATAGGATTTCTATTAACATTTTTTTGGTGTTGTGATAATATGAACATGTCAAGTCTTTCATTCATTGTCTTAGAAAATATCTCGATGATTGACTCTAATACATATATTTGAATTGTAGCTACTATGATCCATACAAAGGTGTAATTGTTTATTTTCGGATTGTTGATGGAACTATAAAGAAAGGTGACAGGATATATTTCATGGCTAGTGGGAAGGTAGAAATTCCCAATATTTTCTATCTTTTTTATTTCATATTCATATTAGCAAATAAAGAAGTCAAATCATATGGATAAATACTTACAAAAACTTTCGTATCAAATTATTAGGTATAGCTTGCACTTAAATTTATTGTTGCTTTGCTTGTAAAGAAAACAAAAGTCAACAAGTGACACTTTCCTTTGTCGTATTAAATTGAATGGATAAGAAAAAAATGCACTGCAAAGGTATCTAGAAACGTGTAGGAATAATTTGATGTTTCTTGCTCTTGTTTGAAAGAGGTTAAGAATCTGGAATACTGTTATCATATTATGTTATTGTTATTTATAGTGAAACCCATTAGGAAGAAGCTGACATTCATAAATTTCCTGGAGAAATAGGTAAAACAAATTGCATCGACTATTTCATAGCTAGTCCATTCTCATCCTAGGCAAAGTCCATCTTGTTGTGATAGGAATGGGCAGAAAGAAACCAGCTTTAGCTTAGGTTGTAAAGATACCAATTGTCGTTTCAAAGACTCAACACTATATTTATTCTGTAATGTTTGGGACTAGATTTGTATGGAATAGATAAATTCTACCCAAATAAGTAAAGAACTATTACCAATAACGAAGAAAGCAAGGACTGCTGAATCGGGTCGGCTCGGTTCAGCAGTGTCGAATCGACTCAGTGCGAAACCGGGTCGGTTCACCTATTACTTTCGGTTCTGGCCCCATACCGGCCAAAACCCATATAGAACAAGCCGGAACCGGTCCCTTACCGACCGGTTCCGGCCAGAACCGGTCCCTACCTACCGGAACTGGCCGATAAGTGCCCGAACCTGCCGGAACTGGCTGGAATCAGTCGGTTCGGTGCACTGAGTCAACCCGGTTCCAAATTGGGTTGACACTGTAGATTACACTATAGACTTCGGCCTTCCCAACAGCATTTTGAAAGCTATTTGCTGTCTCGGCCGCTTCCTCCTCCCAAATACTCCAAAAATAACACTGATTCAGGCTATCAGAAGAAAGATCCAAGGCTAAATAGGTGTGCTTCCTCTTCCCTACCTCATTTCCTCTTTTTTTGGGCTTGAAAAAATAGCTCAAAAATTGCAAAATAAGAAGAGATCATGCCAAAATTTTCAATTTGGGCTTATTTTTTGTATGTTGTAGATCCTTAGACGATCTATACGCTGACATAAAATTTTTTAATTTTTGGATTATATATAATTTTTAAAAATTAAAAATATATTTAGAATAAAAAATAAAAAAATTTAAATAAATAAAAATTAAAAAAAACTGTAAAATTAGAAACGTATTGAGGGGCATGCAAGCTACTCTCCATAAAAATTTGGTGTCCATTCAATTAAGTTTAGATGCGATCATGCGCATAGTGGCCTAGGCCTAAATTTGAAAAAAATTGAGAAATAAGTAGCATTCTTGAGAATAAACCAATCCTACTTAGATGTTTGTCAGTTTCGAGTGGCATAAAAGTAGATATGCATAGGCCGGCACTGAAGGGAGCAGTGTTGAGGACTTGGTGACGAGGCAGACATTCTGGCAGCAGGCTATTGTGACAGTGAATGCTATTAGACCATTGTATGAAGTGCTTCGGGCCATGGACAACGAGAGGTACCCCTAGATGGGCTTTCTATATCACATGATGAAGAGGGCAAAAACTCAGATCATTGAGACAGATCCAACGCATGCCTAGAAGTACATCAACATCATTGAGCGATGGTGGGACTACCAGATGGAATCATTGATCGACTAGCAGGTAATAAAGAACATTAAAAATTAGACTGCTCTTGTACTTATATAATTTTATTGAGACAATAACAGACTCTATGTGCAGCATACTACCTGAACCCTCGGTTCTAGTACAGTATACTTGGAGTCAAGGTCTGTCGAACCGACCGGAATCGGTCGGTTTAGGCTGTACCGATCCGGTGCCGACAACTACCGATACAGTTCGGCTGTGAAAATTGGTACTGAACTGAAACCGGTGCGATCGACACTGGTAGAAGTGGGGAAGAAGAGGAAGAAAGAAGAGAAGAAGCGGGGAAGAAGAGAAGGCAAGTACCGGGAAAAGGAGGCCTCTCTTCCTTGCTCGCGGGCGGGACCTCTCTTCCTTTCTTGCTCGCGGGAGAATGGGGGGAACCGGGAAAGAGAGGAGAAGAGAAGAGAGAGGGGAAGGAGGGTTCGGAAAGAAGGGGAGGAAAAAAATAAAGGAAAAAAAACCCCATGCGCGGGGCCAAGTGGGGAACCGCAAGCCTGCTCGCGCTCGCTCACAGGGAACCGCCCCCGCACGTGGTTCCCCACGCTGCCTCGATTTCCCGTGCGGGCTCGCTGCGTGGGGCTGCGAGCCTACGCGGGCTGCCCTGCGTGGGCTTTAAATGCCGCACAAAGTGGCATTTAGTAACGCGCGGGCGTGCAGGCACGTGCGCGCGAGCGCGCGTCGGACGCGTTTCTTTTCCTATCTCGACCGGTTTGGTACCGGTACCGAACCGTACCGTATCGGAACCGGTCTTCACCGGTACACCGGTACCTTGCTTGGAATCGATATGGATGACGAAATTCTGGTTGCTCTCCGTAATGTGATTTACAAGATGGAGCCAGATCTGGAAGTCGTGGCCCTATGTATAGAAGAGGTAAGTTAACTTAAATGACATGTATAAGTTAAGTGGTATCTTGTATTATTAACATAGTACAAAACGATTTTTTTTCACAGACCAAAATATTTAGAGAGGGCAGCGACAACTTTAGAGTATCGACAGTTGTCGTAAGTAAGAAAAGTATCAATCCAGGTATGTTGACCTCAGGACATTTACCTGGCATTAGATGATTACTAATATGGTATTATCTTATATATAATTTTTTTCAATATTTTTGCAACTGAATTGTGGATTCATTTTGTGGTGTCCGTGAAAAATCTTAAGCAGCTAGCTATCCGGATCCTTTTTCAGACGGTCTTCTCGAATGGCTGAGTGCAACTAGTCCACCTTAGCCCCTTATCCATAATAAGCAGAGGAACCGTTTGACATAGAAGCGTCTTAACCATGGTCTGCCGTATCGGTCGGTACGTGTCGGTACCGGCCGGTACATACCGGTACCGGATCCTACCGGTACGGTACAGCTACATAATTCGGTACCGAACCGTACTGACCGGTACCGGCCCGAACCGACCGGTACCGGTGCGTACCGATCGGTATCGACGCGAACCGACCGCATACCGGCCCGAACCGAATCGGTACCAACCCGAACCGACCAGTCCGTACCGGCTTCAATTTTTTTTGGGTTTTAGCCCCATTGGTACCGTACCGGTTCGGCTCGGTTTGGTTCGGTACCGTACCGGTACCGATGCCCACCGGTATGTCGGTACAGTCGGTACTGCGTACCTTACTCTCAACAATCTTGTTTATATTTACTACAATCTGAGGTTGAGGCTGAAGTGCATTCAGGAGGAAGTAGAGCTCAAGTATATGGATCGCATCCATAGTGCTTTCGTTGATGAGATAAGGTTTGGAAAACAAAGTTGGTGAGGATTTCTCCTTGGGAATAGTAGATCCCATCCATCTATTCAAAATGGATGACTTGGATTTTAAATATAAAAAGTATATAATATAAAACAATAATATATGGTTAGGGCTTTGAGGCTGGCCAATGGTTGCCTCAAGATGGCCTGGATCCTTTCGTGTCTTAAATTTCGGGTGCAGGCTTGACCTTAACCTATAGAGAGTTAGAGACCCAGCCTAAAACCTGGTGCAAAGCCTGGCTAGAATTCAGCCTAGGCCAATTGGTGTTGGGCTAGTCCAGGTGTTGCCCAGAGGTGCAGCCCAAGAGGGGGGGTGAATTGGGTCTCTTTAAAAATAATTAAAGTTAAAATGTATGGAGAGTATGAGTTACTGTTATCTTATAGATTCAGCAGCGGAAATAAGATTGCACAAATACGACAGTGATAAAAGTTAGGAAAGCAGTTAGGAATATGCAGAGGAAAGGAAGAGAAGAACCACAATCACAAACACCAAGGTTTATAGTAGTTCGGTGCACTCCCAGCACCTAAGTCCACTCCTTAAGCCTAGCTTGAGATTTCACTATAACCCAGCAGATTACAGACTGATTGTTTTTCGGGCTCACAATCAAAACGCAGTTGGTTTTTCCAGGCAACCAACCAAAAACCTTTTGTTTTTCGGGATCACAAACAATCCAGTTGGTTTTCAGATAAACCAACCAAAAACTTTACACCATTTGTTTTACCGAGCTCACAAACAACCTAGTTGGTTTTCAGATAAACCAACCAAAAACTTTACATCATTTGTTTTCCCGGGCTCACAAACAACCTAGTTGGTTTTCAGATAAACCAACCAGAAACTTTTCCCTTGCTGAATATTTCCGATTCAGCAACTTCCAATCGAGGCTTGGAAGAGCCTTTACAAGTTTCAAATCAATGAAACTGTTACAGCAGCAATTAATCCAACTAAAAGAATGTTGTAACTTGAAAACTTAAAGCTTCAGAGCATATAAAGAATAAATCAATGAAAGTAAAAGCTGAAGCCGATGAAGAAGTTGGCTGTGGAAGGATGTTCCAATGTCCGAACAGCAGCTCTTCACGATGCAGTGAGAAACTTCGACTGATCTCACAAGAGAAAGTTTCAGATTACAATGCTGGTGAGGATGATGAACTGTTAAGCTTTTCTTTTCTTTTTCTCAGTGGAAACCTTTTGTTTTCAATAGAATCTTTTTTCTTTCCTTGTTTCCATTCTGAGGTTCCCTCGTATTTATAGACAAATTCTTTGGCGGAATTTGAATTTCTTTCTTCCCATTCTGATGAGAATCTTTTTCTGTTACAGAAGAAGACAAAAGTCGTTCACCGCTTCTCGTTGTGGTCCCAGCAGTACAAGGGTCGACTCATATAACTCTGGGGTCGACTCATTTTTGGGCTTGAAAAAATAGCTCAAAAATTGCAAAATAAGAAGAGATCATGCCAAAATTTTTGATTTGGGCTTATTTTTTGTATGTTGTAGATCCTTAGACGATCTACACGCTGACATAAAAATTTTTAATTTTTGGATTATATATAATTTTTAAAAATTAAAAATATATTTAGAATAAAAAATAAAAAAATTAAATAAATAAAAATTAAAAAAACTGTAAAATTAGAAACGTATTGAGGGGCATGCAAGCTACTCTCCATAAAAATTTGGCGTCCATTTATTTAAGTTTTGATGCGATCATGCGTATAGTGGCCTAGGCCTAAATTTGAAAAAAATTGAGAAATAAGTAGCATTCTTGAGAATAAAGCAATCCTACTCAGATGTTTGTCAGTTTCGAGTGGCATAAAAGTAGATATGCGTGGGCCGGCACTGAAGGGAGCAGTGTTGAGGACTTGGTGACGAGGCAGACATTCTGGCAGCAGGCTACTGTGATGTGAATGCTATTAGACCATGGTATGAAGTGCTTCGGGCCGTGGACAACGAGAGGTACCCCTAGATGGGCTTCCTATATCACATGATGAAGAGGGCAAAAACTCATATCATTGAACAGATCCGACGCATGCTTAGAAGTACATCGACATCATTGAGCGACGGTGGGACTACCAGATGGAATCATTGATCGACTAGCAGGTAATAAAGAACATTAAAAATTAGACTGCTCTTGTACTTGTATAATATTACTGAGACAATAACAGATTCTATGTGCAGCATACTACCTGAACCCTCGGTTCTAGTACAGTATACTTGGAGTCAAGGTTTGTCGAACCGACCGGAACCGGTCGGTTCAGGCTGTTTCAATTCGGTGCCGACAGCTACCGGTACGGTTCGGCTGGGAAAATTGGTACTGAACCGAAATCGGTGCGACCGACACCGGTAGAAGTGGGGAAGAAGAGGAGGAAGAAGAGGAAGAAAGAAGAGAAGAAGAAGCGGGGAAGAAGAGAAGGCAAGTACCGGGAAAAGGAGGACCTCTCTTCCTTGCTCGCGGGCGGGACCTCTCTTCCTTCCTTGCTCGCGGGAGAATGGGGAGAATCGGGAAAGAGGGGAGAAGAGAGGAGAGAGGGGAAGGAGGGTTCGGAAAGAAGGGGAGGAAAAAAATAAAGGAAAAAAAAACCCCGTGCGCGGGGCCGAGTGGGGAACCGCAAGCCTGCTCGCGCTCGCTCACAGGGAACCGCCCCCGCACGTGGTTCCCCACGCTGCCTCGATTTCCCGCGCGGGCTCGCCGCGCGGGGTTGCGAGCCTACGCGGCCTGCCCTGCGTGGGCTTTAAATGCCGCACAAAGTGGCATTTAGTAACGCGCGGGCGTGCAGGCACATGCGCGCGAGCGTGCGTTGGACGCATTTTTTTTCTATCTCGATCGGTTCGGTATCGGTACCGAACCGTACCGTATCGGAACCGGTCTTCACCGGTACACCGGTACCTTGCTTGGAATCGATATGGATGACGAAATTCTGGTCGCTCTCTGTAATGTGATTTACAAGATGGAGCCAGATCTTGAAGTCGTGGCCCTATGTATAGAAGAGGTAAGTTAACTTAAATGACATGTATAAGTTAAGTGGTATCTTGTATTATTAACATAGTACAAACCAATTTTTTTTCACAGACCAAAATATTTAGAGAGGGCAGCGACAACTTTAGAGTATCGACAGCTGTCGTAAGTAAGAAAAGTATCAATCCAGGTATGTTGACATCAGGAGGACATTTACCTGGCATTAGATGATTACTAATATGGTATTATCTTATATATAATTTTTTTCAATATTTTTGCAACTGGATGGTGGATTCATTTTGTGCTTTCCGCGAAAAATCTTAAGCAGCTAGCAATCCGGATTCTTTTTCAGACGGTCTTCTCGAGTGGCTGTGAGTGCAACTAGTCCACCTTAGCCCCTCATCCACAATAAGCAGAGGAACCGTTTGATACAAGAAGCGTCTCAACCATGGTCTGCCGTACCGATCGATACGGATCGGTACAGGCCGGTACATATCGGTACCAGACGGAACCGGTACGATGTAGCTATATTTTTCGGTTCTGACTATTCGTAACTCGTACCGGTCGGTACCGACCCGGTACTGCCCCGTACCGACCCGGTATCGGCCGTACCGACCTGGTACCGGCCGTACCGATCCCGTACCGGCCCGTACCGACCGGCTCGTACTGACCTCAAATTTTTTTTTGGCTTTTGGCCCGAACCAGCCGAACCGGTACAGTACCGGTTCGGTTCGGTATAGTACCGGTACCGTACCGATACCGATGCCCACCGGTACGTCGGTATGGTTGGTACCATGGTCTGCCGTACCGGTCCGTACCGGTCCGGCCTGGGACCGGTACCGGATCAGCATGAAAACCGGTACCGGTAGTTTATTGTTGAAAAACCGGTACGGAACCGGTACAGGACCGGTTCGGACAGGTACGGGATTGGTGCGGACCGGTACGGGACCGGTTCGGACCGGTACGGGACCGGTTCGGATCGGTACGCCACCGGTACGGGACCGATTTCGTACCGGTCCGGGCCGCCACCGGTACGCCGACCGGTACCGGTACGGCGGACCTTGGTTGGTACAGCGGACCTTGGTCTCAACGATCTTGTTTATATTTACTACAATCTGAGGTTGAGGCTGAAGTGTATTCAAGAGGACGTAGAGCTCAAGTATATAGATCCCATCCATAGTGCTTTCGTTGATGAGATAAGGTTTGGGAAACAAAGTTGGTGAGGATTTCTCCTTGGGAATAGTAGATCCCATCCATCTATTCAAAATGGATGACTTGGATTTTAAATATAAAAAGGATATAATATAAAACAATAATATATGGTTAGGGCTTTGAGGCTGGCCAATGGTTGCCTCAACATGGCCTGGATCCTTTCGTGTCTTAAATTTCGGGTGCAGGCTTGACCTGAACCTATAGAGAGTTAGAGACCCAGCCTAAAACCTGGTGCAAAGCCTGGCTAGAATTCAGCCTAGGCGAATTGGTGTTGGGCTAGTCCAGGTGTTGCCCAGAGGTGCAGCCCAAGAGGGGAGGTGAATTGGATCTCTTTAAAAATAATTAAAGTTAAAACGTATGGAGAGTATGAGTTACTGTTATCTTATAGATTCGGCAGCGGAAATAAGATTGCACAAATACGACAGTGAATAAAGTTAGGAAAGCAGTCAGGAATATGCAGAGGAAAGGAAGAGAAGACCCACAATCACAAATACGAAGGTTTATAGTGGTTCGGTGCACTCCCAGCACCTACGTCCACTCCTCAAGCCTAGCTTGAGATTTCACTATAACCCAGCAGATTACAGCTTGATTGTTTTCCGAGCTCACAATCAAAACCCAGTTGGTTTTTCCAGGCAACCAACCGAAAACCTTTTGTTTTCCGGGATCACAAACAACCCAGTTGGTTTTCAGATAAACCAACCAAAAACTTTACACTGTTTGTTTTTCCGAGCTTTCAAACAACCCAGTTGGTTTTTAGATAAACCAACCAAAAACTTTACACCGTTTGTTTTCCCGGACTTTCAAACAACCCAGTTGGTTTTCAGATAAACCAACCAAAAACTTTACACCGTTTGTTTTCCCGGGCTCGCAAACAACTTAGTTGGTTTTCAAATTAACTAACCAGAAACTTTTCCCTTGCTGAATATTTCCGATTCAACAACTTCCAATCGAGGCTTGGAAGAGCCTTTACAAGTTTCAAATCAATGAAACTGTTACAGCAGCCATTAATCCAACTAAAAAAATGCTGTAACTAGAAAACTTAAAGCTTCAGAGCATATAAAGAATAAATCAATGAAAGTAAAAGCTGAAGCCGATGAAGAAGTTGGGTGTGGAAGGATGTTCCAATGTCCGAACAAAGCTCTTCACGATGTAGTGAGAAACTTCGACTGATCTCCTCACAAGAGAAAGTTTCAGATTACAGTGCTGGTGAAGATGATGAACTGTTAAGCTTTTCTTCTCTTTTTCTCGGTGGAAACCTTTTGTTTTCAATAGAATCTTTTCCCTTTCCTTGTTGTTTCTATTCTGAGGTTCCCTCGTATTTATAGACAAATTCTTCGGCGGGATTTGAATTTCTTTCTTCCCATTCTGATGAGAATCTTTTTCTGTTATAGAAGAAGACAAAAGTAGTTCACAGCTTCCCGTTGTGGTCCCAGCAGTACAAGGGTCGGCTCATATAACTCAGGGGTCGACTCATGTTCATTCTGGATCGGCACTTCAAAATGCGGAGAAAGCTTTTGCTGTGTCAGGAGGATATTTACCTGGCATTAGATGATTACTAATGTGGTATTATCTTATATATAATTTTTTTCAATATTTTTGCAACTGAATGGTGGATTCATTTTGTGCTTTCCGCGAAAAATCTTAAGCAGCTAGCTATCCGGATTCTTTTTCAGACGGTCTTCTCGAGTGGCTGTGAGTGCAACTAGTCCACCTTAGCCCCTCATCCACAATAAGCAGAGGAACCGTTTGATACAAGAAGCGTCTCAACCATGGTCTGCCGTACCGATCGGTACAGGCCGGTACATATCGGTACCAGACGGAACCGGTACGATGTAGCTATATTTTTCGGTTCCGACTATTCATAACTCGTACCAGTCGGTACCGACCCGGTATTGCCCCGTACCGATCCGGTATCGGCCGTACCGATCCCGTACCGGCCCGTACCGACCGGCTCGTACTGACCTCAAATTTTTTTTGGCTTTTGGCCCGAACCAGCCGAACCGGTACAGTACCGGTTCGGTTTGGTATAGTACCGGTACCGTACCGATACCGATGCCCACCGGTACGTCGGTATGGTTGGTACAGCGGACCTTGGTCTCAACGATCTTGTTTATATTTACTACAATCTGAGGTTGAGGCTGAAGTGTATTCAGGAGGAAGTAGAGCTCAAGTATATAGATCCCATCCATAGTGCTTCGTTGATGAGATAAGGTTTGGGAAACAAAGTTGGTGAGGATTTCTCCTTGGGAATAGTAGATCCCATCCATCTATTCAAAATGGATGACTTGGATTTTAAATATAAAAAGTATATAATATAAAATAATAATATATGGTTAGGGCTTTGAGGCTGGCCAATGGTTGCCTCAACATGGCCTGGATCCTTTCGTGTCTTAAATTTTGGGTGCAGGCTTGACCTGAACCTATAGAGAGTTAGAGACCCAACCTAAAACCTGGTGCAAAGCCTGGCTAGAATTCAGCCTAGGCCAATTGGTGTTGGGCTAGTCCAGGTGTTGCCCAGAGGTGCAGCCCAAGAGGGGAGGTGAATTGGATCTCTTTAAAAATAATTAAAGTTAAAACGTATGGAGAGTATGAGTTACTGTTATCTTATAGAAGCAGCGGAAATAAGATTGCACAAATACGACAGTGAATAAAGTTAGGAAAGCAGTCAGGAATATGCAGAGGAAAGGAAGAGAAGACCCACAATCACAAATACGAAGGTTTATAGTGGTTCGGTGCACTCCCAGCACCTACGTCCACTCCTCAAGCCTAGCTTGAGATTTCACTATAACCCAGCAGATTACAGCCTGATTGTTTTCCGAGCTCACAATCAAAACCCAGTTGGTTTTTCCTGGCAACCAACCGAAAATCTTTTGTTTTTCGGGATCACAAACAACCCAGTTGGTTTTCAGATAAACCAACCAAAAACTTTACACTGTTTGTTTTCCCGAGCTTTCAAACAACCCAGTTGGTTTTTAGATAAACCAACCAAAAACTTTACACCGTTTGTTTTCCCGGACTTTCAAACAACCCAGTTGGTTTTCAGATAAACCAACCAAAAACTTTACACCGTTTGTTTTCCTGGGCTCACAAACAACTTAGTTGGTTTTCAAATTAACTAACCAGAAACTTTTCCCTTGCTGAATATTTCCGATTCAACAACTTCCAATCGAGGCTTGGAAGAGCCTTTACAAGTTTCAAATCAATGAAACTGTTACAGCAGCCATTAATCCAACTAAAAAAATGCTGTAACTAGAAAACTTAAAGCTTCAGAGCATATAAAGAATAAATCAATGAAAGTAAAAGCTGAAGCCGATGAAGAAGTTGGGTGTGGAAGGATGTTCCAATGTCCGAACAAAGCTCTTCACGATGTAGTGAGAAACTTCGACTGATCTCCTCACAAGAGAAAGTTTCAGATTACAGTGCTGGTGAAGATGATGAACTGTTAAGCTTTTCTTCTCTTTTTGTCGGTGGAAACCTTTTGTTTTCAATAGAATCTTTTCCCTTTCCTTGTTGTTTCTATTCTGAGGTTCCCTCGTATTTATAGACAAATTCTTCGGCGGGATTTGAATTTCTTTCTTTCCATTCTGATGAGAATCTTTTTCTGTTATAGAAGAAGACAAAAGTAGTTCACAGCTTCCCGTTGTGGTCCCAGCAGTACAAGTGTCGGCTCATATAACTCAGGGGTCGACTCATGTTCATTCTGGATCGGCACTTTAAAATGCGGAGAAAGCTTTTGCTGTGTCAGGAGGATATTTACCTGGCATTAGATGATTACTAATGTGGTATTATCTTATATATAATTTTTTTCAATATTTTTGCAACTGAATGGTGGATTCATTTTGTGCTTTCCGCGAAAAATCTTAAGCAGCTAGCTATCCGGATTCTTTTTCAGACGGTCTTCTCGAGTGGCTGTGAGTGCAACTAGTCCACCTTAGCCCCTCATCCACAATAAGCAGAGGAACCGTTTGATACAAGAAGCGTCTCAACCATGGTCTGCCGTACCGATCGGTACGGATCGGTACAGGCCGGTACATATCGGTACCAGACGGAACCGGTACGATGTAGCTATATTTTTCGGTTCCGACTATTCGTAACTCGTACCAGTCGGTACCGACCCGGTACTGCCCCGTACCGATCCGGTATTGGCCGTACCGGCCCGGTACCGGCCGTACCGATCCCGTACCGGCCCGTACCGACCGGCTCGTACTGACCTCAAATTTTTTTTGGCTTTTGGCCCGAACCAGCCGAACCGGTACAGTACCGGTTCGGTTTGGTATAGTACCGGTACCGTACCGATACCGATGCCCACCGGTACGTCGGTATGGTTGGTACAGCGGACCTTGGTCTCAACGATCTTGTTTATATTTACTACAATCTGAGGTTGAGGCTGAAGTGTATTCAGGAGGAAGTAGAGCTCAAGTATATAGATCCCATCCATAGTGCTTTCGTTGATGAGATAAGGTTTGGGAAACAAAGTTGGTGAGGATTTCTCCTTGGGAATAGTAGATCCCATCCATCTATTCAAAATGGATGACTTGGATTTTAAATATAAAAAGTATATAATATAAAATAATAATATATGGTTAGGGCTTTGAGGCTGGCCAATGGTTGCCTCAACATGGCCTGGATCCTTTCGTGTCTTAAATTTTGGGTGCAGGCTTGACCTGAACCTATAGAGAGTTAGAGACCCAACCTAAAACCTGGTGCAAAGCCTGGCTAGAATTCAGCCTAGGCCAATTGGTGTTGGGCTAGTCCAGGTGTTGCCCAGAGGTGCAGCCCAAGAGGGGAGGTGAATTGGATCTCTTTAAAAATAATTAAAGTTAAAACGTATGGAGAGTATGAGTTACTGTTATCTTATAGAAGCAGCGGAAATGAGATTGCACAAATACGACAGTGAATAAAGTTAGGAAAGCAGTCAGGAATATGCAGAGGAAAGGAAGAGAAGACCCACAATCACAAATACGAAGGTTTATAGTGGTTCGGTGCACTCCCACCACCTACGTCCACTCCTCAAGCCTAGCTTGAGATTTCACTATAACCCAGCAGATTACAGCCTGATTGTTTTCCGAGCTCACAATCAAAACCCAGTTGGTTTTTCCAGGCAACCAACCGAAAACCTTTTGTTTTCCGGGATCACAAACAACCCAGTTGGTTTTCAGATAAACCAACCAAAAACTTTACACTGTTTGTTTTCCCGAGCTTTCAAACAACCCAGTTGGTTTTTAGATAAACCAACCAAAAACTTTACACCGTTTGTTTTCCCGGACTTTCAAACAACCCAGTTGGTTTTCAGATAAACCAACCAAAAACTTTACACCGTTTGTTTTCCCGGGCTCACAAACAACTTAGTTGGTTTTCAAATTAACTAACCAGAAACTTTTCCCTTGCTGAATATTTCCGATTCAACAACTTCCAATCGAGGCTTGGAAGAGCCTTTACAAGTTTCAAATCAATGAAACTGTTACAGCAGCCATTAATCCAACTAAAAAAATGCTGTAACTAGAAAACTTAAAGCTTCAGAGCATATAAAGAATAAATCAATGAAAGTAAAAGCTGAAGCCGATGAAGAAGTTGGGTGTGGAAGGATGTTCCAATGTCCGAACAAAGCTCTTCACGATGTAGTGAGAAACTTCGACTGATCTCCTCACAAGAGAAAGTTTCAGATTACAGTGCTGGTGAAGATGATGAACTGTTAAGCTTTTCTTCTCTTTTTGTCGGTGGAAACCTTTTGTTTTCAATAGAATCTTTTCCCTTTCCTTGTTGTTTCTATTCTGAGGTTCCCTCGTATTTATAGACAAATTCTTCGGCGGGATTTGAATTTCTTTCTTCCCATTCTGATGAGAATCTTTTTCTGTTATAGAAGAAGACAAAAGTAGTTCACAGCTTCCCGTTGTGGTCCCAGCAGTACAAGGGTCGGCTCATATAACTCAGGGGTCGACTCATGTTCATTCTGGATCGGCACTTTAAAATGCGGAGAAAGCTTTTGCTGTGTCAGGAGGATATTTACCTGGCATTAGATGATTACTAATGTGGTATTATCTTATATATAATTTTTTTCAATATTTTTGCAACTGAATGGTGGATTCATTTTGTGCTTTCCGCGAAAAATCTTAAGCAGCTAGCTATCCGGATTCTTTTTCAGACGGTCTTCTCGAGTGGCTGTGAGTGCAACTAGTCCACCTTAGCCCCTCATCCACAATAAGCAGAGGAACCGTTTGATACAAGAAGCGTCTCAACCATGGTCTGCCGTACCGATCGGTACGGATCGGTACAGGCCGGTACATATCGGTACCAGACGGAACCGGTACGATGTAGCTATATTTTTCGGTTCCGACTATTCGTAACTCGTACCAGTCGGTACCGACCCGGTACTGCCCCGTACCGATCCGGTATCGGCCGTACCGGCCCGGTACCGGCCGTACAGATCCCGTACCGGCCCGTACCGACCGGCTCGTACTGACCTCAAATTTTTTTTGGCTTTTGGCCCGAACCAGCCGAACCGGTACAGTGCCGGTTCGGTTCGGTATAGTACCGGTACCGTACCGATACCGATGCCCACCGGTACGTCGGTATGGTTGGTACAGCGGACCTTGGTCTCAACGATCTTGTTTATATTTACTACAATCTGAGGTTGAGGCTGAAGTGTATTCAGGAGGAAGCAGAGCTCAAGTTTATAGATCCCATCCATAGTGCTTTCGTTGATGAGATAAGGTTTGGGAAACAAAGTTGGTGAGGATTTCTCCTTGGGAATAGTAGATCCCATCCATCTATTCAAAATGGATGACTTGGATTTTAAATATAAAAAGTATATAATATAAAACAATAATATATGGTTAGGGCTTTGAGGCTGGCCAATGGTTGCCTCAACATGGCCTGGATCCTTTCGTGTCTTAAATTTCGGGTGCAGGCTTGACCTGAACCTATAGAGAGTTAGAGACCCAACCTAAAACCTGGTGCAAAGCCTGGCTAGAATTCAGCCTAGGCCAATTGGTGTTGGGCTAGTCCAGGTGTTGCCCAGAGGTGCAGCCCAAGAGGGGAGGTGAATTGGATCTCTTTAAAAATAATTAAAGTTAAAACGTATGGAGAGTATGAGTTACTGTTATCTTATAGATTCGGCAGCGGAAATAAGATTGCACAAATACGATAGTGAATAAAGTTAGGAAAGCAGTCAGGAATATGCAGAGGAAAGGAAGAGAAGACCCACAATCACAAATACGAAGGTTTATAGTGGTTCGGTGCACTCCCAGCACCTACGTCCACTCCTCAAGCCTAGCTTGAGATTTCACTATAACCCAGCAGATTACAGCCTGATTGTTTTCCGAGCTCACAATCAAAACCCAGTTGGTTTTTCCAGGCAACCAACCGAAAACCTTTTGTTTTCCGGGATCACAAACAACCCAGTTGGTTTTCAGATAAACCAACCAAAAACTTTACACCGTTTGTTTTCCCGGGTTTTCAAACAACCCAGTTGGTTTTCAGATAAACCAACCAAAAACTTTACACCGTTTGTTTTCCCGGGCTCACAAACAACTTAGTTGGTTTTCAAATTAACTAACCAGAAACTTTTCCCTTGCTGAATATTTCCGATTCAACAACTTCCAATCGAGGCTTGGAAGAGCCTTTACAAGTTTCAAATCAATGAAACTGTTACAGCAGCCATTAATCCAACTAAAAAAATGCTGTAACTAGAAAACTTAAAGCTTCAGAGCATATAAAGAATAAATCAATGAAAGTAAAAGCTGAAGCCGATGAACAAGTTGGGTGTGGAAGGATGTTCCAATGTCCGAACAACAGCTCTTCACGATGTAGTGAGAAACTTCGACTGATCTCCTCACAAGAGAAAGTTTCAGATTACAGTGCTGGTGAAGATGATGAACTGTTAGAGCTTTTCTTCTCTTTTTCTCGGTGGAAACCTTTTGTTTTCAATAGAATCTTTTCCCTTTCCTTGTTGTTTTCTATTCTGAGGTTCCCTCGTATTTATAGACAAATTCTTCGGCGGGATTTGAATTCCTTTCTTCCCATTCTGATGAGAATCTTTTTCTATGATAGAAGACAAAAGTCGTTCACAGCTTCCCGTTGTGGTCCCAGCAGTACAAGGGTCGGCTCATATAACTCAGGGGTCGACTCATGTTCATTCTGGATCGGCACTTCAAAATGCGGAGAAAGCTTTTGCTGTGTCATCTTCAAAGGGTCGACTCTTAATTCTTAAGGGTCGGCTCATCTTCATTAGGAGTCGCCTTTTTAAACACAAGGGTCGGCTCATCGTCTTCAGGAGTCGCCTCTTTAAATGCAAGAGTCGACTCATACCATAATTTTCCGGCTGTCGCTTAAACTGAGCTGGGGTCGACTCTTCAAATGCAAGGGTCGACTCTTCAATTTCGGGGGTCGACTCATTTTGAACCAGGGTCGACTCTTCAAGCTTCTCTCGGGCGGTAAAAACTTTCTATTTACTTCAAACTACACAAGGGTCGACTTATGTTTTGCAGGGGTCGACTCATTGACTGTGTTCTTTGAATAAAACTTATCAGAATCAACTTAAACTTGTCCTTTTTGCTTAGGTGTTGACTCAAGTTTTTCAAACAGAAAACTTTAGTCATCTCTGATCTCCATGGATTAGATTATGATCATTTTCTTTTGGAACATGTCCAATGAGATGTTTGCGAAGAACTTATGATTTTGCAGTGCTTCATTCCTTCTGATTTTTCTTAACTTAGAAATCTTCACAATTAGGCCAATGTCATTAGTACACAACATGATCTCAAGTGTTTTGTAATCATCAAAATTCATCCTTTAGGGTTGACACCAGGCCTGTTTCCAGGATTAGTGCCTACTGATACTCTTTGTAGGTTAGATCCTAGACAGTGTGTAATGTACCCATCCCCTATTGTTACATCATGCATCTCGATATTTCAAAGCTCAACATTCAAAATTTAGGAGAATATGTGGGGAGTGATCTCCTAAAATATGATAGGGTCATTGCTCGCCCTACAGAACCATTACATGGTATAGGCTCCCTGTTTAGTAGTAAACTTGCTTTTATATTTTAACTAGGGAGAGTTTTATATTTAGTTTCTATGCATATGTCCTATCTGGCTTTCTTGGAGACTGAAGTTCAAGCACTTAAAGGATGCTGGACAGGTGGCACTTGAGTCAAGCATCTAAGTAGCATGTTTAATAGCTAACCATCTTAGATCTGTTTATATTGTCAAATTGCAGAAATCCGTTTTGCTTAGAATATAGATGCAGAAATCAGCTAAAACATGTAAAATAGTTGAAGCATATAAACTTGAGTTCTGAAACATCAGGGATATCCATCAAAATGACACTACATACAGAATATGATTTTTAATATGCACTCAGAAACATACATGAATGGCTAGAATTCAGCATAGAAGTCATGAGGCTATAATATATGAGTGATGGTAATACACCATCCTCAGATTGTTTAATATTGAGAAGAAGTTCTGCATAATTTTGAAGATACTGTTGAATATTAATTTTCGAACAGGATGATATGCATATTCAATAGATATTAACATTCTTTCTTAATGCTAATTGGATTTGGATTTTAAAGCTGATAATATTACATTTATGAAACTACTCCATCAGTGCATATTCGTTATTAAGTACATCGTCTATTATTGGAAGTTTTTACTGGAGCGAAATTATTTTTTTTGTTAAACTGATAAATGATCTTCACTTTTCCCTCAGTTTATTTTTCTCAATATAAACTGCAACAATATTACAAGGTCACTGTGCTACATTAATTTTGCTTTTCAACATAATCAGGATTACGTTGCTGATGAAATTGGTGTCTTGTCACCCAATCAACTGCCTGTAAATGAGCTATATTCTGGTGAGGTATACTTGAATATTTCAAAATGTGATTGAAAATCTGATTTCTTTCTATTATTATATTTTTAGGTATACTTGAATATTTCAAAATGTCAAATACGCCTGCTATTATATCAATTCTCTGGATATTGATGCTATGTTACTTCACAAGTGTTTCTCTGCCTGCTGCTAGTTCATATGTTTCTGTAGATTAGATTTTAGGCATCCATAAATGACTTAACTGCATAGCAAGTTCTTGTTTGCATGGTGTGTGCTATTTACTTAATTTCTTCACTCATTTTTTGATAGGATAGTTTATTGGCATCTGACCAGATCTCATGATATTCACCATGGCTATCGCTTAAAATTTTGATATCCGGGCAATACCTTTTGTTCTCATTTTAAAATTGATCTCTGAGATTCTGTGCACCGTCTGCATATCTTGCACTTTCTATTTATTTATTGTGTTTCTTGGCCTTGCTAATCACCAACATTTCAGGTGGGCTATATTTCAGCTTCAATAAGATCAGTTGCAGATGCCAGGGTTGGTGACACAATTACTCACTTCCGAAGAAGGGCAGAGAGCTCATTGCCAGGATATGAGGAGGCCAGATCCATGGTGTTTTGTGGTCTATTCCCTGTTGATGCTGATCAGTATTGGCCTCTTACTATATTTGATTTCATTGTTTAAGCAACTACCTAGCTTATTTACAATATCTTGCATGTTATTCTTTTCTTCTGTTATTTTTGATAGATTTCCTGAGTTGCGTGATGCATTGGAAAAGCTTCAACTCAATGATGCTGCTCTGAAGGTGGGATTGTGTTTAGTCATTCTTTGGATCTCTTCACGTTCCTCTTTTCTTTGAATCTTAAGTCTTTTCTTTTTTATCCTTGCTTTTGATTATAAAGATTTCAGATCTTTTGATAGCTGTTATGTTGATGGCTTTATGATCTTTCTACATTCTAATCATGAGTTTGAATTTCATAAGAATCAAGAAGTATATCACCTAAACTATCAACTTAAGTAATTGCATGGTAGCTGGCTAGAATCCTAGGATTTATTTTGAATGGCTCAATATTTTTTGTGCTACTCCAAAATTTCTCTTTGGTGTTTGTCAGATTACTATTCACAACACATAAAAAGAATATTCAGCTCACAAAACAAACTTCTCAAAGATTTCAGCACCATCTCTCTATCACCATTTTCTTACTCAAACGTCTGGTTTATTTGCTTTTGAGCTGAGCAGGTGGAGGAAGGTGTAGGTGCCTAGAGATTAATAACAGTGCATAGTGGCATACTAATATTTTCTCAAGAAATCAAGCATGTGAGGGTTAGGGTATTAAGCAGTTAGATAAGCTTGATATATGTGATTGGATGGAGCCTATTGCAAATGCATGGTTTCCAATCCTGGTACACACGTTGAGTTGTACCTCGTAATTGCTTCTTTCACTAGAACGTTGTTGCTAGGGTTTATCTAAAGCTTGACTTGCTTTAGGGAGCAAGAAAAGGAAAAGAGAGTAGTGTGAGGGAGAGAGTTAGAGAGGGATTTTGTCACAAAATTAAGAGGCGATCTCCTCCCGGTCCTTTAAAAAATTAGGAGAAGAGAGGGATGTCAGAGAATTGCACCCTAGGATATGGGTACCTCATTTAATGCTTAGTAGGGAAATGGTATCCCACTTCTATGTGGGGCCAGCCTTCCTGCCATCCCAACATCAAGGAGAGGGGGTGGCACTCACATGTCTTAATCTTCAAACCTGATAAAACATATAACAAGACCCAAAGAGCCAAGCCCTTGCCCTTGACGAGTGAACGAGGCCTAGTGATTCTAGTAGGCCTAGTGTACATGCTCTATGGATGGTCTATACGATGATATAAAAAATTTTATTTTTCAGATTATATATAATTTTTAAAAAGAAAAATATATTTTAGGATTAAAAAATAGAAAAATATAAAAAATAAAATTCAAAAAAAATAAAAGCAAATTTAGGGGCATGGAAGCTATTCTTCAGCAAAATTTGGTGTCCATTTATTAAAGTTTTGATGCGATCATGCGCATAGTAGCCTAGGCTTAAATTTGAAAAATATTGAGAAATAAGTAGTCCTTGATGTATGCCCATGGGCCTAAAAAATGTATGTGTTATCTATTATTGGTTTCTACACGGATCTGAACTGAAATTAATTTTTTAAAATATTTATATTTAAAAATTATTTTTAATTTTAAAAAAAATTAAAAATCGATAATTAATACCAAAAATTATGAAAAATTAGTAGTACATATTACATAATTCAAAAGTATTTTTTGAAGTAGAAAACATATTTTTTTAAATTTATGATATTTAAACATATTTTTAAATTTAAAAATTATTAAAAATATATATAAATAAAAAATATTTAAAATTAGTATTTTGTATTAGATAAATTAGATGTATTTTTTGAGAAATTATTTGGATTCTTTTATAGACGGTCTACTCGAGTGGCTGTGAATGCAACTGGTTCACCTTCGCCCTTATCCACAGCAAGTAGAGAAACCGTATGGCACAGAAGTGCCTCAACGACCGTGCATATGTTCACTACAATCTATAGATTAGGTTTGAAGTATATTCAGCAGAAAGTGGAGCTGAAGTACACAGCTCCGATCTATAGTGCTTTTGTTGATGAGGATGATCTTATGATCGGATGGCTTGTGGGCTAGCAGCAGAAGCCGGAGCTTGATGAGCGAGGATTGCTTTCATGACCGGCCAATTTCGTAGCCAGCGAGGCTAGAATCGATATAGGGCAATGGACAGACAACAATATTCCACGCATTTTTTCAGCTGATCAGTTATATTTACAGAGAAGCTACGACTCCTTGTCCGAGATATCCTCTTAGAGATATAATTGAGAGATGCTTAGATGAGGCCATTATGCTACCTGGTCTACTCGGTCAAGAGGGCGACATACATCCTTCAACATAGCTAGGCAGAAAGGAGCCCGAAGATTAAGCAGGCAACGAGTGGCACAAAGGGTAAGCAGACAATGAGTGGCATGAAGGAAGTAGGCAGCGAGTGGCACGAAAGGTAAGCAGGCATATATAGCCACAATGGAGAGTGTGGAAGAGCCAGTTCACTAAGATTTATAGACCAGAAGCAGCAATTCTAGTGGTCATAGATTTGCTGATAGAGAAGGAAGTGGAGGATATGAGACCACCATTTATTAGACACAGCCGTCGGGTAGTATTCGATTTACCGGTGAGTTCCAGTTTATGCATGCTACACATGATAGGGACTATGGTGCACGATCTGGTGGAGCTTGCCAAGATCCGATTTCATATTGAAGACAGGCTCCTTAAGGACATCAGGAGGAGACGATGCAGCTGCAGATGACCTCACACATGGAGTAGAATCCATCGACGTATCAGGTTCCGCGTCGTATACTGGATCCTCATACATGGAGTCGTATATGGTGCGCTCGAGGCATCTTTCGTTGGCTACTATCCTACGCAGTCCGGAGAATCTTACAGGTTAGATTTTGTTGTCGTTTTATTTAGATGGGCCCCATTACAGCCATTTTATCAGCCAAAGGATACTTCTCAAAGCCAGTACTTTAGCGAGAGATTCGAGAGTGTTTATAACCTGGAACGCGTTTCTTATGGGATAAACATACAAGACTACAACGCCGCTTGGTTAGAGGGATGGGCTGATGTGCCTTCTGATTATGCTAATGATTCGGATATCTATGAGAGGCATCGCCACTCGACGAGATTTTGTATATCGGTATGTATGTTGTACTTTTAGACTTAAAATCATTGAAAAAGTTGAAAAAAATTGATTACCAATTAATTAAACTCAAAACTGAAGCATGTTGTGTGTCGGTACGGTATCGAACCGGTACCATACCGAGCCGTCTGCCGACCGGTACGGGTCTTGATACCAGTTCGGCGGACCTTGATTGACACATTATCTATTGTGCCATATTGATTGTGCTGATCATCTCTTCAGCCCATAACATAAAATCTTGTTTTGGTTTATGCAACACAGCCATGAAAGTGACTACATGCACAAATCCACATGAATATCTTTGGTAAGGGAATATCTAAAAGCTATCATGAAAACATGGTTTATCTAGAAAGTGTTATTTTGGCTAGATTTGTCAACTTTTTAAAATGTGTCTTGAAATATCAAAGTTGATGTGAAGTCTACTCTAGCAATTTAAAAAGGATGTAACCATGGTCTGACGAACCGGCCCATACCGGCCGGTTCGGACTGTATCGGACTGGTCCGGCGTGTAACTGGTACGCCAGAATTGTGGAAACCGGTATGGGTCGAACCCAGCCGGAGCCGGAGAAGACGAAAAGAAGGAAAGAGAGAGCGGGGAAGGGAGGGAGGGAGGAGAGGCCTCCGCCGCTCGCGGAGGGCTGCGAGGGGCCGGCGGAGCCCGCGGGGGGGCGGGGGAGCCCGACGAAGGCCGAGGTCGCGGCCGCATTTTCTATTTCTTTCGAAACAAGGGACACAGTTGCGAAAAAAATTTAAAAATTTTTAAGTGAAGTCGGCAAATCAGTTGCCGACTTCATTTACAAATTCTCAAATTAAAAAATTTATATATTTTTAAGTGAAGTCGGCAACCGATTTGCCGACTTCACTTAAAAATCCTATATTTTTTTCTCCAGCCGCATCCCCTATTTCAAAAGAAACAGGGGACGCGGCTGCAGCCTTGGCCTCCCCTGCGCCCCCGCCGGCTCTGTCGCCCCCCCATCCTCCGCTGGTTCCCCGTGGCTCTTTGCGGGCGGCCTCTCCTCTCCTCCCTCCATCCCCCGCTCGCTCTCTCGTTCTCTTCTTCCCCGGCTTCGGCAGAAAAGAGTGTTTCGGTTTGATACCGGTTTAAACCGGTGCGACCGGAACCCAGGTCTGACGAATCGGCCCATACCGGCCGGTTCGGACCGGTCCGGCTTGTAACCGGTACGCCGGAGTAATAAAAATCGGTACGGGCTGGTTCTATGCTGGAGACAAAGAAGATGAAGAGAAGGAGAGAGAGCGCGGGGAAGAGAGGGAGGGAGGAGACCCGTGGCCGCCATTGGAGAGCCGTGGAGGGGTGGCGGAGGCCGGGGGGGCTGCGGAGCCTGCAGGGACGCCGGGGAACCCGCGGGGGTGTTGCGGAGGTCAAGGCTGCGACCGCATCCCTAGTTTCTTTCGAAATTGGGGACATGGCTGCGGCTTTTTAATTTGGGGATTTTAAGTGAAGTCGGCAAATCGGGTGCCGCGGCCGTGGCCCCTGTTTCGAAAGAAACCGGGGATGCGGCCGCAGCCTTGGCCTTTGCTGCGCCCCCGCAGGTTCCCCCGCCCCCTCGGCCTCCGCCGCCCCTCCGCGGCTCTCCGATGGCGGCCACGGATCTCCTCCTTCCCTCTCTTCGCCGCACTCTCTCTCCTCTTCTTCTTCCCCGGCTTCGGCGGGGAAGAGCTGGCCGGTTCGGTAGGCGACCGGTACGCCTACCGGACCTGGTACGACAAATCTTGACCGGAACCGTACCAGTTCGGTAGCCAACTGGTACGCCTACCGGTACCGGTATGGCGAATCTTGTTTGTAACTATCTTAATTGTGAGCCATGTTAATTTGGTTTTCCAAGAATCTTTATATTTGTGGCTAGTTTATGGAAAAGGAGTTGAAAAATCTGTTCTTGCTCCAATTGCCCAAAGAAACCAATTAATTTTCAAGGGTCTCCTAGTTGGGCGTAATGTCCTTGACCCAAAATCACAAGCTAGAGGCATAGCAATTGCTACATACTCATGGAGCATTGCCTTACAAGTTGTTGGGAATTGTGTCCCAAAGCCAATTTTTAATTGTAAGAAATTGGATTATGTATATATATTTTATTAAAATGAATAAAAATTTATTCTGGTAATTTTCTATTCATCACAAGTGTTGCATCTTCAAATTGAACTCCTGTGTATTGTGATGAAGTCCTTAGGACTAATTTAGTGGATAAAAGAGGTTTTATCATTTAGTCCTTAAACCAGTTCGCGACCAAATGACAAGCTGTCAATTGGACGATAGCTATGTCAAGTATAGGTCGTTGTGTGCCATTTAGTTGGTTGTCCTCTTAAACCAAAAAGTGTGGAGACACTGTATGGCATACAGGTGAGATGTAGGAGTACATCATCACTGAACAGTGACTCACCTGCGTAGCACTCTACTGTCGGGAGTTAGCTCGCAAAGCGTATGGGCATAAGTACCCCTTAGACCTGAGACTGTCACGGTGACTTGCAAGCAACTCACTGTACTTAGGCACTGGATGACCTGAATTTCTAATTCAGGGATCGGAAGGATGCTGGGTGCAGTCAAGTACTCGCGAAGTCTGTGTACGAGTCAAGATGGGATTGACCGCTCCAGATTATAGGAGTTGATGTCTCGCTGTATTTCAATTCAGTAAAACCTTGGCCAGGGTAAACCAAGTGATGGTCACTTGATTTGATTAATTGAAATACACTATGGATGACCGGACCCAGAGTTCGACAGTCCACTCTGAGGTCATCTTGAGCATCGATGGTCATAGGGATGAATTATGCAACAACCATACGTCTAGGTTCTTGAATGTTGCTTTGCATAATTTGACCTATCCGGACGTCGGGTATCATTGCTAGATGGTCACCTCGATTAGTGCATGGAGTAGTCCATGTACTACCGGCTTAGTGTTCGAACCTATCGGAGTCACGCACATTAGTCAAGCTGAGTAGGAAGGTCTTGACCCAATTTAATTAAGAATTAAATTATGGGTCATTTGGAATTTGGCTCTGTCTATGTTCAGCTAGCACTGAACATGAGGTACATGCTAAATTTCATGGATGAACAACTAATTAAGTCTGTATTTCGGGTCAATCAAGTTTTAATTAATATAATTGAACTTGATCAGGACTCAAGTGTTGAGATTGGATTTGATTGGGTCTAAATTAGTGTAATTGGGCTCGATCATGATTTAATTGGGATTTAATTTCGTATTTGTTCTGATCTAAGTCGGACTTGGATCGAGCCGAAACTAGACCCAATTGAATCTCCTATGAGTCAGACTCATGTGGAATTTTTTCGGGTCAAAAATTCATTCAAATGGGCTGCAAATTTGGTTTAGAACCAAATAGACTAACTTATGATCAAATGGGCTAACCCATTTGTATCAAGTTGACTTTTCCCATTTTGTGTGGTTGCTGACCGTGAATAAATGCCATGGACCCGTGGACCACTCCCTTCACATGGACCCTTAGCATTTGTTTTGTGAGCCGCGACTCACCTGGGACGCATGAAACAGAGCTTCTCTGTTTCACGCGTCCGCAAGCTTTCCGACCGGCGATTGCGCGGCCATCCGGCCAGACGGCCGACTGGACTGGAATGTGCGGTTTTGAACCGCCAACATTCCAGTCCAGTTTGATTTTTGAAATCCGGCAATAATAGGCATTAATCGCTGGTTTATTCCATGGTTGTTTTTGAAACAACCGTTATCAAATTCATTCATATTTGATAATGAATGAATTCAATAACGCTGGACCATTACGCCTCTTAACTCCTCTCAGCGTTGGCCTATTTGTAGGCCACTGTTTCCTCTCGAATAGAGAGAGAGAGAAAAAAAAATTTTCTTGGGAAGAAAACGTCAGACAGAGAAGGAGATTTGATTCTGTGGAGAAGAAGAAGAAGAGAAAGGAAGGAGTCCTTTCTCTCTGGTGGTTTGGAGTTCAGCCCAGATCCGGTGTCCTCTCCTCCCTTCCATTCCCTCTGTGATCGGGATCAAGAGACGGGCATCTGTGGCTTGTGCGTGCTGTGAAGAAATGGGAGAAAAGAAACTGAAGAAAGAAAGAAAGAGAAGAAAGAAAGAAAGAGAAAAGGGAACGTCCTTTTTCTGGATTTCTTTTCTTCCAAGGGTCCTTTTGCAAAAGATTGTTTTGCACGAGTAAAAACATCATCCAACCTTCTTGCGAAGTTTGACGTGCGTGCGAAGTAGAGGGCTTGTAGATCCAGGCCTCGCAGAGCTACCTTCCGGGATCTAGATCCAGATCCAGATTCAAATTACCTCGACCAACTTCCGCTACGGCCTTGAGGTAATTTTACACAAAAGTTAAATTTAATATTTATAATTGTTATAAATAAAATAAAAAAAATTAAAACTGATTTTTCATGCCTGGCGTTCGATTTTATCGGACAACTCGGAAAATTTTTCCTTCAACTGGTATCAGAGCCAGGTTGGCCGATGGAATTGGCCTATAATATCTAGAATTATGCATGATTTAATTTTTAAATTTAGATTAGATCTAGATTTATTGATAAAATATCAATCTTGTGCTGAATTATAAGGTTGTCCTGCTATAAGGTTAACCCCTTATAGTGAAAAGGTTGTCCTAGCACAAAATTGAGATTAATTTGTATCATAAAATAAATAGTTTATTTTTGTGAAATTATGCATAATTGATGTTATGAAATTTCAGTTTTAAATTTATTATGACCACAAAATTTAAATATAAATTGTTTATATTTGGAATAAATTGACACCTTGAATCCATGATCATAATGCATTTAATAAAGAATTAAATGTTGAATTTAAAATTTAAAATTTGAATTTCAAATAAAGATTTAAAATTCAAAATTTGAAATTCGAATTAAAATTTAAATTTGAACATGGGATTTGGGGATGGGTTAGCACAATCAGATTAGTTGACTAGGTTAGACCTAATCATGAAATCAAATTGAAATGGACTAACTTAAGAAACATGATTTAATCTAATCAATAGTTGAACTAGACTAAATCAAGGTTTATAAAATGATCAAACTCAATAGTTGTAGTTTATCATATCCAAACATTTCAATTGGATCTGATTGTGGCTTAGTGGTCGAGCCCGAGTTCCCAAGGATAACCTAAATCAACTTGATAAACCAATTGGTGTCTAAGGTAAGTCGGCATTTGATCATGGTTTTTAATTGGGGCTACCTCTTACCTGGCCAACATAGTTGGTGTCTAGGAAAGAGGTTAATGGCGTAACCCTCCCATGATCTCTCTTACCTGGCCAATTTGGTCGATCAAGTTTTGATTAAGGTACCTTGATACTTGGCACTCACCCATGCCATTAAGAAAAATCAGTGTGACTGATTTAGGTGTCTAATAGACCAATAAGAGCTAGTCCTCTATATGATTTGGTGAAGTCAGTGGGAGGATTTAGAATTATCGGTCAGTGTTACATATCATTTAAAATCCTCTAAATTATTAGGTCCTTAAAATGATAAAGTTATATAGATAACTAGATCATAGCCTCCCATTAAGGTGAATGATAATAGGTCCAATATTACAGTTGAACATGCAGGACGCTTCCGTCTGGTGTTCCTCTGAATACTGGAATTATCCTTCGTTATATGATAGCTTTTTGAGCTATCTAATTGTGATTAGGTTGGCCGAGCCTTCCTCGGGCCTGATCATACATTAGGTAGTATCATCGAGTTAGTTCATTAATGGTTGGACCTAACCAGGATTTTCAGTGGAGGCCTCCGCCTACTGATTACCACTTGGGGCAAAATTGATTGCTAGAAATTGTTTAGAGAAATAATTGGTAATGTACCTACCCTTAGATGCACATGGGTTGGCCGAGCCTTCCTCGGGCCCGTATGCAGTCTATGCGGATTCTAGTACCCACTAGGGAATTAAAGTAATTCCTCGAATTAAAGGTAGAGGCTATTAATTCGATTAAAATAGTGGGAGAAAACTTTAGACTAAAGTCCAAGTCTTTAGGATTAAATAAATCATATACTGATTAGTTGGGTTTTTCCTTTATTTTTCAGATATGGCTAACTCATTGTCCCTCCGAACACTATTAGACAATGATAAGCTTAATGGACCTAACTTCGATAGCTGGTATCGAAAGATGAAAATAGTATTAGAGCATGAGCAGATCCTGTATGTGATATCGGATCCTGCACCTGAGGAACCTGCAGCCAATGCACCACGTGCAATCAGAGACGCTTATCAGAAGTGGCTCAACGATCGCACTACAGTGCGTTGCATCATGAGGGCCTCGATGAATGATGAGTTTAGTCGTAAATTCGAGGAAGCGCAGCCAGTGGAAATCCTTCAAATGTTGAAGGAGTCTTTCGGCACACCTGATGATGTTGAACGACATAAGACCTCCTGCGCTATATTCAATGCCCGCATGAGGGAAGGGGCATCGGTCACCGATCATGTATTGTATATGGTCGAACAAATCGATCGCCTAAGTAAACTTGGCTTTCCTTTGCACGAGCAATTGGGCAAGGACGCCATTTTGAACTCACTTCCCAAGTCCTACCTGACCTTCCTTAGTCATTATAGAATGACTAAACCTGAAGTATCCTATCATGGTTTGCTAGGTTTACTGCAGACCTATGAGAAGGATCACCAACTCAAAAAGGAAACGGTGAATGTGGTAGGTGGGACTTCTGCAGGACTTTCTTCCTTTAAGAAAGGAAAGAAGAAGAAGGTGCAAAAAGCTCGTGCTGGGGTCTCTAAGCCCAGCCAGACTAAGAAGCGTAAAGCCGATAAGAGCAAGGCAGAGTGCTTCTTCTGTAAGAAGATGGGTCATTGGGAGCGGAACTGTCCGGCTTACATAGCGTCCCTTGATCCAAACAGGCCTAAGAAGAAAAAGCAGCAAACAGTTGCTGCACAAGGTAATTATATGATAACACCTTGTAATTTTTCAATTTATGATTCTACCACTTGGGTATTGGATACCGGAAGTCCAATTAATATTTGCAATTCGTTGCAGGGACTTCAAGTTAGTAGAAGATTCAAGAATGACGAGAGATTCCTGAACGTTGGAGATGGAAGATCAGTTCCAGTCCTAGCTTTAGGAGTTATTCAGCTTGTTTTTGAATCTAGAGTAGTCATATTAGATGATTGTCATTATTGTCCAACATTTTTAATGAATGTCATCTCTGTAGGCCTTTTGGCCAAAAATGGTTATTGTTTATCAATAAAAGAAAATTTTTGTGATATCATTTTGAATGGTATTAAAATTTTTCGTGGACAATTGAAATATGGCATTTATACTCTATCACTGCCTGTGAATGTAATGTACACCTCTAATAAACGCCCTAAGTTAGATAATGTCAATGAAGCCTATTTGTGGCATTGCCGGTTAGGTCACATAAATAAAAACAGGATAAACAGGTTAGCCCAACAGGGCATTTTAGAAATCAATGATTGTGAATCATTGCCAACTTGTGAATCCTGTCTTCTGGGTAAGATGACCAAGTCACCTTTTTCTGGAAAGGGTAAACGAGCTAGCGATGTTCTTGGCCTCATACATACTGATGTATGTGGACCTATGAACGTAAGTGCCAAAGGTGGTTATGCCTACTTCATAACCTTCACAGATGACCTATCCAGGCATGGGTATGTCTATCTGATGAAGCATAAGTCGGAATCATTTGAAATGTTCAAACAATTTCGTAATGAAGTAGAAAAACAGACTGGAAAGAGTATTAAGATCCTTCGGTCAGACCGAGGAGGAGAATACCTTTCTGGTGATTTCTTGACTTATCTAGAGGAGAATGGGATTCTCTCACAATGGACCCCTCCAGGAACACCTTAGCACAATGGTGTATCCGAAAGGAGGAATCGAACTCTGTTAGACATGGTTCGATCCATGATGGGGTTTACTAGTCTGCCTGTATCTTTTTGGGGTTATGCTTTAGAGTCTGCGTGTATAATACTAAATAAGGTTCCAAGTAAGTCTGTTGAGAAGACTCCATATGAGATATGGACTGGGCGTAAGCCGACACTTTCATACCTTAGGGTTTGGGGATGTCCGGCTTATGTTAAACGTTCTCAAACTGACAAACTTGGTCCTAGGTCCGATAAGTGTTATTTTGTAGGGTACCCCAAGGAAACTAGGGTTATTACTTCTACCTTCCTAATGAACAAAAGGTGTTCGTAGGACTTAAGGCAACCTTTTTGGAAAAAGAATTCCTTAGTGAAGGAATTGTTGCCTCTAAGGTTGAACTTAATGAAGCTCAGCAGATGGAAGATTTAACACAAACTACTGAACCCACAGAACCGGATTCGATTAGATCAAACCCGGAGCCCAATGTAGAAGCACCATTAAGGCGATCAGGTAGAGTACCGCGTCAAGTGGACAGATACTACGGTTTCTTGGTCCAAGATGCAGATCCTATTGAGCTTGATGAGAACAATGAGGATCCGATTACCTATATGGATGCTATGCAAAGGTCCGACTCTGAGTTATGGCTTAACGCCATGAGATCCGAAATGGAATCCATGGAAATCAATAGTGTATGGACACTAGTTGATCCACCCGAAGGGATAAAACCCATAGGGTGCAAATGGATCTTCAAAAGAAAGAGAGGCGCAGACGGAAAGGTGGAAACCTATAAAGCCCGTCTGGTTGCCAAGGGGTATCGTCAACGTTATGGTATCGATTATGACGAGACTTTTTCCCCTGTGGCAATGCTAAAATCTATTCGGATCATGCTAGCTATAGCAGCATATATGGATTATGAAATCTGGCAAATGGATGTGAAAACAGCTTTTCTAAATGGAGAACTGGAAGAAGAGGTGTATATGATACAACCTGAGGGTTTCACATCCATAGACGAGTCCAAAGTATGCAAGCTACAAAAGTCCATTTATGGACTTAAGCAAGCTTCTCGAAGTTGGAACATACGTTTCGATAAAACTATCAAAACATATGGCTTCGTTAAGAACGAAGAAGAACCTTGTGTCTACAAGTGGGTTAGCGGTTCAGTGATCACATTTCTTGTGTTGTATGTGGATGACATTCTCTTAATTGGGAATGACATTCCTGCATTACAAAATGTGAAACTTTGGCTGTCATCACAGTTCTCCATGAAGGATCTGGGAGAAGCATCCTACATCCTAGGGATGAAAATCTATAGAGATAGATCTAAGAGGTTGCTTGGATTGTCCCAATCCACGTACATCGACACTATGTTGAAGCGGTTCAACATGGAGAATTCCAAGAAGGGCTATCTTCCGATAGGCCAAGGAATTTTTCTCTCTAAGAAAGATTGTCCGACAACTTCCGAAGAGAGAGAGCGTATGAGTAGAATCCCATATGCTTCTGCAGTAGGTTCTATTATGTACGCCATGACATGTACAAGACCGGATGTTGCTTACTCACTAGCAGTAGCGAGTAGGTATCAGTCTGATCCGGGTGAGAACCATTGGAAGGTGGTGAAAACCATCCTTAAGTATTTAAGAAATACTAAGGACCAATGGTTAATCTATGGAGAATCTGACTTAAAACTTGTGGGGTTTACAGACTCTAGTTTTCAGTCAGACCATGATGACAGTAAGGGTATGTCAGGATTTGTGTTTACCCTGAATGGAGGAGCAGTCTGCTGGAAAAGTTCCAAGCAGCATTCAGTAGCCGATTCCGTATGCGAAGCAGAGTATGTTGCTGCATCAGATGCGGCAAAGGAAGCTGTTTGGATCAAGAAATTTGTAAATCAACTTGGTGTTGCTCCCTCAATCAACGGTCCAGTTCTTTTGTATTGTGACAATACTGGAGCCATTGCACAAGCAAAGGAGCCAAAGTCTCACCACAGGACCAAGCACATTCTGCGTCGCTACCACCTTGTACGAGAGATCGTGGAACGAGGTGACATCAATCTTCAGAAGATCGATGGAAAGGAGAACCTAGCTGACCCATTCACTAAAGCCCTTTCTGTAAAGGAGTTCGATTATCACAAATCGAAGATGGGTATAAGATACTGTACAAATTGGCTTTAGTCCAAGTGGGAGTTGTTGGGAATTGTGTCCCAAAGCCAATTTTTAATTGTAAGAAATTGGATTATGTATATATATTTTATTAAAATGAATAAAAATTTATTCTGGTAATTTTCTATTCATCACAAGTGTTGCATCTTCAAATTGAACTCCTGTGTATTGTGATGAAGTCCTTAGGACTAATTTAGTGGATAAAAGAGGTTTTATCATTTAGTCCTTAAACCAGTTCGCGACCAAATGACAAGCTGTCAATTGGACGATAGCTATGTCAAGTATAGGTCGTTGTGTGCCATTTAGTTGGTTGTCCTCTTAAACCAAGAAGTGTGGAGACACTGTATGGCATACAGGTGAGATGTAGGAGTACATCATCACTGAACAGTGACTCACCTGCGTAGCACTCTACTGTCGGGAGTTAGCTCGCAAAGCGTATGGGCATAAGTACCCCTTAGACCTGAGACTGTCACGGTGACTTGCAAGCAACTCACTGTACTTAGGCACTGGATGACCTGAATTTCTAATTCAGGGATCGGAAGGATGCTGGGTGCAGTCAAGTACTCGCGAAGTCTGTGTACGAGTCAAGATGGGATTGACCGCTCCAGATTATAGGAGTTGATGTCTCGCTGTATTTCAATTCAGTAAAACCTTGGCCAGGGTAAACCAAGTGATGGTCACTTGATTTGATTAATTGAAATACACTATGGATGACCGGACCCAGAGTTCGACAGTCCACTCTGAGGTCATCTTGAGCATCGATGGTCATAGGGATGAATTATGCAACAACCATACGTCTAGGTTCTTGAATGTTGCTTTGCATAATTTGACCTATCCGGACGTCGGGTATCATTGCTAGATGGTCACCTCGATTAGTGCATGGAGTAGTCCATGTACTACCGGCTTAGTGTTCGAACCTATCGGAGTCACGCACATTAGTCAAGCTGAGTAGGAAGGTCTTGACCCAATTTAATTAAGAATTAAATTATGGGTCATTTGGAATTTGGCTCTGTCTATGTTCAGCTAGCACTGAACATGAGGTACATGCTAAATTTCATGGATGAACAACTAATTAAGTCTGTATTTCGGGTCAATCAAGTTTTAATTAATATAATTGAACTTGATCAGGACTCAATTGTTGAGATTGGATTTGATTGGGTCTAAATTAGTGTAATTGGGCTCGATCATGATTTAATTGGAATTTAATTTCGTATTTGTTCTGATCTAAGTCGGACTTGGATCGAGCCGAAACTAGACCCAATTGAATCTCCTATGAGTCAGACTCATGTGGAATTTTTTCGGGTCAAAAATTCATTCAAATGGGCTGCAAATTTGGTTTAGAACCAAATAGACTAACTTATGATCAAATGGGCTAACCCATTTGTATCAAGTTGACTTTTCCCATTTTGTGTGGTTGCTGACCGTGAATAAATGCCATGGACCCGTGGACCACTCCCTTCACATGGACCCTTAGCATTTGTTTTGTGAGCCGCGACTCACCTGGGACGCATGAAACAGAGCTTCTCTGTTTCACGCGTCCGCAAGCTTTCCGACCGGCGATTGCGCGGCCAACCGGCCTCCGGCCAGACGGCCGACTGGACTGGAATGTGCGGTTTTGAACCGCCAACATTCCAGTCCAGTTTGATTTTTGAAATCCGGCAATAATAGGCATTAATCGCTGGTTTATTCCATGGTTGTTTTTGAAACAACCGTTATCAAATTCATTCATATTTGATAATGAATGAATTCAATAACGCTGGACCATTACGCCTCTTAACTCCTCTCAGCGTTGGCCTATTTGTAGGCCACTGTTTCCTCTCGAATAGAGAGAGAGAGAAAAAAAAATTTTCTTGGGAAGAAAACGTCAGACAGAGAAGGAGATTTGATTCTGTGGAGAAGAAGAAGAAGAGAAAGGAAGGAGTCCTTTCTCTCTGGTGGTTTGGAGTTCAGCCCAGATCCGGTGTCCTCTCCTCCCTTCCATTCCCTCTGTGATCGGGATCAAGAGACGGGCATTTGTGGCTTGTGCGTGCTGTGAAGAAATGGGAGAAAAGAAACTGAAGAAAGAAAGAAAGAGAAGAAAGAAAGAAAGAGAAAAGGGAACGTCCTTTTTCTGGATTTCTTTTCTTCCAAGGGTCCTTTTGCAAAAGATTGTTTTGCACGAGTAAAAACATCATCCAACCTTCTTGCGAAGTTTGACGTGCGTGCGAAGTAGAGGGCTTGTAGATCCAGGCCTCGCAGAGCTACCTTCAGGGATCTAGATCCAGATCCAGATTCAAATTACCTCGACCAACTTCCGCTACGGCCTTGAGGTAATTTTACACAAAAGTTAAATTTAATATTTATAATTGTTATAAATAAAATAAAAAAAATTAAAACTGATTTTTCATGCCTGGCGTTCGATTTTATCGGACAACTCGGAAAATTTTTCCTTCACAAGCATGCAAGGCATCCAACTATGATTACATTAGTATAAACTTGGTAACATAATAGATTCAACATAGGCATCAGAAATAAAATTTTAGGAACTCAAGCTCCAAATTTAATAGTTAACAATTCCAAAACTAATAAGATACGACTAAGAAATTTGTTTTTAAGGTTCTAGCTTAAACAATTCTCGAAATGTCCAATATAAATCAAGAAGGGAATCCTATAAAATAATTCCAACAACTACACTGAAAAAAATGTTTGGCTCTACTTCTAGGCCACACTGAAAATTTTGCAGATGCACAAAGTCAGAGGTCTATGCTACTGACCAGCATGTCTTCAACAATTGTTGGATTTGAATCTTTCAAAGATTTATATCCAAATGATCCTTTCTTTAGTTCGGTTTGGAAAGATTGCACTAATGGGAAGCAAGGAGATTATGTCCTACATGATGGATTCCTCTTCAAGGGCAATCGCCTATGTGTACCATATTGTTCCTTACATGAAAGCCTCATTCTAGATATGCATGGTGGTGGATTGGGAGGATATTTTGGGTAAGATAAGACATTTACCATGATAGAGCAAAAGTATTTTTGGCCAAGTTTAAGAAGGGATGTGATCAAGCTTGTTCAAAGATGCCAAACTTGCCAAGAGTCTAAAGGGCAAGTTCAAAACACAGGCCTCTACACCCCATTGCCTGTTCGAACAGCACCTTGGGAGGATGTTAGTATGGAATTTATTTTGGGACTGCCCCAAACACAGAGGAATGGATTCAATCTTTGTGGTGGTTGATCGGTTCTCTAAAATGGCTCATTTCGTTGGCTGCAAGAAGACCATGGATGCTTCCCATGTTGCTAATCTCTATTTTCGTGAAGTTGTTCGTCTCCATGGAGTTCCAAAAACAATCACATCTGATTGAGATTCTAAGTTTCTGTCACACTTTTGGAGGACTTTGTGGAAGAGATTTAGCACAACTCTGCAATATAGCATCTCACACCACCCACAAACTGATGGGCAAACTGAAGTGATGAATCGAAGTTTGGGAAATCTGCTGAGATGTTTGGTGGGAGATCACCCAATGAGATGGGAATCAGTCATTGCACAAGCTGAATTTGCCTACAGCTACTCAACAAATAGAACTACCGGAAGAAGCCCTTTTGAGATGGTGTATGGCAGGCAGCCCAATCATTATTTTGATTTACTTCCCTTGCCACAAGTCAAAAAGGGTAGCATAAAAGGTGACCACATGACTGAGGCAATAAAAGAGTTGCATGAGAAGATTTGAATGAAGATTGAAGAGTCAAATGACAAATACAAAGCTTATACTGATAAAAAGAGGTTCCAGAATTTCAAGGACAGTAGTAAATGCTTGAAGAATTTTTTGTAGATGTTGCCAAGAAAAAAAGATAACTACAGTCTACAAATGAGCCAAAAAAAAAATATATTCATCAGGCACATTTAATATATAAAGCAAATAAACATTGGTAGGTCATTTATGTCTGATAATTCTTTTCAGATTCATCACAGCATCAGCATCAATACATAAAGCAAATAAACATTGGACTTATATCTTATGGGCTATGGCTAGCAGGCTGAAAGCCTGTGGGCTTGAGGACTCACGGGACTTGGAGCACTTTTTCCTTGTGGGCTGTGGGCCTGTGGGCCTGCGGGTCTAAAGGGGTTATCTGGGTTTGGGTCGGGTCGGTCGGATCATGTTTTTTTGGTAAACGATCCAAAATTGACCCAAAAAAAAGGGTCGGGTCGGGCCGGGTTGAGATTGGGTTGACCCAGAACCGACCCGAAAAATAGAACGGGTCCAAATTTAGGACCCGATCCAGCCCCGCGGGTCCAAAAATTTGGGTCAGGTCGGGTCTACCCAATCCATTTGCAGCCTTAGGTATAGACCTACCTTCAATGTTTCAGATTTGTGTCACTACCATGGTTCTAATAATGAAGTAGCTGACGCCATTAACTCGAGGGCGAGTTTTGTCCAAGGAGGAGGGACTAATGCAAATAGTATTGGTGCGGGAATATAAAAAAAAATCATGGGTTAGTGTCACTGTTACCTGTCTAAATCAGTTCTACAGTAGAAGTCTCGAGTCAAATTAATGCTCTTGGAAGTTGGAAAGTCAGTCAGTAATTCAATCTTGTTCTATGTGAAAGTCATGGGAAATATAGTATCCAGTCTTCTAAGTTGAATGTATTTAATGTTGGTGTCTTCTAGGCTGACTAGAGTAAATACTTTTTATTTCTAATGTAAGTCCATTATTAAGGAGATTGCTTAGGAGTCTATATAAAGGAGTTGTAAGGGACATGTAAGGAATACAATTGAATTAATCTACAACAACTTTTCTGGACAGAACTCGGTTCTTTTCTGTACAAGGTTTTTCCTTTGATTTCCCTTCAAGAAATCCGAGCTCCAATGGTGTTTGGATTATCTTTAAAGTGACCTCTTCACTTTTCTTACTCTGATTTACTTTAGTACTTCCTTATCCATTGGACTTTGGATGATTAAGTGCAGCTACATTATGAAAAGCCTTGTTTGAAGTATCGTGAATCATCCCGTTTTATCGATTCTAAAAGCATACACTACTATGCTAAACTCCTAATTTTATGCGCATGCATTGGCACATAAAGATACGAGAACTAATGAAAAGTGCACTAAGAGTTGCTTTAAGAGACATTTTCTTTCCCAATATAGAAAGTGTATTTTACATTAGCTTTCAAATTTAAATATTATATGGAGCACAAGTTAAACTTCATTTTTTAAAGATTTAAGAGTTGAGACCAAGGTCCGCCGTACCGGTATCGGTCGGCGTACCGGTGGCGGGCCGGACCGGTACGGTACCGGTCCGGTCCGGTACGTACCGGCCGGTATCGGTACAGTACCGGCCGGTACCGCGAGCCAAAAACCACAGCGCCTCGCGCTGTGGTTCATAAAAAAAAAAAATTCGTACCGGTGCGAACCGGCCGGTTCGCACCGGACGAGGCCGGTACCGACCGGTACGGACTCCGTACCGGCCGGTTCGCACAAAAAAATCGGAGATACCGGTTTTCTTGTGGTTCCGGTACCGGTCTAGGACCGGACCGGTACGTACTGGCCCGTACCGGCCGGTACGGGCCGGTACGGCATTCCATGGTTGAGACATTCAGTCTCCTTATGTTTAACTTTTTGTTTCTAAAATTTCTTTCTTCAGTTTCTGCTCTAAGTTTTCATGTCATCTTCCAATTTGGTGATTCTGTTGCAAAATTTTGTGAATTACTAACCTATGTTACATCAACGGCATCAGCCTACTGTACCTCTGTTGATCTTGTAGTAGCACTGTGATTTTTCAAAGGGCACTATAATAATGATTCATTGAAAATTCTTCGGATTTTTCATCTCCATTTATTTGCTTGATTTTTGCAGTTTGAGCCTGAATCTTCTAGTGCTATGGGTTTTGGTTTTCGATGTGGGTTTTTAGGTCTTCTCCATATGGAAATTGTCCAGGTTTGAGTAGTCCTTGTGCAATATAGGTGATGATTTTAAATTCTCTAAATTATTCTAACTTTAATATCCATTTTTTCAGGAAAGGCTTGAGAGAGAGTACAACTTGACATTGATAACAACTGCACCAAGTGTAGTTTACCGTGTCAATTGTATAAACGGTGATACTGTAAGTTCTGTATTCCTTCAGCCTTTGTTGGTTAAGTGTACATCATGCTTTCTGACATGTTTGCTTTTTGCTACAAATCTTCTGTGGATAATATGGGATACTCTGTACAAACATTAAGTACGTTTGAACTTTTTGTATCCTAATTTCCAAAGGAAAAGCTTTACTTATTATCTCATAGGTCAACTCTAATCTGATATGTCACTGGATATGGATTTAACTAGAAGTAAATTGTTAACAGAGTCAAGTTCATTTCCTTGATTTATGCAAAAGTAAATAGTAGCAACATCTTGCAATGGTGTATATGGGTAGCATAGATCTTGCAGTTAGATACTGATGAAACTCAACTTGCCATGGAGCATAAACAAGGAGAGAACAGTAGCTGGAACATTGTTCTTGTTTACTTGGTGTAAGTCTTCACTGAAGCAAGTTAAAAGATAATTTGGTGCTTGAGAAGGAAGAATGGTGAATTTAGTTAATCAATCGAGATCTTTAAGGATATAGAAAATGATTAAAGGCATACAGTATCCTGTTCTGTTGCCTCCACCAATGCTTGAGCATAGATGCTTTCCCTTATGTTCCTATTATCTACTTGAAGAAACTCTATGATTAGGTAAAGTAATGTGGTGCTGAAGAAGGAAGAATGGTCATATAAATCAATATATTGAGATCATCAAGGACATGATATAAGAGTAGGGTTAAGTGATGGTAGGAGCCAGTTGCAGTTGCCTTCATTAAAACTCAACCTTAAAACTTTTCCCTTACACGTTATCCAATGCATTGTTGGCTTATGAATCACTGATCTGCAGACCTTGTGTTCTTCTACATTTTCTCCAGCTTATCTTGAATGGATGTCTCCATATCACCGGCTTGCAAAGTACAACATAATGATACCCTATACAGGCTTAATGTATAGTGGATCAAAGAGATGATATTCAGACAAACGAAATCATGACCTTTCTGTAATATCTACAGACATGAGACCCTATTTTACATGAAGGAAGAGTGATTATAATAGACTTCAATACCATATTTTGATCAACATCTGGAGTACAGAGCGAGTTGTTTTAAACCATAATAATAGGTGAATAAAGAGAGATTTCAAAATTTCAAAAGAGTGCTTTAGAATTAAGTGAAACTATGGAAGACATAGTTGATGTTGGGAAGGATGGTGAGAAAAAAAGTGCTTAACATGCTACCCAGCATGTTCCAGATTATGAACACTCTAAGATGGCCATTCATGTGTGACAACTGACAAATAATCTCATTGGCTGCAGGATTTAATTTACGAAGAAGCAGTACTTCGGCTATTAGGGAAAAATGTCTATTGCTAAAATAACACAATAAACCCTGTAAATATTGATTTTCATAGTAAATTAGCATTCTGATAAAATTAACAAGAAAATTCCTGAGGTGAACTGAAATTGCACAATTTTGTTTGGTAGTTTGTTCGGAATTTTCCTTCCGATAATGTTATGTAATGCCGAATCTCATCAGTGATATCAATGAAGCTGAGTCAGCTGAACTGTGATCTTTTTTAATTTAGTGATATATATGAACATATTAATTTTGTTTGATATAGATTGACTGCTCAAATCCAACTTTACTGCCAGAGCCTGGAAAGAGAAGTAAAATTGAAGAACCATTTGTTAAGGTTTTTTATTCTTACAATTTCTATTTATTTGTTGTCAAATTGAATTTCTCTGTGTTTCATAAAGGATTATCTGGGAGTGTTGTTGATCCAAGTTTAAGATTTGCAGATTGAAATGCTCACACCAAAGGAATATATAGGCTCTCTAATGGAGCTTGGTCAAGAAAGAAGAGGCGAATTTAAACAAATGAACTTTATCACAGAGAATAGAGCCTCAATTATTTATGAGTTACCGCTAGCAGAGGTATCCCTGATGGAAAGATTATATTTTGTTCACAAAATTGCAATCATAAAAAAAAATATTTAATACATGTCTGGATTTATGGAAAGATCTCCATAATTCCTATCTAACCCCATTATTAAACCAAGCTAATTTGATATGTCCTCTAGATTTCTGGCTAAGTTCTCTTTCATATGAAGTCTCTACTATCCTATTACTTGCAATCTGGCCCATGATCTTTACTGGACCTTGTCTGAACTTTAGATATTACCAGATGCTGGTCACCCTGGTTGATGGATGTTAGTTTCAGTGGTTGTAGGCTGCCAACCTAGGAAGAATGCTGAATTGTTAATTGCATGCTTTGCCTTCAGGAACTAGTTTGCAGTTATATCCTCTCATGGCGTAGTAATTGTTTTTCATGTTGTATCATCAGATAACATCAGTTTCATTCAATGTTACTTGTGTTAATATGCAGATGGTTGGGGATTTCTTTGATCAGCTGAAGTCTAGAAGTAAAGGATATGCTAGCATGGAATACACTTTTGTGGGGTACTATTGTATATCTTATTTTTTTAGGACATAAATATATTATTCTGTACTGCCAGATAAGATTGTTAAATATCGGTTTATGTGCTATAACAGGAATTGGTATTTATAACTTTTGGATATGCCAATAGTTCTTTGAAGCAATAGGTATTGGAGCCGTACTAGTACCTTACTAGCATAATATGGTATGATCCAGTATGCCCCCATGTACAGATGGTATGTTGTTGTAGTTGGCACAAAATTTGTACATGTAGGTGTGTGGGTGTACCAAGCACTCATATGATATTGGTGTCATGCTGGATTTGTGCGTTACTCCCTGTACGAGCTGGTGCAGTTGGGGCTAAAACGTTTCTTAGAACAGAACATTTATATAAAACTCAGAGAACATTACAACAAATGCCTGTCTATAAGAGTTAGATGTAATTGCTAGAACAAGACAAGAACCAAGTAGAAAAGTAGATTCACTACAGGCAAGGTTCGTCGGACCGACCGTACCGACGTACCGGTGAGCACCGGTATTGGTTCGTTATCGGTTGGAACCGGTACCGAACCGTAGACGCGCGTGCGGATGCGACCGTGCGCGAACGTCAAAAATAAAAGCAAAAAACAACGCATCCGCGCGCGGGCGCGCTGCCCCGCGTGGGGAACTGCGCGCGGGCGCGATTCCCTGCTGGAGAATTGGCCGCGGGTGCGTTTTTTCTGCACGGATTCCCTGCTGGAGAATTGGCCGCGTGGGGAACTGCTTTCGCGTCCGCGCACGATTCCTAAAAAAATCCCTACGCGTCCCCGCGCATCCACGGACGCGTTAAATGCCAGCCCGCATGGGCAATCCACGCGCGGGCAAAATGCGTTTGGGACGGTGCGAACCATCCCGGTTCGCATCGGTACCGGCTTGTATCGGTGCGAATAACAAGTACAGAATCAATCGGTTCCGACCCAGTTTGGGTCAAAACCGATTTTAGATGTTGTACCGTACCGGTGCCTGTCGGCACCAATTCGGTTGAAATTGGTCGGTTCAGCATACCATGACTACAGGTAAGGCTTGATATAATGGTTTGATAGCCTTTACTATCGTAGTGGCCCGCTGTCAGAATGTTTGCCTCGTCACCAAGTCTTCGACCCTGCTTCCTTTAGTGCTGTGCTGGGCATATCTACTTTCCTGCCACTTGGGACTGACAAACATCTGACGTAGGGCTGCTTTCTTCTCGAAAAGACTATCCAGTGCAACGTAGTTAGTAGCAAATCATGTGACTTCTGGTCTCAAAATCTCTTCCCCTGCAAACTTTCTCATCAGTGAAAGGACCCAGTTATGGTTATAAATATACCTTGTAATGGTTGGGTTGTCTCTATTGTATGCTGTACCTATGGATCTTCACAATGTCCATCAACATGAGGTCGATACAATATGCAACAGATGGGGTCTAGAAAATATGTGCTCGCCGCTTCATCAAGATCCTTTAGCAGCCTTATATTGTGACCCATTATCAATGACGACTTACACGACATTCTCCTCTCCTACCTGATCAATCACTTTCTCTATAAGTTTGAGGATGTATGTGGAATCGTGCATTTAATCAGAAGCATCAACTGACTTGTGGAAGAAAGTCTTCGTATTACAGTATGTCAGAAAGTTGATGATGCTATGCCTGGTAGGACCGGTTCAACCATCACACATCACAGTCAGTCCATATGTGGGCCACTTGCTCTTGTAGGAGGCAATCCATTTTTTTAGCTCCTTATTGCTGTCAAAAAGCTCACTGTAAATGTCCTTCGGACCTGGAGGATCTACACCGGGACCGGCAGCCTGTATGGCAAAAATGGCAGATCTGTAGTACGTATTGTCTGCCATATTCGCTAGGATGTGGCTAAAGTGGAACCAGGATCTAATAGCTCGCCACCTCTTTATCATTGAGTCAACTCTCTGCTGCTTCGAATCTCTATTGGAGAAGGCAGCGGATCTAAATCATGGATTGATGCTCCTGGTGGAATATCTTTAAATGACTTCTTTTTGGTACCAAAAGCCCCTAACATAGATTCAATCTGGCTACCGCCTTTGCTGACGCCCTCCTTGATTGAGGGGGTCCTCGTGAACTCTTGATATGCCCTGCTGCTCGCAGAACCGAAGCTCGACTCCTAGAACGAGTGCTCAAATTGAGCCTTATGCCTGTCCATCTCCTGCTGCCACTGATCATACAGGCTTGCCTGCATGGCAGCTTGGATCTGTGCCTCGTCGTCATCTGGAGTGGACACCTCCTCCGACTTCCTAGAGTGATAGGAAGGTGGCTCTGCTGCTTGGCGTTGCACATGCGCCTTCTTGGCAGCCCTCTCTTTTGCTTGTTTGAAATCAGCGAGGTTTTTCTTCATTAGCTGCCAAACCTCCTGTGGGCATTTGCGGCGCATAGAAACGTCGGGGTAACCACCAGCTAAGTGCTGCTTCAACTTGATTATCCCTCCTCTCCCGAACTATGTTGCACTAATTGCACTGCCACTAGTGCCGGCCCAAGAGCATTCGCCCATGCTCCCAGCCAATACCATGCTCTGGGTTTTTTGTCCTTGATCGCTCCATTCCTACACCGGGTCGATCAAGTTTTATCAATTATTTAAAATTAGCAAATTATTAATACGAGGATGATATTTTTTTACCTCAAAAAATACATCTGATTTATCTTATATATAACCCTAATTTTTCTTATTTATTTATTTATATATCTTTAATAATTTCTAGTTTAAAAAATATTTATATATCATAAATTCAGAAAAATATGATTTCTACCTTAGAAATTATTTTTGAATTATGTAATACGTACTACTAATTTTTTTATAATTTTTGGTATTAATTATATATTTTAAATTATTTTTTATATTTAAAAATAATTTTTAAATAATAATATTTTAAAAAATTAATTTCAGCTCAGATCCATGTAGAACCCAATAATGGATGCTACATGTATTTTTTTAGGCCCTCGAGTATGCAAAAAAAAGTTATTTATTTCTTATTTTTTTTCAAATTTAGGCTTAGGCTACTGCACGCATGATCGCATCAAAATTTGAATGAATGGATATCAAATTTTTATATAAAGTAGCTTGCATGCCCTAAATAGGTTCCTGATTTTGTATTTTTTTTTTTAATTTTTTTTAATCTGAAAATATATTTATAATTTTTAAAAATTATAGATAATTCAAAAATTAAAAATTTTTATGTTAGCATATACATCTTCCATAGATCTACAACATATAAAAAAACAAGCCTAAATCGAAAAATTTGGCATATCTCCTCTTTTTTTGCAATTTTTGAGCTATCTTTTCAAGCTCTCTAAAAAAAAAAAGAAGGAAGATGATAAGAAAAATAAAGCACTCCTTATTTAGCATTGGCTCTTCCTTCTGATAGCCTGAATCAGTGTTGTTTGTAGATTTTTTGGAAAGAGAAAACCGGTATTTGACCGTTGGGATGGCCTTCTTCGGCCTTCCCCTTTAGTGGCGTTTGGCTTTTAAAGCCGACGCTACGCTACAGCGCCCCCCCATGTAGCATTATTGCCACAACGGGCCACTGGCCCCCGACTCAGTGTGAGCCGGTCGGTTTGCATCGAGTCCCAATCGATGCAGACGGGTTCTGTTAGGTTCCGTCCGGTACCGGCCAGTTCCTGCCTGTAACCGGTACGCCGGAGCTGGAAAAACTGATACGGGCCGAACCCAGCCGGAGCTGGGAAAGACGAAGCGAAGGAGAGAGAGAGCAGAGAAGAGGAGGAAGGAGAGGCCTCCGCTGCCTGTGGAGGGCCACGGGGGGCCTCTCCTCTCCTCCCTCCCTCTCTCCCCCACTCGCTCTCTTGTTCTCTTCTTCTGCGGCTCCGGCGGAGAAGAGTGTTCCGGTTCTACCGAACCAGAACCGTACCGGTCTGGTAGGCGACCGGTACGGTGAACCTTGCTTTCAGGTATTGTCATTTTATTTTTTTAACCCTTGTACATGCCATGTGATGATCATTAGACCTTGTCCTGATTATTTGTCATCCTTTACAACATTTTCTATTGGAGGGCCACCTCACCCTTGGAAACTACTTCAGAACCTTTCTTCCAACCTCTATGTTTCTTTTGCTCGTTCTCTTTCTAAATACTTCACCTGTTTGAGCACCTCTTTTTGTTTGGGCTTTTTCTTGTTTTAGTTGTGCATGTTCCCCATCTTAATCAGTCTTCCATCATTTTTTCCTTGAATAGTGGCAACTCTCACTCATCATGCCTCCTCTGATGCTACTCTTTCTAGTTCTATGATATATTTTTTCCAGCATGCCTATCTTTATCACTAGCCCATATTGCACCTTTATGACTTCTTGCATAAGTGTATAACTTTCTGAACTCCTTATCTCCCTGTAGTCATGTTTTTTATCAACTAGGTAAATATTATTTTTGCTATTTCTGGTTCCAGATAAGCCATGAGTTACTAGTGATTATGTAAGTCCTATTTGTGAAGAAATTGATCTTTAACAATTAACTACCACGAGGGGAGATAGTAGTGGTCCTATTAGTGATTATGTAAGTCTCGTACCGGTCCGAACCGGTCCCGTACCGGTCTCATACCGGTTCTCCAACAATAAACAACCGGTACCGGATTCCACGCTGATCCGGTATCGGTCCCAGGCCATGGTAGTGGATGAGTTATGAATGTTGTAGTGTTTGTCATTATTTTTAGATATATAACAGAATTTGATTTCATCGTGTTCATTTTATGGTAGAACATACTTCTTTGCATGGAATTAGTTCATGATGTTTGATTCTCTTGTTAATCTCTTCATGCTATCTGATTTGTTACTTTTGTTTGCCATTAGAATGGGAGATAAGCAATAATGTTGTGTTTCTTATTAGCATATTATATAATAGTCTTTCTAGCAGCCATTTTATGCCTTTGATCAAAACTGCACTAATGGTGTATGCAAGGTTCGTCGGACCGACTGTATCGGCGTACCGGTGAGCACCGGCACCGGTACGGTTCTGGCTCGGTACCAGCTTGGAACCGGTACCGACCCGGAGCCGCGCGCGCGGACATCAAAAAAAAAAAAAAACAACACGTCCGCGCGCGTCCGTGGACGCGTTAAATGGCCCACGCGGGCTGCATGGTGCCCCGCGTGAGGAATCGCACGTGGGCGCGTTTCCTGCGCGGGGAATCGCGCGCGGGTGCGCGTTCTCCGCTCGCACGTCCGCGCGTGTTTCCCAAAAAAAAATTACCGCGTCTGTGCGCGTCCGCGTGGACACGTCAAATGCCACAAAGTGGCATTTAATGCCTCTCTGAGGCATTAAATGGCCCATGCGGGCTGGCAGCCCGCGTGGGCACGGTGCCCCGTGCGGGGAACCGCGCGCGGGATCGATTCCCTACTGGGGAATCGCGCGCGGGCGCGCGTTCTCCGCTCGCGCGTCCGCGCGCGTTTCCCAAAAAAACAAAAAGTTAAATGCCACAGAGTGGCTTTAAATGCCACTCTGTAGCATAAGAGGCCCATGCGCAGGGAAATTGTGCTTGGACCGGTGGGAACCGGTCCGGTTCGCACCGGTACTGGCTTGTACCAGTGCGAACCGGTCCGGTTCGCATTGGTACAAGAATCGATTCCGACCCATTTTGGGTCGGAACTGTTTTTATACGCTGTATCGTACCAGTGCCCGTCGGCACCGGTTCGGTACAGGCTGAACCGACCGGAACCGGTCGGTTCAGCATACCTTGGGTGTATGTGACGATGTGCAACTTTTTCTGTGGGAAGTTTTCAATGATATGAACTATGAAGCATGATGGCTTGCAAGAACATTTCACCCAATCAAAGTAGTTAGTAGATTGTGGAAATATGAATGTTTTTATTTCAGCTAAAAGTAGAGAATGAACTGAAGTTTATGAACTGATTTTGTTCGATCTGCCTGGAGACTCTCTGTGTGACTTCGTGCAACTTTTTTTCAATGGGCAGTTATAGGGAAAGTGAATTGGTGAAGCTTGACATCCACATCAATGGTGAGCCTGTTGAACCATTAGCAACAATTGTCCACAAGGATAAGGTGATTTAAATTATTTTCTTCATATACATAATTGACATTGTACATAAAGACTTACGTACACATATGTGCAGTTTTAATTTTTTTATGGATGATTAAAATTTTTTGCATAATGGTACATATAACCATAATCCTCCAGCCTCGTCCCAACTATTCGTTATCAGCTTGTTGGATGATTGTATAATGGTATCACAATGGTTGGCCATACTGCCCTGAACCGCCCCGAATGGTGGCAGCTCTCAAAAAGCACATGGTGGCAGTTTATTAGCAAGTGCGAGATGGCAGCTTAGTATTAGAGTATTACAGCCTAATCCTTGCACTTATTCAGTTTATACTTAATGGCTCATAAACAATTTTCGTTTAATCCTTAATGTCTCTTAGGTCCCAGCAAACCCCCACAAATAATTCTTTGCTTCTGAGTGAATCACATGCACACACATGCTGTTATATTCAATAACATATCTAGCTCATTTATACAAACAGTTATACTTAATATGTTACAGAGTATTGCACTGCATTTCTGTTACTATAGTAACATGTGGCCCTATTTTGCTGCTATGTTTTCATGTCTCACCAAACTGTGCCATGATGGCATGTTTCCAGGCATATGCAGTAGGGAGGGCTCTGACTCAGAAACTGAAAGAACTAATTCCTAGACAGATGTTCAAACTACCCATTCAAGTAAGATCCATTTTCTTTTCCTGAGAATGTCTTTATAGTCGTAAAATGAATCTGACTGTGCATGACAATTACTGGGGTTATAGAAAGCCTTTTATACCTCGTCTATGCCGCTTCTTGTAATGAAATTTTTATTCCACATTGGCATATGAATCTAGAAAATGATTTGTCAACTTCAACCATATAAACATTTATTAGCCTCTCATTGTTAATTCCTCTATCAAGTCTTTAGTGAAAACCACAGTCCCAAAAACATCTCGTAGTATGTTTTGAGTAATATTGTAGCAGTAGGATGCTTAGTTTCCAAATTTTCATATTTGCATATGAATTCAGAAAACTAATTTGGTTCCTTCAATTTAATAAAGGGTCCAGAAACTGCCTTGGTAAGTTTAGCTACATGTTATTAGATTTTCATTTTCAAGCCCTGTATCAAGTTGGTTTTATTGAAAAAGACGGCTGAAAAACATTTCATTATAAAGTGTCTGAAAGATGTGCAGTAGGATAGTTGGTGTATATTTTTATGAACAAAACGGCACTTGATGTAGAAGATGTTCAGAATTTTGCAATGAGACAAGGAATTAAAATTTATTTTCAGATTTTAAAGGATTTTAGAATATAATTCAGGAAAAATGCTAGCAAGTAAAAGTTGAGTGGAGTCGTAACTTCTCTTAGAGCCTCTCAGGTTATAATCAAAGGGCTCTCTTGGAACCATAATGAATAATTGATTTGCTTTGACCACTTTCTTTATGAAAGGAGATCCATATCATTGTACCTTCCTCTCCTGCACCATCCAGTTGAAATGCCATTGCAAGTGTGGACACTTAATGGAAAGTCGTCATTTTAAATTGATGGCTCTTCATCCTATGGAATTACTACCTTTGATCCTCATGAAGCCTCATATGTAAGGAGTGATATGTAAACTAACCATTATCTCATTCTTGGTGACTGGTCTTAATTCCAATGATTGTTGGTAGGAGATGATTATATTAGATTCGTCATCTAGTTTAACGTTAGTGGGACATGGGACACATCTTGTTAGACTTGACCAGTGAACTGTGGCCCAAATTTGTGATCAAGAACATCAAAAAACCCCATGACACATGAAGAAGTCAAGAGAATAAAGTTGTAAAATTCAATGTCAGGTCCTGAACAGAGATGGTGCAGTATTGAGTGTTAATAGAAAGTTACAGAGTATTCTCCTTCACAGTTCCCACAAAGGTCAGCGAGCAGAGGTCCAGTAACTAAATGAGTCATCATTAATTACCATGAATTGAGTCAAGTTTCTTTTGTCAGATCAATCTGATAGTTTGATTAGTACTTAGTAGTAACTAGAATAATGTTTGTGATCCTAAGGCTACACAAGCCGTGCTAACAGACCAGATTCTATTTATGCTGGATGCAAAAAAACATTTTTCCGTATAGCATTTGTTATGGGTTCTGACTTTGGTTCTTTAATCTGTTAGGGTACCTTTTGCTGTTCCAAGGGACCTTAGGGACTCCATGCTGAGGGGAAGCAACTACTTTTTTTCTCTATGAAATGTTACAAAAATGATGATAACAACTTTTTATTTCTAAGAAACCATCAACCAATAAGAACTCCAACGGCAGCAGCATGCCTCATGGAATATGATGAACTCATTTCTGCATTAGACTGGCTAGAGAATCAGCAGTTGGAATCTTCATCAAACTTGCGAATAGTGCAGAGTTGCAAATTTTTCCACCATAGGCAGGGGAGAAGGGATAATTTGTGAAAAAGAAATAATGGATCACTATACAATTATTATCAAAATTAACAACAAAATAACACATGGTAAGAACAATGTTACCAAACATAATCTCTTATATTAGGGAAAAAAAGGTCTTTCAAAAGACATGCTTTGATATATGTTGCAAAACCAGAAGGGACGAAAGAGACGTGCATTATCTTTTGTTTAAAAGAAATGAAAGCATTACACTTAAGAGGCATCCTAACCAGAAAAGATGCCAGCATAAGCTAATATTTTTCCATTTCCTGGAACAAGAACTACATCTGAACTACTGATACAAGACCACGAAACATTGAGCAGGTTGCTTGCAGGTTGGGGGGGGGGGGGGGGGGGGGGCAGGTTGAGGGTGACCTTATTTAGGATATACGCCATTAGGAACTAAATGGTTAAATCCTATGTCTCCTTTGAAAACGATAATGCGATTTATGGTATGAACAACTTTTAACAAAATATTTCTTTATCTAGTAAGAATAACTTAATAATGTGTGTTACTCAAATGGAAAGATATTCATGGATGAAACTATAAGAGGAACACAAATAGATTGTGGAGGTCCAAAATTCGATCAAGGAGCATCTCTATTATATCCTTAGGATAAGAGAGCTTTGAGGGGCTCAAACAGCTTCAGAAAGAGGGCGTTATTATTATTTTTGAGGTAATACATGGAAGCAGGGTATGCCATACCGGCCGGTATGGGCCGATACGAACCGGCTCGGGAGCAAAACGGTACCGGATCAGCGTGGGATCTGGTACCGCAGGGTTTTTTTTTTTTAAATCGACCGGTACCCGGTATTGGTCGGTACCGGCCCTGTACTGGTGATGTACCGGTGCGAACCGGCTGGTTCGCACTGGTACGTAGTTTTTTTTTTAACAGCACAACGCCGTGCACTGTGGTTTAAAAAAACGACAGCGTCGCGCGCGGTGGTTCAAAAAAAGAAGTGGTCGTTGGCCATAGTAAAGTTTTGAAAATTAAAAGAAGTGGCCGATGATGGCCACTTCTTTTAAATTTGTTGTGGCCGAAGGGCCATGCGCTGTGGCCCTTTCGGCCACAGTTGGTCAAAGCGCGTGGCCTTTCGGCCACGTGCTGGTGGTTTTGTCACCGAAACGGCGACAGACTATTTAAAAAAAAAAAGAAGCGACATGGTGAAAAACTATCACTCTCGTTCGGCTATAAAAATCGAACGAGAGTGATGCTATTCAACATAGATGAAGTGGCTCCGAGTCTCTGAGGGGTAATTAGAGAAGGGTAGATTTGAGAGAGCCTACAAATTGAGGAGCGGGTCTTTCTCAAAAAATCAAGCGGAGACTATTTAAGGTATGATTTCTTTCTCCTATTTTATTTCTTTAATTTTGTTAATAAGTAGCTTAAAAAAAATAGTTTAGAAATTGCCAAAAAAAAGATCATGCCAAAATTTAATATTTTGGCTTAATTTTTTGATATATTGTAGATTTATGGTAGGAATGGAGCTATCAAGGAAAACCAACCCCACAAAGCATGATATTGGCTAGTCTTATGGGCGAAGAGTCAGGGAGCAACACCAGTTTCAGTGTAACTTTTGCAACAAAGTCTTCAAGGAAGGAGGGGTAACCAGGTTGAAGCAATACTTAGCCGAAAATTTCGGTGAGGTTGCTACATGCCCGAATTGCCTAGGCGAGATCCTTGTGCTGTTGAGACAGAACCTCATTGAGGTCAAAGAAGTGAAGGAGAGGATTTTCAAGAAGAGGGCGGAGGTGGATCGCCGAGCGGCAGAGCCATCTTCCTATCACTCTAGGGAGCCAGAGGAGGTTGAGGATCTAGATGTGGCAGAGATCCAGGCTGCCATGCAGGCAAGCTTGGAGGATCAGTGGCAGCAGGAGGTGGCCAAGCATAGGGCTCGATTTGGGCCCTCTGCCTACGAGTCGAGCGGCGGTTCTGGGAGCACCAGGCAAGATCCAGAGTTCTTGAGGACAACCTCAGTTAGGGAGGGCGTCGGCAGAGAACGTGGCCGGATTACATCTATGTTGAATGGTTTTGGTAGCCGAAAGAAGTCATCTCGAGGGATTCCACCAGGAGTGACAATCCATGATGTAGATCCGCATGCTCTCTCCAGCAAAGATTCAAGGCAGCAGATGATGGACTCAATGTGGATGAAGGATAAGAAGAAAAATATGTGACGAGCTATTGGATTCTTGTTCTACTTCAGCCACATCCCAGCGAATGTGGCAGACAATACATACTACAGGTCTGCCATTTCTGCCATACAAGCTGCCGATCCTGGTGTAGTTCCTCCAGGCCCGAAGGACATCTTCGGTGAGCTTCTTGACAACAATAAGAAGCTGGAGAAATGGATTGACTCCTACAAGGGCAAGTATCGATCTCATGCTGATGGACATTGAAAAGATCCGTAGGATGCAGCAAACAGTGGAGGCAGCCCAACGCATCACCAGGTATATTTATAACCATACTTGGGTCCTTTCACTGATGAGAAAGTATGCAGGAGAGATTGAGATCAGGAGTCACACGGTTTGCTACCAACTTCATTGTACTTGATAGCATTCTCGATAAGAAAGGAGCCCTACGTCAGATGTTTGTCAGTCCTGAGTGGCATGATAGTAGATATTCTTATGCCGGCAGTGAAGGAAACAAGATAGAAGACTTTGTGACGAGATAGTCATTCTGGCAGCGGGCCACTTCAATAGTCAATGCTATCAAATCATTATATGAAGTGCTGCGGGCCGTAGATACCGAGATCTATCCCCAGATGGGGTTTCTGTACCACATGACGGAAAAGGCAAAGACTCAGATTATGGAGGCACATCCAGCCCATGGCCAGTCGTGCATCAACATCATTGAACGATGATGGAGAGCGCAAATGGGTACGGAATTGCATCTAGCAGGTAAGCAAGATCATTGACAATTATAGTGATGGATGTACTTGTATAATTATGCTAAGATAGTCTCATATATGTGCAGCGTACTACCTAAACCTCCGATTTCAGTACAACGTAGATGGAATTGGTATGGATGACACACTTCTAGAGGGTTTGCATAATGTCATTTACAAGATGGAGCATGATCTAGAAACCGCGGTCTTATGTGTTGAAGAGGTAACTATGATTTAGTAATTAGCAGCATGTGTAAGTATACCGGCATCTGCAATGATTAACATCGTAGAACATGCTTCTTTTTCACAGAACAAAATATTTAGAGAGGGCACCTATAGTTTTGGACAACCGGCTGTCGTCAGCTAGCAGACTATGAATCCAGGTATGTCACACATCAGAAAGATATTCACTTGGTGTTGGTTACTAATATAGCACAACCAAATATGTAATTTTTATAAATATTTTTTGCAGCTGAATGGTGGGTGCATTTCGGCGGATCCGCGAGAAATCTAAAGCTGATAGCTATCCGGATCCTCTCCCGAACGGTCTCCTCTAGTGGCTGTGAGCGCAACTGGTCCACCTTTGCCCTTATCCACAGCAAACAGAGAAATTATTTGACACAAAAGCGCCCCAACGACCTTGTTTATGTGCATTACAATCTGCGGTTGAGGCTAAAGAGCATTCAGGAGGAAGTGGAGCTTAAGTATGCAGATCCGATCTATAGGACCTTCACTGATGATGATGATGATCCACTGCTCAACTGGCTTGTGAGCCAGCAGCAAGAGCCCGAGCTTGACGAGCCAGGATCGTCTCTATGACCAGCCAGCTTCATAGCCACCGAGGCTAGGGTCGATCTAGAGCAATGGGCGGAGCACAATATTCCACACACTTTCAGAGCTGATTAGCTGCAGGCACAAGGGAGCCAGTCACCACATGATTGGTACGAGACACCCTCGACACCCTCTCAGAGAGCTGATCGAGAGATGCTCAGCAGAGGAGGGCGACATAGCCAAGCAGAGGGATAGAAAAGAAAAACAAAAGGTCTTAATGGAGAGTGTCGAGGAGACTTCGACCAGCAGCGATGAAGGTTCTGGTGGTGATGGATCTTCTAGCCATCAAGAAAGCGGAGGACCGTATGGTACTTATGAGACAGCCGGAGGGTTGTCTTCATTTCACCGGTGAGTCCCAATTTATCCATGTTACACAGGATACGGACCACGGTCGACCATCTGATAGAGTTCGTGAGCATATCATTAAATATAGAAGACGGGCTTCTTGAGGTGGCTCAGGAAGACAGGATACAGCTACAGATGAGCTCATATACGGATACAGATTCTATTATCTAGAGCCTTAATCTTACGAATATGGATATGGTACATCGGATTTTGCTTCCGCCATATTTGGATGGGCCTCTACACAGTCAGAAGACACCTCTTAGACCCAGAGCGTGAGCAAGAGATCCGACAGTTCTTATGACCTGGCGCGCATTCCTTCTGATTGGGTTGATCTGCCTTATGATCCGGAGATCTACGAGAGCCATCGACACTTGTCCCGATTTTAGATATCCAAGAGTACTTTAAATGTATGTAAATAATTGTATCTTAATTTGAATATATTTTATATCTATCATTTTATCATTTGTAATTTTGTATCATTTGGAACGGAAGAAAGTAAAAAGATGCATCATCTATCTTCAATCCTAAACTTAAACATAGAAATATCAAAAATCATAAAAAAAATAATAAAAGGACATCAAGCTTCACTTAATTTCACAAAATAAGATCCAACAGAGACAGAACTTCAAGAAAAAAAATCCACCGGAACCCAAAACCCGGCCATTCAACCGGGACCGATACGGGACTGGTACGGGACCGGACCGGACTGATACGTATCGGTCCGAGCCGCCATTGGTACGCCGACTGGTACCGATACGGCGGACCTTGCATGGAAGTATATTTAAAGGAATCTAGAAGCTTAGGGAGTGTAGCGGCCTCCTAGCTCTTTCTTGGACAATACTTGTGAACTCCATCATGTATCTACTGAAACTTCTCTTTATGTATCCTGCACTCTTGCTTGCGATTGAAATTTTGAAAGAATAGATGGATAGATAAGTAAATATTACAAACACCTAAACAAATTGGAGAAACTAAATTTTGAAATGGTTAGGGATATTTTAACCCAAAAATTGTCAGTTATTTGTAAGATGCACATATACACTAATTTTTAAGCACGATCGTTCTAACAATAACTAAAACCAGGCTAGTTTAAATTGGTCATTATTTTATATATGTATTAATGCTTTGTTAATTTAAGCTCATGGTATCTCTTCTAGTTTTGCAGTTTACCCTATAGTAATTCACGTAAAATCAGTATAATCTAAAGCCAAGATCCACCGTACCGACCGTACCGACGTATCGGTGGGCACCGGTACCAGTACCGTATTGAACCAAACCGAACCGGGTCGTACGATCGGGGACAGTACACACGAGAGTGCAAGTTTGCATATCTTTTGTCTTGATAACTGAAATACATTTTTCAAAGAATCAAGTGCAAGTTTGTGTCAATCCATGCCAACTTTGCTATGCCTACTGTGTTGGAAGCATATGTGTAATACCCAGGCCCTTTAGGGTCTGATAGCAAATTGAGCCTGGTCTAGTTGATTGGCCGAGAAAGCATGGTTCAGCCCAAAACAAAAAGGTGGGGGGGCTGTGACGCACGTGCTGGCATTGAAACAGATTGCTGAAGGGAGTCTTTCTTTCCTCTGTCGACTTTGACTCCAGGTGGGAGTCGGACTTCTACCGACCTTCTACCTATAATTAGTCATCTATTAAAGGCTCGCTCTTTGAAGCACCTCACTGGAGATCACCACTGATCTTGGCCGGGGTTCTCTTCTTTTCTCTTGTTTGCTAACGGTCTAGATTCACTGAAACCAACGGAGTCAACATCGGAATCTCGTCGGGTAAGAACCTCGTTTTTCCTCCATCTCACTTTCTCCTATTGTTCTTGCATAAAACCCCATCGCTGGTCGTGAAATCCACCGGAAATTAACCAAGAAAAATCATCCTCTGTTCTGCTCTATTTTCAAATTTGATTTCAGCCATTGTTTCTCTTTTTCAGATTGTCATTGTCGTCAGTGCTCGTCGTTAGAGTCCACAACTAGTCCTCCTGTGTCCATTCATGGCCATCGTCATAGCCCTAGCCATTGGCGAGCGGACTAGGACCCAGAATCCTCCAAACCAAAAGATTGTTTTTGTTTCACTAAATGCCTATCCCTGCCAACCATTCTCCTACTTGACCACTGCCAAGCCTCAGGCTGTGCTGCTGCACCTTGCCGGACCACACCACCCCTTCCATTCCCCTTCTTTGCTTTAGAAATTGGGCATGGGCATACTCCCCTCTTTTGCGAGGAAAAAAGAGGAGGCAAAACTTGCCTATCCCCCTTCTATCTTTTCTCTTTTCTTTCTTCATCTATCCTTATCACCATGGATTCTAATGGAACCCCTTGCAGCATTAGTTCACCACCATAAGGGACCCTGACCCACCCGCTTGGCAGCGTACTGGTCTCCATCCTGGTCCTTGTCAAACACCATTATATTTTGTCATTCTTGATCTCTATTAAGCCACTTGTACTCTAGTCTGATCTTGATCATATGAAATTACTTTGATTAGATTAACCCAAGGTGTCGGCGTTGCCCTTGGTCAGCCCTGTCCTTCCTCCACCTTCTTCCACCCTTGCCTTGATTTTGACTATAATATTCTCTAATTATTGAGCTTGATCTTCTGTAAAGATGCTGGGATTTGGGATTTTTATTTTAAAATTAGTCATGATAAATATGAAGTATAATTTTGAATATTAGGTTCTGAAGGAGACTCTTAGAATTAGTTGGACTTTTTTGCTCGTTATCTGTGCAAGGAAAGTATTGATCCTTTTTTTAAATTTTTTTATTTATATAATATTATTTTTGACATTAGATAAATTGTTAAACAATTTATATATGATTTATGAATTTTATGAAATTATGTTTTTGAATGGGAAATAGAAATGTAATTTCGAAGTAATATTTTTCAAACTATTATTGTACTGTTTACTGGTCTTATATCATATTTGCGTATTTTGATTGTATTATGGTATATTTGTTAATCTATAAAAAATGCTTTGATATGCACCAGATTTGGATTCTCAGCTTGACTACATTCTGGATCCTGCCAATTTGAAGTTATGTATTGACACTCTAATTATTACGGACCTCATTTTTCTGTTCCTAACCTTGCCACAAGGTATAAGTATGGCATTTGGCCCAAACTAAAAGGTATAAATATGGTATTTCGGCCTACTCTATATGGTATAAATGTGGTTTTGTTTCTGACCTAGCCATTCGATATAAGTGTGGTTATAGTTAAAGGTTTTTGAGTTTAATATGATTTATTTCGAACCAAAATTTATGAATATGTATACAAATATTTGAAACATATTGCTTTTACTGGGTTTGTGTTTTGAAAAGGATCTGATTATGTTTTTACACTCATTTATAGTAATTTATACTTGACTATTGTATCTTATGAGTTACCAAGTTAAGGTATTCATTACTTATTGTAAAGTCCGTTGAATCGGTACCGGGACCCGTACTGGTCGCCGGGCGAGTCGGTAATTGGTAATCAAATTTTTTTCAACTTTTTAATGATTTTAAAAATAATTTGATTTTTTTTTGCTCCTGATATCTAAATTTGAGTGAACTTGCTACTCCACAATCTTCATGTGGGCTGCAGGTGCCTTTTCTTTTTCTTTTTCGGTGTGTTGAGTAGCTGCCTGCTTATCTTTGGTGCCTCTCTTTGCTTGCTTACTCTTTGTGCCCCACTCTGCCTGACTATTTGGGATAATGGATGTCGCCCTCTTGACCGAGTCGACTGGGTAGCGTAGTGGCCTCGTCTAAGCATCTCTTGATCATATCTCTAAAAAATTGTCTCAGATAAGGAGTCATGTGATGACCGGCCTCTCAATGGCCCCTGTGGTTGCGGTTGATCAGTTGGAAGGATGCGTGAAATATTGCGATTTACTTATTGACCTGCGTCAATCCTAGCCTCGCTAGCTACAAAACTGGTTGGTCGTGGAGGCAATTCTCGCTCATCAAGCTCTGGCTTCTGCTGGTGGCCCACAAGTCATCCAATCATAGAATCATACTCATCGTTAACGAAAGCACTATGGATCGGCTCTATATACTTTAGCTCCACTTCCTGAATACACTTCAGCCTCAACCTCAAATTGTAGTGAACATACATAAGGTCATTGAGGTGCTTCTTTGTTAGATGGTTTCTCTACTTGCTGTGGATAAGGGCGAAAGTAGACTAGTTGCACTCACAACCACTCAACATACCGCCTACTGGTGTCTCCACATAGAATTTAGTGGTCATAGATTCACACAATATATCATGTGTTTTGACAAAGTTTGAGGATATGAATGAATGCGTGGCATCAGGATCAAATAAGACAAGCATAAATGTCGGATACAGGAATAGTACCTATCACCACCGCATTAGAAGCTTGTACATCCTGCTGTGTAAGTGCAAATACTCTTCCTTGAGTCTTTGGCCTCTAGCTTGCTTCTATTGTTTGAGTAGATCTATTCTCGTTTCTTTGTGGGCAGTCTGCAATTTTATGACCTTTCTGTCTGCAATGACAACAAGAACCAGTAACCCAGGGACAATTTGCAACTTCATGATTACCGCCACATCTTGAACACTTCCCACTCTCATTTTTGAGATTTATATAATTATTTGACTTCTGGGCTGAATTCTTGGAATTCTTGTTCCCCCTTTAAATTCAGCAGGTCTATTTTTTTTCTTTTGGTTTCTTTTCCTTTTAGCAAAAGCTTCGTTGACTTCCCTTTCAATGATTAAAGCTTTATTCACCACAGCTGCGTAGGTAGTCAACTCATAGGGTACCACTTGCTTTGTAATTTCAGTCTTCAATCCCATCTCAAACTTGTGATCTCGGTCTTGCTCATCCTCTACCAATCTCGGAACAAATTTGGCTAGCTCTGTAAATTTGGCTTCATATTCAGCCACTGTCATACCCCTTTGCTTCAAATGGATAAATTCTTGTTCTTTCTGTGTCCTTACACTCCGAAGAAAATATTTATCATAGAATGCTTTTCGAAATTTACCCCAAGTGAGAGGTTCCCCATCATGCTCAAATTTATGCTCCAACATCCGCCACCAATTAAATGCTTCTCCTTGCAACATGTATGATGCATACAAAATTTTTTCATCGTCCCGGCATCTCAAGACAGCAAATGCTTTTTTCATCTCTGTAAGCCAATTGTCTGCTTCCAAAGGTTCTGTAGTCTCCTTGAAAGCTGGAGGAGCCAGCCTTTTAAATTCAGCTATATTGCTACGCTATTCACACTGTTCCCCTCGTCCTTGCTGTGGTTGTGTCTGAAGCAACTGCGCTTGTTGTTGGAGCAACTGCTGTTGCACCTGCTGTTGTATTTGCATAAGGCCAACTATGGTCTACATAACCTGGCCTAAGCCCGATTTCTGTCCCATTTGAGGGCTCATGACTCCCTCCTGCTGAGGGATACTTCTGACCCATTGGGGTGTGTTGTCATCGTGCCGGTTCAGTGCCTCATCAGCAGCACCAATAGTAGTCTTTTTCGCCTGACGTGGAGGCATCCTGACCTATATGCATCAAATAACAGCATACTCATAAAAAGCTTACCAAATTAATTGTAAGTTTTTAGAATAGTCATCACATTCTTCACACCTAACGTCCCAATGTCCGTAGTGTCTGCCCACCTACACTTATATCGTGTCTAATTCTTTATCTTAGATTTTATCCAGTTAAGCTCTGATACCACAAAAGTTGTCACGCCTTCGGCCTGAAATCGCGAGCCGGGTGATGCGCCAACCGCCACACACCCGTAGGAAACTCTCCCCACGAGCATGCAAGACATCTTAACCAACATCTCAATTATATAAATCTAAAATAATTCAACTAAATAAATGCAATCTTATTCCATTGACTAACTCAAGTCATAAAGTCTCATAGTTCTAAATACGCAGCAGAACAATAATTTACCAACATGCAAAACTTAGTTCTTAAAATAACAAAACTTAGTTCTTAAAATAACAAAACCTTGCAATGTCCAACAATCATAATGAATGTCCAAGTTAACAGTTCAACTTAAATAACCCTAATCTAAGATAGCTTGCGCCACAATCTTTCTAGTCGCTCTCCTATTTTGGAACTCCAATAGACTAGTTCTCAAAATCTGTAAAACAATAAGAAATTGTATAATAAGCTAAACAGCCCTGTAAGTAATGAACACTCTAGCTAGATAAATCAGGCAATAGTATGTAGAAAATAAATATATATGCAGTTTCAAGGTACAAGTTAAATATTTCTTAATTCTTAAGATTCTTTTCACGATTTCGAGATTCTTTCACATATTCAATTCATCTTGTCGATCCTTGACTATGACCACATGTTCTCTGTGGCAGGGTCATCAACACCGACTAATCTTCTTGCGGTGAGTCCTTCAGGACAGTCAATTGCCAACGTATCTGCCCCCAATGGTGGGGCCCTCAACATAGCCAAGTCAAAGTTGAATTAGTTCTCTATTTCATATTTCAGTTATGAAAACATGCAGTGTCAAAAACCAAATATCGTTCATATCTTAATTTCTTTCAGTTTATCAGATTCAACTCAACAGCCAGGAACTATGGCCACATGTTCCATGTGGCGGGGTCATATCACCGACTAATCTTCTTGCGGTACTAATGTATTAGCCCTCATTGGCAGGGTCCTCAATATAGCCTGACTATGAGTCTAAATCTGTTTCAAGTTATTATTTTTTCTCACATTACGTTCAGTGTTTCAAACTGAAAGATACAATGTCAGAGCAATTAACACAATCCAAATCAGAAGCAAATACGTTCAATCAGAGTCATACAATATTCTAAAAATATACATATAACCCATGCATCAAATTCGTAATCACAAATAATTCGATTCGTAAAACATATATAGTTTGCCGATAAATCTAGTAAAGAGGTTGCATTACTTACCTCGCGAACACGATCCATAATAAATCCAATTAATTATGCAAATCCCTCGCAGAACCTAATATCCAAAATCATATTCTTCTTTTAAAATTCATCACAATTCACAACACATATATATATAACTTAAATTTTAATATCCTCCCATGGCCAACCCTGCAGAAGTGCCTAGCACCCCCAGTTCGGGTTCATACCCGTAAACCACCCCCCTCTCTTTATTTTTTTTATTTTTTATTTTTTTCTCTTTTCTTTTTCTTTTTCCTTCTTTTCTTTTTCTTTTTCCTTCCTTTTCCGACTCCCCTCTTCTCCTTTGGTGAAATAGGGGATCCGTGACCCCCCCTTCTTCCTTCTCGGTCGAACTCAGGGGCGACCGTGGTGGTCGGCCCCGACGGCGGCAGGAGGCAACGGAGCAAGCCCGACCACCCCCGGCGGCTGGCGGCGGCAAACAAGGCCGGCGGCAAGAGCTTTCGGGCCCAATTTTCGGTGATCGGCCGGCTCAAAACCACCATACACCATGGCTAATCATCAAGAGAGGAGGAGGAGAAGGCCTTACCTCAGCCTCGACAAGGGTTTGGCGGCTTTCTTCCTCTCCGGCGGCAATGGAGGGAAAGGACCACCCCCTACGGCTTTAACGGCTCTCCCTCTCTTGGGCGGCAACACGAAGAAGAACCCCCCTTCCCTCTTCTTGGGTGTGGCGGCTCTACCTGATACCACAAAGGAGAAGGAGAGGAAGCCCTAAAATAGGGGCTCCCTCTTCTTTGGGATGGATCCCTCCATCCCGCGCCCTCACGTGCGACGCACGTGAGGCCAAAAACTTGGGGCTGGGCTGGTCAAGTTGACCGGGCCCAGTTCCAGGGTCTCACAGGTCCTAACCCTTGGACACCTAGCAGCGTATAGGTCTCCACCTTGGTCCTTATCGAACATCACTAGATTTTTTCCTTTGGTCTCTATTGATCCACCTGTATCCTAGTTTGACCTTAATCAGATGAAATTACTTTGATCAGACTGATCCAAGGTGTTGACATTACCGCTTGGTTAGCCTGCCCTTCCTCCACCTTCCACCCTAGCCTTGATTTTGACTATAATGTTCTCTAGTTTTTTAGCTTGATCTTCTATAAAGGTGCTAGGACTTAGGGTTTTTATTTTAAAATTAGGCATGGTTAAGTTTGATAAAAGTATAATTTTGAATATTAGGTTTTGAAGGAGTCTCTCAGGATTAGTTGGATTTGTCTGCTCATTATTCGTGCAAGATAAGTAATGATCCACTTTTTCTAGATTTTTCATATACATAATATTATTTTTGACATCAAATAAATTGTTAATAAATTTATATGTTATTTATGAATTTTATGAAAATGTGTTTTTGAATGAAAAATATACATGTAATTTTGAAGCAGTATTTTTTGGACTATTATTCTACTCTTTACTGATCTTATATCGTATATGCATATTTTGATTAGATTATGGTATATATGTTAATATGTAGAAAGAGTTTTGATACGTATTAGATTTGGACTCTTAGCCTAACTATGTTCTAGACCCTGCCAATTAGGGATTATGTATTGGCACTTTGACTATTTTTAAGCTCAATTTTCTATTTTTGGCCCTATCATAGTGTATAAATATGGTATTTTGGCCCCATGCCATAGTGTATAAGTGTGGTATTTTGGTCCACTCTATAGGATATAAGTGTGGTTTTGTTTCTATTTTGGGTCTAGCCACAAGATATTAGTGTGGTTATAGTTAAAGGCTGCTGAATTGAATATAATTTATTTCAAACTGAATTTATGAACATGTGTATGAATGTTTGAAAGATATTGTTTATTAGATTTGTATTTTGAAAAGGAATTGATTATGTTTTTACACTGATTTATGGTAATTTATATTTGACTATTGTATCTTATAAATTATCTAGCTAAGGTATCATTACTTACTAGGCTGTCTAGCTCATTATCTCTTCTTTCTTTCAAAATTCAGATACTTAGCTTCGCAGATGTGGGTATTACTCTGGGAGTGATACTAGAAGCAAGTTTCGGCAATATCAACATAGTTTAGATTTAGATTTATTATTATAATTCTTTTATTGGATTATTAATTAAAGTTTAATTGATACAACTTTAAAATTTTATTTGTCAGTTGGATTTGTTAATTGATTGAATGTTGGATTTTAGTTATTTAAATCATGGTTTGTCGAACCAGGCCGAACTGCCCGGTTCACCCCATACCGAACCGAACCGGTGCGAAACCAGCACAGCTCTGTGCTTGTTTCAAAAAATAGTTTGAACTTCTCCCAACCAGGCGGTTCGGAGTGGAACTGATTCGAGCTGATTCGGGCCCCCTCCACTTTCAATATCTCAAAAAGGTTCGAACGAGTTCGGGCCCCCTCCATTTTCAATATCTCAAAAAGCTTGAAAATGGTCTGTTGAATCAGGTGAACCATCTGGCTCATCCTATACCAAACCGGTATCGGACTAAACCAGTATCGTACCGAATTGGTAGCCGACCGGCACAGATCCCGATATCGGTTCAGCTAACTTTGATTTGAATTATCTCCACTGTAATGAATTTGATATCATGCTGGTATGCCTTGCATGCTTATGGGAAGAGTTCTCCATGAGTATGCGATAGTTGTCGCGACCCTGGCTCACGATTTTAGGTCGGGGGCATAACAATGTGCTTCGTGATAATCCAAATATCATTGGTATTGAACAATATCAATAAGGCATAATAAATCAACATGGCTCGGTAGTGCTTGATACCATGCTACAAAGCCTCTTTCTTTCTTTTTGGTTGGTATGGCATGGTATGGAACATCTAGTGTAACCACTTGCTAGGCAGCCATTGTTGGCACATCCATCAACACTATCACTTAAATTTTTAACGTGCCTTTTGTATCTTCGAAAACAACTATTCTCCATATCAATTTGATTTTTCTTTAGATTATGCTAACATGTAAATGATGTGTGATGCAATGACAGGCATGTATTGGTTCAAAGGTGATTGCTAGTGAATCGTTGTCAGCCATCAGGAAAGATGTTCTATCAAAATGTTATGGTGTGTATAATAAGACTTACAAACTTTCCAAATATGTGGAAGTCAAAATTGTTATTTCTTCATATTTGAAATTTTTATATATTTTGATTCTAGAAGAAAAAATGATATGTCATGGCAAGTTCTCATGTAGCATAAAGTAAACAATTATTTAAATTGAAGATCTCTTCTAGAATTAATATATTCTTTGTTTTCTTGTAGGGGGTGATATAACAAGGAAAAAGAAGTTGCTAAAGAAGCAGGTGATCTTCTCAACATAGTTGCATCGTGTCCTAGTTGTTTTTGTCTATTTGATGGATTAATTTTGAATATTTTATATGCTATATTCCGTGTGCTTGTTGATGCAAGATTGTGTTCGAAGCTGATGAGCTTGATAGTTGGCTCAATAAATATTTACAAAATGAGCAGGCGTGAGCCTTGACTATGATCTTGAAATAGTTTTCACCAAGCTTAGGAGTGGCTAGCATGATCATGTTTTGCTCAATTAAGATTAATTTATGATCACGTAATCGATCAGTTGAAAACCACCTCTCTAGTAAGACTTCATATATAGCTTGAGTTTGGCTTCAACATTATAAGAGTTGAGCTTGAGCTTCATCCTAAAGCACAAATTTTATGTTAGCTCATTTTAAGCTTGATTTGGCTTTCATTTGAGCCTTGCTTAAGCATCATTTGACTCTCAAGAGGTTTATTGGTTACAGCTCAATTATGTTTATGCAATGTCCTTGAGAATGACAAATCAAAAGAACCTATAGTATGTTTGCATGGAGATGTTAGATTGAATATATACAGTTTTTTATATGTTAGTTTCGTTGTACTAGTATTGCCTTTATGGTTGAAAAACTGGAAACCAGAGGAAATCTTTGATATATAGAGGGAGTGTTCAAACCAGACAGATAGAAGTACAACCTCTTGCAAAAGCATCTGGAGGGAGAGAGGTTGAGGGAGAGAACAAGGGCATCAAGGAGGCCAAGGAAGAGAGCATGGACATTAGCGCTTCCATATCATTGAGACCTTATAGTTCATTGCAATAGAAGAGGTACTTGTTAGGGTCTTGAAACAAGAAGAACTGACTGTAGCATGAACCTAGGCTGCATTCTTTTGAAATACCACTCTAGGCTTCTTCGAGTGGTTGCTTTCGACCTAAATGATGAAACTTGAAAGACTATTTATTAAGGTGAGTAATTGAACTTTTCCATTGAGCTGATGGTGGCAGAAAGTGCTGCTGGATGATGTTGATCAAATTCTAGTCTTTAGAAAGGTTTCGATTAAATACTCTCTGAACCCTAACCAAATGGAAGTCGGGAAACCTCAACCCTTGCTAGAACAAGAAGACAAAAAGTTGGCTAGACCTGTTTTGAAAACTAATGTTGATGGGAGAGCAGTTAATTGAAGATGGTTGAAAATCATGCAGCTTAGCAAATTCCTTCACGCCTTCGAAACATGTTTTTCTTCCAAGTTTGGTGAAACTTGCAACTATTAAAACAAGTGTAAGGAGTGGGTCATTTTGCTACATGGTGTAAAACCACGCCTTCTTTGAAAGATATGGAGATAAGCAGGGTTGATAAATATTGATCTTTCTTTCTGTCTATTCCAACGCTAGGAACCAATATCTGGGTTTAAACTTCCTTTATTTAGGTTTGCGTGGAAAATACGATTTTTTGAGTTCATATTTGATGTTTAAATATAATATATTGTATTTTTTATATTAGATGGCCAAAGAATGGTGTAACTATATAATTCAAGTTAAATTAACTAAGAATAACATTGAAAATGTAAAATAATTATATTAAAATTTGAAAATACAACATACTTTCATCTGTTCAATTCCAAATCGAGTGTCGATGTCCTTCATGAACATCTAGGACAAGAAGACAATTGATAGCATGCTAAACCACGAGCATGATACTAATTTTTGGAATCTAGCATCTCGTTTATGTTTATATATTTTTATCCATAATTATATATTTAATAAAAAATAAAATACATGTCAAAAAGTTAAAAAAAGTTATATGATTGTGTAGATCTAACTAAGATCCAGGTATTTCCCTCTTTCTTTCATTTTTCATTGCAGTTACATCCCTTATTTTTCCAATTATACCCATTTATGGGATTTAAGAATAAAAGAAAACATAAAAGGAAGAAGGAAATACCTGGATTGGACCTCTTGCTCACCCTTCCGCTCTCTCCCTCTCTTTATCCTCACCTTCTCTTCTCTTTCTCCTCTCTTACCTTGAAATAGAGGGAGAAGAGGATGTCAGGCCCTTTCTCCCTCGATAACTAAGGTTCTGAATCATTATGGGTCCCTTACTAGGCTAAATCGCTTGAAACCGAGCAGTTCGACTTGGTAAAGACCATTGGGTGCAAACCTATATCAAGACCATGAGCCATCTTCATTCATGGTAGAGTACTAACTGTATTGGATAGTTCTGTCCGGCATTTTATACCTTAGTATCTTTCACCTTACTATAGGGGATCTTCATGTAGGGGAGGATAGGGTTTTTCCAAATATGCTATGAATCATGACATTTCTTTTGGAGAACAAGAAGATATAAATTTCATAGGTTCTTAGACACTTTCCCTTCAAGAGAGGTAATTTTGTATGCCTCAAGGTGATGATATTTTGGCATAGGACTTGTCACCTTTAAGTAAAATCTTGGCCTATCTACGATAAAGGTGCACCTAATTATCTTAAATTTTGTGCATAATTTAGTCTTTATGGCCTTCCTTTTGTTTTGTTAGAATTGTGAGGTGAATATTGGAGTTGTTTGTGGATTTAGAAGAATTGCTTCAATCAATCATGAAACTTTTGGTTGGAGGGACCTTTTTGTTCATAACTTGGAGATTTTTTTTGGTTCCATGTTCCATTCTCCAAATCCTTGAAGTTGCAGTGGGGGTAATCATGATGTTTGAATTGAGAGCAGAGGAGGAAGGAGTCTATGATGGGTAGGAATTAATTAATTATGCAGCATATACCAAAGGTTGGTCCCAATGATGACCATGGGAGGTAGCAAGACCCAACAACTATGATGAGTATATGTCGACAGTGGAAAACATTGAGGCTGGATGACTATACTTGTAGGAGGCAACAAGCCTCAACTATGAGCTTGGGATGACAGTGAGTGGTGGAGGTGGTTGCAACTAGGGACAAGGGTGGCAATGGAGCCTGCTAAGATTTGAGAAGGAAAGAAGAGAAAGTGGAAAGGAGGGGGAAAGGATTGGAGAGGGGAAGAGTAGAGGGGAGAGTAGATGGATGGAGATAGAGATAGTAAGGATCAGTTGAAGGAAGAGGCAAAAAAATTAGAGTGGAAGAAGGCGCAAGATGGGAAAAACATTGTCTGTAGCATTTTCTAGATGGATGACATGATTCCATCTTTCTAATTTTCGTATATTAGATAATTGTCAATGCACTTCGCTCTTGATGTTTGCATAATTCCTATCTTCCTCCAACTAAACCATGAAATACAATTACCTAACAGGGTAGATTCCAATGACTGAAACCCGAAACCAAACCAAGCTCGATGCATGCCTGATTCATGGACCAATTGGTCGACCTAGAAAGGTCAAGTTTGGGTTATGTTAAACCATATAATAGGTTTGCATCAAACTTGCCTCTCGAACCTCTATTTCACATCAAATCCTTTATCTGGTCATGTTTTGAAACTTCGGTTTCCTTATGTTAGCTATAATTATTTTGGTCTTGCCTTTTAAAGGAAAAGTTTCTTCGATGTGTTTGCACACATCCACTCAACAATTTATCCAGCCATACCATGTCAAGTCATGTGTAGCCTCATCAAAGGTCAGATCTAGGTTAAAGTCTACATTAGACTTTGTACCTAGTATATTATTTAATTTAAATCTGAGTTTTTCTTTCCTGTTAAAAATGAGTGACAATTTCTCTCTTTTGATTTCTCACATGGGAAGCATCTCCCCTTTGCCTATCAGTATATTTAGTTTTTCTGTTGGATCTCGGACACCTTTTTATAATATGAGAGGATACAGTTCAAGAGAGACACCATTTAATGTCGATAACATCTTCATGCAAGGAGCAACCAAAAATCAATTGAGAACCCTGAGCAATCCTTTGGTTTTGCATCCAAAGTTTTCAAAATTGTCAAAAAAAATTGTCCTATTTCTTTTAGTATATATACTCATTGTGCGACAAGTTCAAATGGTTCACATTCACATTGGGAAGCCTATTGGTGTTCATGATCATTGTATTTTGAGATAAGAGGCACCATATCACCTGCTCAAAATTTTGATTATAGGGCAAAGATTACATGCCATCAATAATTAAACTTGATACTCATTGTGCGACAAGTTCAAATGGTTCACATTCACATTGGGAAGCCTATTGGTGTTCATGATCATTGTATTTGACATCAAGAAGCACCATATCACCTGCTCAAAAATTTGATTATAGGGCAAAGATTACATGCCATCAATAATGAAACTTGTCTTTTACTTATATATGTTTTTAGTCATGCAATGATTTTGAAAATATTCAACAATTAGTTTTGCATGTTTTTAGAATAGCTTTTAAGAAAGCTAATTGAACTACATCTTGCATTGATTGGAATGTTACATTTAGTTTGTACTTCAGTTTACCATGTGATGGGAAAAATATTGAACACTTGACCTTGGACAAGACTAACCTTTCCATGACCTCGGCATAAGCCGACCTCGGATAACTTCAGCCCCAGTCGAGGAGCCGACCAACCGAGGAGAATAACTTTGCTTCCGATCGAGAAGCCAATCAGCCGAGGAGAACAGTCAACACGTGTTGATAAGGCTGATAGTCCTAACAACCTATAGCTCTGGTAGCTCGTAGTCATAGCAACACCACAGTCTACGTCCGACTAACACTACATGTCGCCCATGCAGACTGGCTCTTGCCCCGGAGCCATACTATCGGCCATTATCTAGCTATTAGTGCAAGCCACGTCAGCTTAGATAACGACAAAACTGCTCTCCTATATAAAGGGGCAACCTGGAAGACTTTAGGTACGCAACAAAAATGCAAGAATATACATGCAATATTATTCACAGAGAACCATCCTCTACTGAAGCTTTCTTCCTTCCATACTATTGCTTCTCTAGTTTGATTTAAGCATCGGAGGGTCCCCCGCCGAAAACTCTCCAACAAGCGGACTTTTTGCAGGCTACCTCCGGAGGAGCTCAACCACTGATGCCTCTGCAGCTTGTTCAGCTCGATTCCAGCCGACTTCAGGGTCGTTCGAGCTGCGCTACGACCTCGGTTCGGATTCAGCGGCAACAAATTAGCGCTAGAGGAAGGATCCTACCCTAGCTATATCGACATCTAATGAAGGAAAAAATCGCTGAGATGAGGTCACGAGGAGCCCACGGTGCATCGTACACCTCATAATGCCGTGATCCACTCTCAAGGGTTGCTACAAGGCCCAGAACCTTCTCTGCTGGAACAACTTGCCATGCCTGTGGACAATGAGTTGTTCATTCAACATATGCAGGGGTTGACTGTGGCAGTTCAGGGCCTGCAGCAAGCAGCAGCGTGGTCAGACCCGGTTCGACCGGAGTTTGGTCAACCCAGCCACCACCCTCAATCACCGGCGCACCACATGCGCTTGGTGAATCACCACTCTCAACACCAAGATTTGGAGTGGTCTCGCCAGAACTGACGTACTCAACAGAGTAGTCCTAACCTGGATGGAAAACGACGTACTCGAAGCCCCCATTTCGGCAGGGACTCCATCTAGAGCCTTTCGACTCCACCTTATGGAGCCTCCGCCCCAGCGAGATGTCGACCTCGATAGAAGAATTGAGGAATGGGCCGACAGATCTAGGTCCTTAGAGGACAGGCTCTGGGGGCAAACAATGACCTCGACTTCTCCTCGGAGCCTTTTTTTTGGGGGCAGATTATGAAGGAATTGATCCCACCTCGGTTTAAGATGCCCCACGTGGAGTTGTACGATGGCACCACCGATCTCCTGGATCACCAGGAGAGCTTCAAGGCTCATGATACTGCATAGAGCCATTGATGTCGTGTTGTGCAAGGCATTTTCAGCGACCCTTAGCAAGGCGGCTCGGTTCTGATTCTTCGGACTTCGATCTGATTCCATCCATTCCTTCGAGTACTTTGCCCGCCTCTTCATGGCACACTTCGTCTCCAGCCAGAGATGGTGTCGCAGTTCTGATGCACTGCTTGACATCAAGCAGCAAGAGAAAGAGTCCTTCAGAGATTGATGGCTGCTTTAATATGGCGACACTAGAGGTCCGCGACCTAAACCAGTCGGTCGCGATGTTGGCAATGAAGAGCGGCCTCTGAGCATCGCGCTTTCTTTTATCCTTGGAGAAGCATTTTCTAGCGGACTTCGCCAAAATGCTGGCGCATGCAAACAAGTATGCGAATGCGGAGGAAGCCATGGCCTCCTATCATGAGTTTGCTAGCGGGAGACTTTTTTGAGGGGCCAAGAGGGGATGCGAAGAGCATAAGGAGCCAAGGGCTGCCTCACCTGGCATGAGAGGGGCTCCCGGTGACTCAGGAACCCTCGGAACTTTGGCAAGTCCACCTCGCTCTCCGCCTTAAGGACTCAAATCCTCACGAAGATTGAGGGTCAAGGCTATCTCCGCCCTCCATGTTCGATGAGGAGCCCGACGGTCTAAAAGAAGTACTGTCGCTTCTACCAAGACAGCGGCCAGAACATCGAGTGCATCCAGATCAAGGATGAAATCGAGGTGCTCATTAGGCGTAGGCGACTTGACCAGTACGTGCGTGCTTGGCAGGACCAAGGTGCGCCTGCTTCGGCCGCTGATCCACCGCCCCTGAAGCCGATCGGTAATCGTCCGATAGCAGGCGTCATCAACACCATCGTTAGTGGACCTCCCGAGGTCCCAAGCACCTCGAGCAACAAAGCTCCCCAAGAGGCCAAAGTTGCCTTGAAGAGACGACATGCGGGGGATGTCATCACCTTCTCCGACAATGACCTGGAAGGAGTACAGACTCCTAAAGACGTAGTCATTTCTCTTAAAAATATGATGTAAAGAGAATACTTGTTGATAATGGATGCTCGGCCGATGTATTATTTTACGATGCTCTCCAAAGAATGAGGCTAGTCGTACAGCTCTGAAAGGTCAACACTCCTCTGGTTGGCTTCTCAGAAGACTTTGTTTCGATAGGAGTAATCAATCTACTAGTCACCGCGGGACAAGGACCGCAAAGTAACACTTTGTGGTTAAACTTTCTCGTGGTTCGTGTTTCCTCGGCCTACAATGTAATCTTGGGCCGACCTAGTCTGAATGCTTTCATGTGATTCCCCACAAGTAGCGGAGTGGAGAAATCCGTGGTGACCAGATGATAGCTTATTAATGCTATATGGCCGCCCTTAGAGGAAAAAAACCGGTAGAGGCTCCGCCAATAGAAGGGCTCGACACAAGGGACGAGCTCAAGGAGCAATGAGGAGAACCAGCCGAAGAGCTGGTGAGGAGGAAAGATGCCAGAAGCCGATCTACTACACAATTCGGATTCTGTGCGACGCCGAAATGAAATACTCCAAACTGGAGAAGATGATCTACGCCCTCATCGTTTCAGCTCGAAAGCTTTGGCCGTATTTCTAAGCCCACTCAATCACAGTCCTGACGGATCAACTGATGAGAGATTCTGCAGAAGCCTAAAAACGAAGATTGACTGGCAAAGTGGGCAGTAGAGCTCGGAGAGTTCCACCTCGAATATCGATCTCGGCCGTCTATCAAGGCGCAGGCACGAGCAGATTTTCTGGTGGAATGCATCATCCCAGATGAAAACCTTGTCAAGCTCCCTAGAAAGAAAACCACCGAGCGACCATGGATCCTGCATTTAGATGGGTCGTCGGCCCGGACGGCAGCAGGGCTGGACTTATTCTCACCAGTCTGGACGGAGTAATCATGGAGTATGCCCTACGGTTCGAGTTCTCGGCCTCAAATAACGAGACTGAGTATGAGGCGCTCATCACCGAACTAAATCTTTCTAAGGAGCTTGGAGTCCAGCAATTGAAGGTCTTCGGTGAATTACAACTGGTCGTCGGTGACTTGCAACTGGTCGTCGGCCTGGTACGAGGAGAATTCGAGGCTTGAAGACTGTCGATGATTCAATATCTACAAAAGGTAAAGGGCATCACCTTAGCTTTTTGTAGTTTTGACATACAACAGGTCCCTTAGACGGAGAATGCAAGAGCCAACCTACGTCAAGATTAGCCACCTCGGAGACTGTCGAGCTGACCAAGTCCACCTACCTCGAAGTCTTGGTGGTACCAAGCATCGATGAGCTTAAGGCTGTACTGAACACCACCATCGAGCTGAACAGGATAGATCCTCTCATTGACTTCTTGAAGAACGACGTGTCTGCAGATCGGGCTGGAGCCTATCGGATAAAGCGCCAAGCCTCGCACTACATCCTCCCCGACGACAAGTTATACCGGAGATCGTTCTCGCTGCCACTCAACTGCCTCCATCCGACCGAGGCAGACTATGACTCTGGGAGGTGCATGAGAAAATTTGTGGCAATCACCTAGGAGACAGGTCCATGGCCTACAAAATTTTGCGGCAAGGATACTACTGGCTAGCCCTACAGAAGGACGCGGCCAACTTCATTAAGAGGTGTGATTGATGTCAATGCCATGCAAACATCCAACAACGACTAGTCGTGCTGTTGACGCCGATCAGTGTTCCTTGGCCATTTGCATAATGGGGAACTGACATCCTCGGACCCTTTCCACTGGCAATAGGGCAACGCTAGTTCCTCTTTGTGGCAGTGAATTACTTCATAAAGTGGGCAAATGCTAAGCCAGTGGCCTGGATTATTGAGGCCAAGGCCCGAGACTTCGTCTGGAAGGCCATAATTTGCTGGTTCAGACTCTCTCGAGTGATCTTTACAGACAACGGGCGCCAATTCGACAATGCCCAATTCAAGTTCTGCTCCAAACACGGGATCAACCGTCGGTTCACCTTGGTAACACACCCGTAGACCAACGAAGAGGCTGTGGTGACCAACCGGACTATCCTATGGGGCTAAAGGCAAGACTACTAAGCAAAAGGGCTATGGGACCAAGAGTTGTACAGTGTCCTATGGGCATACCGCACGACACATCGGATCTCCAATAGGGAGACGCCCTTCAACCTCGCCTTTGGAATGGAGGCAATGATCCTACTGGAGATCGGGCTTCCATCACACCATGTAGAAAGCTTCGATGACCAGACGAACTTAGATTAGCTCCGGGCAAACCTCAATCTCCTGGAAGAAATTAGGAGGGAGCAAGCTCGAGTCTGCTTGGCGACGTACCAGAGAAAAGCGGCCAGGTACTCCAACTCCAAGGTCAAGGGCATGCTCTTCCGACTTGGCGACTTCGTCTTCAGGAAGTGCGAAGCTCAGCCAAAGGAGCTCGAAAAGTTGAGCCCGAACTAGGAAGGACCATTTTGGATAACTAAAACAATGCGACGAGGGACATACAAGCTGGAGCACCTCAATGATGCTCCAATTCCACGAACTTGAAACTCTGACAACCTTCGTTTAATAGAAATCCTCTTGTCGTTTTTATCTTTCAGATCGAACGACCATAGTGACCGTATTCGACTTAGGACACCCTAGAGACGCCCAGACCCCAATAAAGGAGACCCTCAGGGAAGCTTGGGGCCTCCTTAAACCAAGCTCGCTCGAAATCCCTCTAAGAGCGATAACTCTAAAGATGGCCGACAAGGAAGACAACTTAGGGGCCGATTTGGGACCTCCTCAAGATCGAGCCGACTTGAAATTTCTCTAGGATCATAGCCCAGAGATGCCTCTAGGACCGTAGTCCAAAAATCTACAAGACCGAGCCCATTCGAAATTTCTGTAGAACCATAGTCTAGAGGTGCCTCTGGAATCATAGTCTAGAGATGAAAGGAGACACATCGGGCTGACCTAGAACCTCCTCAAGACCGAATCCACTCGGAATTTCTTTAGGACCATAGTTTTAGAGATGCCTCTGGGACTGTAGTCTAGAGTGAAATGACACACCTCGGACCGATCTGGGACCACCTCAAGACCAAGCCCACTCGGAATTTCTCTGGAACCATAGTCCAAAGATGCCTAATGAAAGGAGACACCCCAAGCCAACCTAGGACCTCCTCAAGTCTGAGCCCACTTGGAATTTCTCTGGGACCATAGTCCAGATATGCCTCTGGGATTGTAGTCCATAGGTGAAAGGAGACACCCCGGGCCGACCTGGGACCTCAAGAGCGAGCCCACTCGAAATTTCTTTAGGACCGTAGTCCAGGGATGCCTTTAGGACCATAGTCCAGAGATGATCAACAAAGGAGACACTCTGGGCCGACCTGAGACTTCTTTTAACCAAGTTTAGAATTTCTCAGAAGCCGAACTCTAGAAAGATTGATCGTGGAGCCTATGACAAGCTAAAGCTCTTCACGGAGAAGGTTCGGTGCAACAACCCGAACTCAAACCAAGAAACGAACAACACAAGTAAAGATTGAAGTCAGTTACTTTAGAAAATTCTTTGCTTTTATTATTTTTTAGTACATACATTGACCTCGGCAGAAGCCGAGCAAAAAGATCTACAAGACAATGTCGAAGCTTGGGGCAACGACTTGAACTCAAACAAAAGGCAAACAACGAAGACAAAAATAGAAGCGTTGGAATTGTTCCAACCCATTGAAAGGAGTTTCAATGATATTGTGATAGCTCACTACCAGACAGAATAGAACCTATAGGGTCACACACAATAGAGGATCTGATCGATCTGATGGTTGAATTGCGATTTAGAGTCGCAATAGTTCTTGATTATCAATTTATTTGATAATTGGTTTAACCCACTAAGAGTTATTGAGTTGAAGAAGGAATAATTGCAATTGGATTGCAATTTGATTGAATTAATTGGACTTAATTAATTGGGCTCAATCTTATTAGATAAGGTTCAAGAGTCCTACTTGGAGTAGGACTCCTAGAGTCCTAATTAGATTAGGACTTCAAATTATTAGAGTCCTACTTGGAGTAGGATTCCTAAAGTCCTAATTGGATTAGGACTAAAATTATATGAATCCTACTTGGATTAGGATTTCTAAAGTCCTAATTAATTTTGGTCTAATAGATGAAGATGACTTCTAATTGGATTAGGATTGAATAGTTCAATTGAGTCATGATCCAATTGGGTCCTAATTGGATTAGGACTCTTATGGATAAAGACTCCACATGGCACCTAATCCTCTTTAGAAGAGGCTTAAAACATCCAAATGAAATTAGCCCACGCCCCAACTTAATTTGGATTAGGATGGGGCGTGCATGATCAAAAAGGAAAAAGAGGGGCGTGTACCCCTCCTAATTTGATCCAAGGGCTGATGAGGGGCTTGGGGGCATGGCTCCTCCTAATTTTTAGGAGTCCACACCTAGGGCATCATAAGAAAGAAAAGAATAAAAAGGGGCTGGCCCCTTTTGGTTCTTGGTTCCTTTTCATGCTTGGCGGCCTCCTCTCCTCTTCTTCTTCCATCCACAAGGGAAAAGAAAAGGGAAGCAAGATTGGAGTCTTCTTCCTCCTCTTCATCAACCACATGGAAGAACACAGAGAGGAAGGTGTTCCACTCTTCTCTCCTCCTTCCTTCTTCCATGGCAAAGGAAAGAAAAGAATGTGTTTCTTCCTTCTCCTTCCTCCTCTTGAGAGCAAACAAGAGTTGATTGCTTAGAGGAGTTCCAACCATTAAAAGGGATCTCTGCAAGGGAGCTAGCACCCCGGTGAGATCACGACCTTGATCGATCCAGATCTTCGTGTGGATACCCGTAGAGGCCGGACACTTGTGCGGCTTCAAGCGAACCCGACTTCTACGATCATCAGATTGCGGTGAAGATCTACCCGCTCAAAGGTAAAGATATGATCTTTACTATTGCTATTGTTATAGTTATTAAATTAATCAAGTTTTTAATTTTAATCTTTCCTTTGAATTCATAATTTTCTGAGTTTGTGAACTCAGAATTTTTTTGAATTCTACCTTTCCTGGGACGTTCATGTGATGAACGATCTCGCGCGTGTGTTTCCGCTGCGATCGTCGCAACGCGTGCGGGAGTAACCCGACAAAAGAATATTGGTGAATATCCTTTGTTGATGCAGTGTGTAATATGGTGTGTACTAGACACATCCTTGGTTGATATTGGTTGAACACTTGATATTTCAAACCTTGATTTCACCACATGCATGATTTGTTGGCCCTTTTTTCAGTTTTTCACTTTCGGTTGTTACTGTTCACGTAGCTTTAGCTTTATAATGGCATTTATTTTGCCAGAAATTTGAAAATGTTGTTTAGAAATATTTAATATACTGGTATGTTATACCACTTATTGAAAAGTACATTGACTAAGGCCTTGTTTGGAGGAGCTTTTGGAGGACCAAAAAGCATTTTCTGGTCCTCCAAAAGTACTTTTAGATAAAAAATGGTGTTTGGTAAAATTTTCGAAAAGCTGTTTCAACTTTTGCGGAAAGCTGAAAACAGCTTTTGGGGAGAAGCTCCAATTTGGAGCTTTTCGAAAATATTGTTTTCAGTTTTATTGGGAAGCTGTTTTTTGAACCAAAATACCCCCATTTAAATCACACTTTTTTCCCCAAAATCCTTATCCTGCCTCTTCCTTTCTCCCTTTCCCTCTCAATCTTCTTCTTCCTTTCTCTCTATTTGTTAGAAAGATAAATGGTCATTAGAAGGATGAAAAATTAATTTACACTAATAATTATAATATTTTATATATTTATTATTGTATTATACTATAAATATAATATTATATTACATTATATCATAATACATTGATATGTTATTTAAATAATTTAATATTATATTAAATTATTATTCTATAATACATAATGTTATAGTACTATATTATAATAATATTATATTACATTATATTAATATTATACTATATCATATATTTATGTATTAATACATATTATATTTTATTATGCTCTGTTATATAATACTGGTAATGTCCTTTATGGTCATTTATTTTGTCACACAAAAGTACTTTCTCAGTTTGTTTACCAAACACATGTTAAAGTGTCACAGCACTTTAGAAATATAGTTACCAAACAGCAAACAGCATTTTATAAACACTCTGCTTTAAACAGCTCTACTTCTAACAGCTTTACTTCCAAAAGCTCTGCTACTAACAGCTCCCCCAAACAGGGCCTAAGTATTATCAGTAGTTAGAAATATTTAACATACTAGTGGTAACATTTTGATGACAACACTGTGGATACCTCTTATTGTATTGCTTTGCATATAATAAAACACCATTGCCTTATTTATTGTAAAAGTAATTTTATACTGTCAACAATTTATAATATTATGTATGGCATCCTGGTATACAACTGTTATGTTATTTGATCAACAGTTCGGAGGGGTCCAAAAACCATTGGGTTGATCATTATTTAGAGTAATTGTTTGTTGGTAATCTATAAAATCAAATAATAGCATATTGTTAGGTGTTAGGTATGGGGATAGTGAGAGTTGATCCTGAGTACCAATCCTAATGTGGGGGCCTCAATCAGAAAATCTATTGATAGGAAACGTAACTTTAGGAGATCCTAATTTACGACTTTGAAATACTAATAAACTAAAAATTAGAAATTCTGCACTTCCCATGTTTATTATACTCAAGTGGACCTGAAATAGTCTCTGACATGATGTCATGTTTTGTTTTTACTGGTGGCATTTAAATTCATTGCATGTGGCTTAAGGTGTACTTCATGATTGGTTTAACGGATTTAATGTATAACTGAATTTTGTCTCCATCTGCATGTAACGCACAGGGTTGAAACAGATCATGTGTGCTACTTTGAGCAGTGCTAGCATGATTCATATATTAAAGTCAAATGCAACTTCTGATATGTTACTGTTACCCGTTTTCCTCTGAATGCTGATGTGAAAAAGGCCAAGCATCCATTGTCACATAAAGTAATGGAGTTATTCTATGCTTAACAAATGACATTTCATTGACCAACCATGAACACCAATCAAGCACCTAATAGGAACTTGATAATTTTGTGAACCAACTCTCACCATTTGCATGATTTGTCAGGCTGAAGGAAAGAAAAGGATGAAAGCAATTGGCAAGGTTGAAGTACCACAAGAAGCCTTTATGGCTGTTTTGAGACTAGAAAAGGAAGTGATATGATATCCTGTGTAATCAAAATCAATCAAAGAGCCAAAATAATTGTCTGTTGCTAGCAACTTTTCTCGCCATCATGTGCTCAAGAGATATCCAAGTTCTATAAGAAGAGCAATGCAGGCTTCATAATTTACCCGTCATTCTTCTTCCCATATGCTTGCAGCTAATGGACATTAAAGGCCCCGAGTTGCTCGCTTGTTGATTTTTCCACTTCTATCAATTGCTTGCACCTAAACAGTCTTTTGCTTGGCCAGAATGCTGACTTGTACGTCCAAAATACACTCAGAAGGACAAAATGAAGCATTTATTAATTTATATGCAGCATTCATTCCACAGCTTAGGGGGTATGAGCAGGAAAAAATCTTCAAATTTTTCTTACATAAAATGATTTGTAAATCTCTGAGATTGATCCAATCAATATGCACTTTTATTTGAATAAGAGTCAGATTCTATTAGCTTTCCATAATGTAGTAGAGTATTTATTATTATCATATTGATTGCTTGAATAAGTGTCGGATTCTATTATGTTCTCATTTCTCATATCAAGGATCAAGAAGATCCTTCTCACACCCCAACTTGAATGCACAAGCTAGAGACATGGCAACGTCTTAGAGCTTTTAGAGCTATGCCCAATGAACACAATGAACATGGAAGGTTTCAACCTGTAATCCAGTCCTAACAACATTCCTGAATCATACAGGCAGGGTATAATTATCAGAGTTCTCGACGGTCTCCTGTACTTATTCAAAATACATGTAAAACTATTCATGGACCATGAACAGCATTCCCATGTACTTTCAGACACAGTAGGCCCCAAATTTGTTCACTGCCAAACAAGCCGGCGGCGGAAGAAACTTTTCACATCTCGGTACCAAAATTAAAATAAGCAAGTATTGCGTCCACAAGTCAATCGGTCTTGCTTTTTATCACACGCTCAAAGCTCTAACTTGCCGAAGCCTAAGGCTGCATTTAGTTGTGGGATAAATTTTGGAGGTGATGAGAAAAATACTGAACACCTCGTCCTCGGACCAGACTGACTTCGACAACATTGGTATAAATTGAGGTAGGTTACTTTTGCCCCAGCCGAGGAGCCAACCGACCGAGGAGCTAGTCAATCGAGATGAGCAACTTCATCTCCAGGAGCCAATCGTATTGATCCTAAAGGGATGATTTTGATGATACAAAATAGCTGAGTAAAATGTTGACTAATTTATTACTTTGAGTTTAATTGATTAATTTCAAAAAAATAAGAAGAAAGCCTTCAACTACTCTAAAAAGCAGATCATTTATCTGGAGCTCTACATCAAGAAGATAAACTACAAAAAAGCTATAAAAATATTTTTTGAAAGCTCACATACAAGATAGAGAGAGCTTTTTTAAAAATCGATTCAAGCTTGCAACAAGTTGACTTTGACACACTATCGCTATCTGATACGCCTTCAGAATCGACTCCAGCAGATAGCGAGTCGATTGCATAACAGTCTCAAAAGACAAACAAAAAGCTAAAAAATTTATCACATTGACAAGTCGACCCATAAAGCACATGAGCCAACTCCAGTTTAGCCAAAGTCGACCCCTAAATGGCCACAGCGAAAGGATAGAGAGCTGAAAGATTTGTCGCACTGGTGAGTCGACCCATTGGAACCACGAGCCGACTCTAGACAAACAAGGGTCGACCCTAGAAACAGACGAGTCGACCCTTGAACGACCACATTAAGGAGACAAAAAGCAGTGAAACTTAGTCCATTGAAGAGTCGATCTTTGATAACAACGAGTCGACCCCAGTCAGCTGACGAGTCGACCTTAAACTAAGAAAGCCGACTCCACAATGGCCACAGTAAAAAGACCAAGCACAGCAAAAGCTACAACAAGTTCGAGCCGACTCCTGAAGATCACGAGTCAACTCCTAAAAATGGTGAGTCGACCCCTCTACGCTTACAATACGGCTAGAAAAGTGCGAGTTTTCTTGTGAATCAAAACGGCTATTTTTATCTCACAACGACTCTATTACCTATCTAGTGGCTAGAAAAGTGTTCCAACCATCTCCAAAGAGTATAAATGCATAGGAACACAAAAAAAGGAAGGGCTTAACTAGTATAAAGACGAATCCACTAAAGTAGTGTAGGAACAGTCTGGGCAATCGGCCGTCGTGAATGCAACTAGCCATAGTGGCAGCTCTGCATCCGACGCATGGTCAGTACCATATGCCGCCCATGCCGAAGTCATACTACTAGTGACTAGTGCACATCACACCAACCCAGGTAACGACAAAATTGACACCCCTATATAAAGGGGCAATCCAAGGGGTCTCAAGTATGTGATATCATGCAGATAAATCACAGAGAACCACTCTTTGCTGAAATTTCTTTCTTCCATACTGTTGCCTCTCTATCCTGACTTACGTATCGAAGGGTCCTTCGTCGGAAAGTCTCCAAGGAGTGGACTTCTTGCAGGCCTCTGGAGGAAGCCAGCTACAGGCACACCTTAGCCACCTTGCTCGGCTCGGTACCCGGCGACCTCAAAGTCATCTCGGGTTACGCTTCGACCTCTATCCAAATTTAGCGGCAATAGATTAGCGCTAGCGGAAGGACACTCCCCAACGGCATTGATATCTAACAAAGGAATAAATTGCCAATATGAGGTCACGAGGATCTCGCAGTACATCGCTTGCTTCGCAACGCTGTGCTCAGACCTTCCGAGGATAGTTGGAAAGCCCAAAACCTGCTCTGCCAAAAAAAACCCGTGCCTGTGGACAACAAGCAGTCCCTTGCTCATTCAACAGGTGTAGGCACTGACCGCAGTGGTCCAAAGTCTACAGCAGGCAGCTACATGACCAGACCAGGTCCAGTTAGAGTCCGATTAGCCCAGTCACCACTCTTAGTCGCCAGCGCACCACATGTGTCGGGTTAGCCACCACTCTCGGGGTCGGAACCTCAAGAGGTCTCGCTAGAGTTGACACACTCATCGAAGCAGTCCTAATTGAGATGGGAAATGGGTCACTCTAAGCCCCCATTCTGGCAAGGACACTACTTCAAGCCTCCTACCTCCTGGCCATGTGGAGCCCCCGCCCTAGCAGGATGCCGACCTCGATAGGAGAATCAAGGAAATGGGTCAACCGATTTAGGCCCTCATGGTACAAACTCTAAGAGCGAACAACGACCTCAACTTTTCTTCGATCTCCCCTACTCTCGGTAGGTCTTGAATGAATAGATCCCACCTCAGTTCAATATGCCCCAAGTAAAGTTGTGTGACGACATCACCAACACTCTAGATCACTTGGAGAGCTTCAATGCTCACATGATGCTACATGTAGCCACTGACGCCATGCTTTGTAAGGTGTTCCCTATGACCCTTGGCAAGGCGACTCAGTTCTAGTTCTTCGGGCTTCAGCTCGAATCCATCCACTTCTTCGAGTAGCTCGCCCGCCTCTTCACGACACACTTCGTCTCCATCCAAAGATGATGTCTTAGTTCGGACACGTTGTTCGATATCAAGCAGAGGGAGAAAGAGTCCTTCAAAGACTGTCATCCGCTCTAATCCGGCGACACTAGAGGTCTGCAACCTGGATCAGTCGGTCACAATGTCAACAATAAAAGGTGGCTTGCAACTGTCACGCTTCCTCTTCTCCTTTGAGAAGCACTTTTCTGCCAACTTTGCCGAAATATTGGCATGAGCAGAAAAGTATGCCAATGCGGAGAAGGCTATGACCTCCCATTGAGAATTTGCTGGCAGAAGAGCCCTCCTAAAAAGGAGCTCGCGACGGCCAAAGAGCCCTCCTCAAAAGTTTGAAAGGTACACTCTTCTTATAGCTCTGAGGACTCCGAGGCTACTTCTACCCTCTGCATCACATAAAGGTCTTAGCGATCAAGAGATACCAGAAGCGGTACTACCGCTTCCACCAGGACCACGACTATGACACCGAAGAGTACATCCAACTCAAGGACGAGATCGAGGAACTCAATAGGTGCAAGTGGCTACACCAATACGTGCACGCTCGACAAGACTGAAGAGCTCTTGCTTTGACCACTAATCTGCCACCCTTGGAGCCAATCGACAATCGTCCGACAGTAGGCATCATCAACACAATCACTCGCAGGCCTCTTGAGGATCCAAGTGCTTCGAGCAGCTGAGCCCCCCAAGAAGTCGAAGCTGCCCCGAAGAGACAGCATATGGGAGACATCATCACTTTCTTCGACGTCGACCTAGGACTCTAAACTCCTCATGACAATGCTATAGTTATTTCTCTTGAAATTGCAAATTATGATGTAAAGAGAATACTAATTGATAATGAAAGTTCGGCTGACTTGTTGTTCTATGATACTTTCCAAAGAATGAAGCTACCTCCCGAACAACTTTGGAAAGTCAATTCCCCTTCGGTTAGCTTCATAGGGGACTTTGTCCCCATAGAAGGCGTGATCAATCTGCCGGTCACCACAGGACAAGAGCCTCAAAGCAGCACACTGAGGCTGAACTTTCTGGTGGTTTGGGTCCCCTTAGCTTACAATGCAATTTTAGGCCAACCTGGCCTCAATACCTTCTAAGCTATGGTGTTAACTTAACACTTGCCCATTTGATTCCCCATAAAAAGCAAGGTTGGAGAAATTTGAGGTGGCCAAGTAGTAGCTCGCCAATGCTACATGGCCACCCTCAAATGAAAAAAGCCAGTGGAGACTCTACAGATTGAGAGGCTCGACATAAGGGATGAGGTCAAGAAGCAGTAGGGAGAATCGGCCGAAGAGCTGGTGATGGTCCCACTGAAGGAGGACGAACCCGATCGGACTGTGCAGATTGGCTCAAGACTAGACCAAGAAAATCGAGTCAGGATGATTGGCATTCTTCGGGCCAATGCTGATGTCTTCGCCTGGTCATCTACCGACATGCCAGGTATAAGTCCTAAGGTGATAGTTCACAAGCTCAACGTCGACCCAACTCATTGACCTTTGTTGCAAAGGAAGAGGAACTTCTTTTTTGGATAAAGGTAAGTGTGTATATATCCAAATTGAAGAAATGACGTACAAATGCACAGGGGCATACCCCAGAAATCAAAGGCTAGGAGGGCATACCCATCTAGCCACAACAACTAACTACAAAGCTTGTAAGAACAAAATGATGAGAGTGTCAAAAGATATCATCAGAGAATCCCCACAAACTGTGAAGCCATCTATTAGCAGGAGATGGAATCACACCCCGTGTGAGATTAATCCGAGTCACAATACAAAAAGTAATCTCTCTCAGAAGAACACACTCATGTGTAGGGCCATCGCCATGCAAACGAGCATTACGTTCTCTCCAAATGTAGTAGACCGCAGCTGCCACCATAAGCTTTGTAGTTCGACCCAAGAGTGAACGACCATCCATGTGAGAAAGCCAAGAGATCGTATCCATCCATCTATGCGAGGCCCACGAAATATTACACTTCGCACAAAGAACGGACCAGATGCGCTGAGAGAATGGACACTCAAAAAATAAATGATCCACATCCTCATGCCCACCCCCACACAAAACAAATTGGGCGACCTGAATAATGCCAAAGCGTATAAGATTAGCTTGAGTATACAAGGCATCCCGAATGTCTAACCAAAGAATAAAGGACATCCTTGGAATAGCTTGGCTATGCCAAACAAGCTTCCAACAGTCCACTCTACTATGATGCGGGCGCAACGACTCCCAAACACCACGAACAGAGAAGGAACCCTTCGGAGCATCAATCCACTGCAAGACATCCGGCCTTCTGCTATCTGGCCGGAATGAAGTAGGAGTACTACTAATGAGCTCAAGCCATGCAGGGGAGCGAGAGATAGGCCAGTGCCACTCCTGGCCGTCAATAATAGCCTCCACCTTGGCATTCTGCCCAAGGCCAGAATCATAGATAAACCTTTTCCCAAACACCTCAATAAGAGGACCAAGGGGATGCCAATGGTCAAACCAAAGTGAAATACTACTCCCATTGCCCACTCGATATCTCATCTTCCATCGAACAAGGCTGCGAAGACTAAGAATCTTCCGCCAACTCCAAGAGCAATCCCTGAGGCATTTGATCTTCCAAATACTTTTGCCTCGCAAAAGATAAGAGCGAACCCAAGAAGACCAAAGAGAGTTACCGTCATCATTACAGAGAGCCCATAAGTGTTTGGTCATGGCTGCCCTATTCCAAGTCACCATGTTCTTAATGCCCAAACCCCCTTCCTCCTTAGGCAAACAAATATTGTCCCATGCTACCTTCGCACCTCTAGTGCTAAGCTCACAACCCTTCCAAAGGTAAGAGCATAAAGTGGATTCCACCTTCTTAATAATTGATTTGGGCAAGATGAATAAGGAGGACCAATAAACTTGGATGGAAAACAAAATAGATTTGATGAGTTGTAATCTACCTGCAAAGGAGAGAGCACAGCAAGTCCAACTCTTGGTTTTGGCAATAATCCGGTCCACCAACACCTTACAATCAGTAGCCTTTAACTTAGTCGTTATAAGTGGCACACCAAGATACCTAATCGGAAGCGCTCCTTCATTATACCCGAGGATATCCAAAAGCTGCACTCGAAGCTCGGAAGGCACTCCACAAATGAACATGCTGCTCTTATCTGGATTTGGTATAAGTCCAGAGAAGTCTCGAAATTGCTGAAGACAACCACCGATCAAAGACACAGAAGCCAAATCCGCTTTACAGAAAATCATAAGATCATCTGCAAAACACAAGTGAGAGATCTTTTTCTTTTCACAACGCCAATGGCACTTGAAACCACTATCCCTTACCATATTAGCCATCAGACCTGAAAAGACCTCCATGGCTAGGACAAAAAGATAAGGTGACATAGGATCCCCTTGCCGCAAGCCCCGACCCCTAGGGAAGAATCCATGAAGTTCGCCATTAATAGAGATGGAGAAGCGAGTAGTGGAGATATACTCCGCAATCCATCAACTCTATCTGGAAACCCCATAACACGTAATACAGCCAGTAAAAAATCCCACTGAACAGAGTCATATGCCTTCATTAGATCCACCTTAAGAGCACATCTCGGAGAGCCACCAGAGCGATGATAGTTCCGCATTAACTCTTGGCAGAGGATAATATTATCACTAATACGTCGACTCGTAACAAAGACCGTTTGGAAAGATCCCACCAATCCCGGAAGTACCACCTTCACCCTATTTGCTATGAGCTTTGCAATACACTTGTAAACAGTGTTACAACAAGAAATTGGTCTAAAGTCCTTTACCTTGGTAGGGTTTTGAATCTTAGGAATCAAAGAAAGTGTTGTAGCATTTACTTGTTTCAGAAGATGCCCGGAGGAGAAAAAAGATTGGATAGCCGCTATGACATCTGCCCCAACTATATTCCAAGCCTTCTTAAAGAAGCCAGCACTAAAACTATCTGGACCGGGAGCCTTGTTGTCCTTCAAAGAGAACATCGCCATCTTTATTTCGTCATCTGAAACAGATCGATCTAAATCCTCCCTCTGAATCTCAGTGAGCCGCTTTGAAAGGACTCGCTGAAGCATGTCCTCATCAACACCCGCAACCTCATGAGAACCTAGAAGATTCTGAAAGAACTGCACAATGGTGTCACTGACCTCATCCGGAGTCTCCACCCGAGCCCCATCATCAGTAGAAATAGATGTGATCTTGCTACGACTCTGAAAAAGCTTCATAGATTGGAAGAAGAACCTCGAATTCTTGTCTCCCAAATTCAGCCACTGAACCCGAGCCTTTTGCTTCAAAAAAACTTTCTTCCGCTCTGCTCAACTCCAAATAATCTTTAATGAGCATTGACTCCTCGGGGTGAAAAGTCGAGTCAAGAGGATGACGCTGAATCATACGTTGTACCTCCTCCAAAGCCTCTTTAGCTCGCACCACTCGCCGAGGCAAATTTGCAAAGAACTCCTTATTGAACTTTTTCAACTCCCCTTTCAAATGCTTCAACTTATGGCATAGTTGATACATTGGACTTCCTTTTATATCTATAGCCCATGCCTTAGCTACCACGCATAGAAATTGCGGATGCTCAGCCCAAAGATCAAAGAATTTAAATGGTGTTTTTCGCGAAGGTAAGGCAGCAAGTGTTACCACCATTGCAGAATGATCCGAAACACCGGAGGGAGGAAAGTAAGCTTCAGAGCCTGAAAAGTCACACTCCCATGTCAAATTGGCAAAGACCCGGTCTAGCTTCTTCATAATAGGAGCCTTGTCCTGCCGATTAGACCACGTGAAGAGACTGCCATTCTGTCGTAAATCACTTAGACCAGATTGAAAGAAACAAGTAGCAAGGTCATTCTGCCAAGAAGGCCAACTATGAGAGCCCCCAACCATCTCCTCTTGTGACTTTATAGCATTGAAGTCCCCCATGAGCACCCATGGAGAAGATTCCCATCCCACACTGCAAGAAACTAAATCAGCCCACAATTCACTCCGCTTAATAGGGCAATTATCACCATACACAATTGAGACAATGAAAGAGGAATCCTTAGCAAGATCCCTAACATGCACATGCATCACTTGGTCAGATGAATTTATAAGAACCACATCCAACTCCTGTGGATTCCAACCAGTCCAAATCCGTCCATGAGAAGAAGCATTATAGTTGCACAGTAAACCCCAATTTCGAAAGATGGTGTTCGCCAGCTTTTCTTTATTCTCTCTTTAACTTTAGTTTCCACCAAACCACAAAGTGACAGTCTTTCCTTTCGAATAAGTTGTTGCACTTCTGAATGCTTGAAAGGGTCATTCAAACCCCTAACATTCCAATAGTCAATAATCATAAAAACTAAGAAAAGAGAGAGAAATCAAGCTCCATAAAGGATTAACTCCATTTACCCCCCCCCCCCCCCCCCCCCCTCGGGGAGTAGTATTTCCGCCCTTTCTTGCCCTTGCCACCTGACCCTTTCATCTTCTTCTTTTCAAGCGAGTCCTTTGCCTTAATAGTCATCTGATTAGCCATAGGAGTAGTAGCACCATCAGCACAAATAGCTAGCAATTGTGGAGTAGTTTCATCCATTTTGGGTGTATGCTCTTCAACATCATTTTCAGAAAAATAACACTCTCCCTCTTCAAATTCCACATTATCCTGAAGGTCCTCAAAAGCAATGAATGGAAGCGTGGACTTCTCATCCATCCTCTCCGAGCTAGGTGAATGTAAAACAATCGCATTAGATGGTGTTGCCTCCAATTCACACCCACAAAGTGCTGTCAACCCTTTATTCTCACAATGAGAAGTTGAAGGTACCCCACATTCCATCGGTGACTTTCCTTTTTTATGCCTTGTAACTTCTTGCCATTCACCTTCACTAGTAGAACCCATCTTAGGCACCACTTTGTCACCACCATCGATCTTAGGAACCCAAACTTGCATTGTTTTCTCCTTGGCCACCTTAGGGCAAGTGCCATTCGAATGGCCAAACACTCCACAAAGTCCACATTTATGAGGCAGCCACTCAAAGTCAACAACAACACATATTTGCTCCCCATTAGGGCATTGCAAATCAAATTCCTTAATGAGATCCTCAGAAGAATCAATCTCCACACAAACCCGAACAAAACTAAGTCGCTTCCTTGCAAGGGTGATGTGATCCGCATGCAAAGGAATCCCAACAGCGCTAGCCACAAAGCTTAAGCCTTGAACAGTCCAATATTCAAGTGGCACATTGTAAAGCTGAACCCACACCGGGATCTTCCGCATATCTTCTTTGGCCAACTTCAAGTTAGGTTGCCACCTTTTAAGCACTAGCGGCCTATTCGCCATATGCCAAGGAGCCTTGTCTAGGATGTTGCATGCATGCTCAACGCTATCAAACTTGAAGAAGAAGAAGCCACTTTCAGAAGCTAGAACCTCTTTCAATCCCGAACTACCCCATATCTTATGAGCAATCGAATTCACAATTGGAAATGGGAGCTTATTTCCAACAAAGTAGCCAATGAGAGTAGTCTTCCATACCTCACACCCTTCTTCAACAATGCTAGGAGGTGGTAGCACCTTAACCCGACCTTCTTCTCTCAATAGTGGTTCATAATGTAACGAATGAGAGGTCTTGGAATGTTCTACCAATTGAGGCCCACGCAATACTAAAGCTAGGCTGAACTTTAGGATTTTCAGCCACAATCACACTAGGCCCATTGGTATGCACGGCCCCCACAAGATCATAGCCCACTCCGAGGCCTTGAGCTTGATTCAAACTTGAAGGAGAGGCTGGCTGACTTTTTTTGGAGATAAATGAATCTCCCAAAGGCAACTGATCATTCAAATAATTCCCAAAAGTAGTAGCTTGCAATATAGGAAAGTTACCTAGTTGGGCTTGAGAGACAAAGGAAGGAGAGGGTGGCTGACTTAATTTGGAGAGATTTAAATCTTCTAAAGCCAGCAGATTTTTGAAATTCTTCCCATAATTACTAGCTTGCAAGGAAGGAAAGTTTCCTTCATAATCAGCATCATTCATAGGCAATAATTTACTTCCGAAAATAGCTCCTTTGCCATCAATAGAAAAATCTCCATTTGAATTTCGCAGCAGTTGTTGAGGGAAGAGTATTGCCGCTGTAGGAGGCTGTATTGCCCCTTGAGGAGGCACACCACCATCACCAATGGCTCCAAACCGACCTCCATTCTCATCTCCAAGTGTATGCACCATATGATCCAACCCAGCAACTTGAACGCCACCATTAACATCTCCAACCTTGGTATTTGGCAACCCCAAGGCTATTCGTGCAGAACTAGCATCCACCACTCCCTTCTTGTCACTAAGAACAACCTTTGAACTAGCAGCACCACCACACTTAGACCCACTCGGATTAAGATTCAAAGCACCTCAACCAGGGCCTAAACAACCAATAACTCCACCACCAACAAGATTCTTCTTCACCTCACCATCATTCGAAGGAGAATCCATCAAAGAGGTGAAAAGAAGAGCCCACCAGAACCAAACAATCCCGCAGAAAAAAAAACCACCAAAGTAATCGGATCAAAAAGAGGCTAATCCAACTACATAAGAGAGAAAAGAAGGAACAATCGTAATCAACAAGAAGGATGATCACGAAGGAAGAAGAGAAATAAGAGAGGGAGGGAGGAAGAGAGAGAGGTCCTCATTAGACCGTCTCTCTTGCAAATGAAGGATGAACTGAATCCAAAAGAGGAACTTCACCATAAAAAGGTAGCAAATCATAAACTACGAGGTTGACAAACTCCTAGAGGCTAGCTTTGACTGTGAAGTAGGTATCTTGACTGGTTGGCCAATGTTGTTCTTGTGATAAAAGCCAATGAAAAGTGCCAAGTCTGCATCGGCTACACTAACCTAAAAAAGGCATGCCCAAAAGATAGCTTTCCATTCCCGAGGATTGATCAGCTCGTGGATGCGACCTCGAGGCACCAACTACTGACCTTCATGGATGCTTTCTATGGGTACAACCAGACTCAAATAGCGCCTAAGGATGAGTAGAAAATGGCCTTTCTTACTGATAGAGGCCTCTACTGCTACAAGGTGATGGATGCCCTTTGGCTTAAAGAATACCAGGGCAACTTACCAATGCTTCGTGAATATGATCTTCAAAGAGCAGATTGGCCGAAACATGGAGGTGTATGTGGATGATATGCTCATAGAAAGCTGAGTAACAGAGCAGCACATAGCCAATCTAGAGGAGACCTTCACGACTCAGAGGAGGTACCAAATGAAGTTCAACCCAATGAAGTGCGCCTTTGGGGTCACCTCGAGGAAATTCTTGAGATTCATGGTGACGCAACAAGGCATCGAGGTAAATTTTGAGAAGATCCGAGTAGTGCAAGAGATGCAATTGCCATGGAATGTCAAAGAAGTCCAATGCCTAACTGGACAGATCGCCACACTTGCGAGGTTCATCTCCAGATCGGCAGAGCACTGCCTCCCAAGGGATTTCAATGGATTGAAGAGTGTCAAGTGGCCTTCGATCGACTAAAAGAGTACCTCAGGTCGTCGCCTCTCCTCACAAAACCACAGGTTGGAGAAATGCTCTACTTATACTTAGCCATTTCTCCTTCAGCTATGAGTTCAATCTTGGTGCGAGAAGAAAGAAGGTGCTAAAGACCGACCTATTACACAAGCCTAATCCTACGAGACATCGAGACCAAATACTCTAGGTTGGAAAAGATGGTCTACGCCCTCATCATCTCGGCTCGAAAGCTTCGACCGTATTTTTAGACCCATTATGTCACAATCTTGACCAACTAGCTAGTGAGGCAGATCATACAAAAGCCCAAAAATATAGGTCGGATGGCAAAATGGGCAGTGGGGCTCGGAGAGTTCGACCTGGAGTACTGACCTCGATCGTCAATCAAGGCACAGGTGCTAGCGGATTTTCTATTGGAATTTACCATACTTGATGAAGATCGTACTGATCTCCCTAAAAAGAAGACCACAAAGCGGCCGTGGATCCTACATGTAGATGGGTCATCAGGCTTGGAGGACAGCGGGGCTAGACTCATACTCACTAGCCTTGATAGAGTAATCACAGAGTTGTTAGGAATTATGTCATAAAAGTCAATCGTCAGCCTGTTGATAATTGAATTGTATATGAATCAATGAATTAATAAAATGTTATTTGGCATTATTCATCGCATATATTTTGTACATCTTCTTAAACTCTTGTAATGTGATGAAGTCCTTAGGAGTCTTTTAATAGATAAAGGAGGACTTGTCTATGAGTCCTTAAACCTGTTCGCGACCAAACGATATGCTATTACTAGGACAATAGCAGTATCAAGAATAGGTCGTTGTGTGCCATATCTTTGATTGTCCTCTTAACCAAAGAGTGTAGAGACACTGATATGACACACAGGCAAAGTGTAGGAGTATATTTCACTGAACGTGACCATTTTCGGAATGCTCTGCTGTCAAGAGATGTTCCGAGTGGATATGGGTATAGGTATCCCTCAGACCTAAGATTACCACGGTGACTTGCAAGCAACTCACTGTACTTTGGTATCAGACTATCTAAATTTCTAATTCAGTGATGGAAGGCTACTGGGTGCAGTCAAGTACTTGCAAAGTCGATGCGTGGGTCAAGATGGAGTTAACCCCTCCTAGTGACAGGAGATAATGCCCTTATATTCAATTTAGCAAAACCTTAGCCAGGATAATCCTTTTGAGGAGTCATAGGATTTGTAAAGTTGAAACATATTTTGGATGCACTGATTAAAGAGTTGACAGAACTCTGAAGTCATCCTAGGGATTTGGAATCATAGGGATTAATTATACGATAACCATAGTCCAAGGGTTCTTGAATGTTGCTTTGCAATCATTCGGCCTATCCGGACATCGGGTACCATTGCTAGATGGTCATTTTGATTAGTATAGGAAGTTGTTCTTGTTCTACTGGCTTAGGTTCGAACCTATGGGGTCACACACATAGAAGTTTCTAAGTTGATCAAATGGCTGACAAACGATTAAGAATCGCCCAGGGGTATATTGGTTAATTCAATTGACAAATTACCCTAAGCAAAGGTTGCAATAAAATAATTATTAAATTATTGAAGGATTAATTAGCAATTAGATTGCTAATGAACTCAATCTGATTGAATGATTGGGCTTAGGTTGAGCCAAATTGAATAGGATTCAATTTGGGCTACATCAGGGTTTGACCTAATTGGATTGGGGTCGATCCAAGTAGATTGAGCTTGACCCAATTGATGGAACTTGACCCAATTGGATTATGCTTGACCCAAGTCAATTAGAAGTTATTATTTGATAAGGTTTATGAGTCCAAAAATTCAGAATTGGATAAGGAGAAGAATCCCTAAATTTTAGGAGTCTAGCTTTATCTCTTGGAGAAGATTGACACCTCATCCTTATCCTCTTGGTAATCCTTCTTAGGGAAGGAGTGTTCCACAAAATTAAGAGAAATTATTGTCCTCTTAGCTGCCATATTTTTTAGAATTTTTGGAGATTTTATCAGCCAAATAAGTTGGCAAAAATAGAGGTGTGGCGTGGGGGTTCAAGGCTATAAAAAGACCTCCACGCCTAGGGTTCATGATATGCTTCTTGGGTTTTCAAAAGGGTTCTGAAAGTTCTGAGATTGTGCTGTCCTCCTCTTCTCCTTCCTCTCCTTCATCTCCATCCTTCATCTTCTTGAAGAAAAATTAAAGGTTGAGTGCTTCGAAAGAAAAAGGTTCAGCCATTGCAGCATCTCTACGCGAGCTAGCACTCCCGCAGATGTCGATCTTCCTGGAGGTTCGCATGGACGATCCATAGAGGCCGAACACGTGTACGGCTATAGAGCATGATCAAGGAGTCTCATCAAAGACCTCTAGCAAATCAGATATGAGATTTGATCTCATTAAAAATTATGATTAGATCTTAAACATGGTTGCTGAAATTTCAGGGTTGCTGAAATTTTAGAATTGTATGTTAGACATACAATCAAAGTTTCATGCTTTACATAAACATTTAAATCTTGGTTTTCATTTTTATGTTAGAGATAAGATCTCAAGCATGCATGAAAATTAAAGAGTTTAATTTTTAATTGCTTTCGCTGATTTCTAAAAATTTTTAAAAAATAATGCATGCAGCCCGCAAGGGTTCCTTTCAATGGGATCAGAGCCAGATTCATGTAGTGTTTAAATGTTTATGTTTAAAATATGATTTCTAATCCTAGTAGTCAAGTAATTAGATTGGGTGGATCACCAGACCGTCTGGTCATAGGAGAAAGAAGGGTTTCATGACCCTCTCTTCCCATTCAATGGTGTCTCCTAAGGCGTGTAGGGGTGCCATTGTGATCAAATCCCATGAAGATAAACCACGAAAAGAAGATTAAAAGTAGTTTTAATCTTTGTATTTAAATCTAAAATCATAATATGTTGAGATTAGGTCTAAAAGAGATTTATGATTGATATATTTTCTGTTTTTGTATGTTAAATCAGATCTGAAAATAAGATGCATATTGTCACGTACGAAGAGATTTCAGAGTTAATCCCAATAACGTGCGGCTCGGTCTACCGAAGATAACCGATCAGCCTTCCTGGCGTGGGTACCTAGTCTCTATGACTTAGGTCACGCCTAACAACAATAATGCAGCGAAGCACAACACCAGAAAACACCACGAAGGAGAAGGAGAAATATAGGGGAAGAGAACTTTATTGAATAACCACTCAACTGATTACAATAAGCTCTCCTGACCTCTCCAGCGCTACCGGATGCTAATCCCTCCCCTTTGAGGGTCCTCTTATAGAGGAGCAACATCCAATTACAAGTCCCTCCCGAACTCAACTTCCCATGCACAAGATAAGGATGAATTCTATATAAGATCGCAAAACCCTGATTCCCGCAGGATTCTGCGCAATCAGATAAAACAGCCAAGTTCGTGCCCCAAACGAACTCAGATTACCATAAAACTGGATTCGTTGGATTCGGGATAAAAAAACCCTTCCAGATGGCACCTTTCCACTTTGAACGGACTTCTATAGAGTTTCCAAAATGCCCCTCAAAGTGAAAGCGCGTGGAAACAGCGTTACAGCCACGTCTTCTAACCATACACGTTTTCAGATACAAAAACGTGTTAAAACGTGTCCCTTTCCTTCTGGAGACTTATGCCACATTCCTCCATCAGTGGCACATGTTTTCATGCATCCCAATTTCCCGGATTCAGTCCATGCTTCGAGATAAGCCCACAACGCTGAATCAGTCTCGTTGCAGCAGCTTTCCTCCTGATGATGAACCAGCATGTATTCTCAACAATACACGCCTTGGAGCACGTGCCCACGGCCCCATGCTCTTGGGTATTCCTCCTAGATCTTGCACACGTTTCCCTAGGTGATCCTAGGGCCCAGATTTGGTCTCCAAGTTGCCCAAATCTCTAGAGAGCACCGTCAGACCTCGAACCCATCCAGCGAACTGATCTGGTTTATACCTTGATTCGCGTCCGGTCCAACCCCGATTCGAGGAGCCGTGATTCCCTCCCCCACCTAAGCCGAAGTCGCCCCTGACGAGGGTAGGCGGTATTCGTTGATGATATCCTCGAACTGCCATAGTTCGTCACCATATTTCCAGCTTGCTTCTGAATCTGATAGTCCTTTCCATCGGACTAAGTATTGCACATGGTTACCCTTTTTCCTGTCCGCCTTGATTTCAAAAACCTTCTTGGTGTAAACTCGTACGGCCACTGGAGCTCGCCCGCTTCGAGCCCGAGAAGGGTCAGTTGTGTCCTCTCTGAATGGTTTCAACAAGGACACGTGGAACACCGGGTGCACTTTCAGCTTGGAAGGCAGCGATAATCGGTATGCTGTCTCTCCAATTTGATGTGTGATGATGAAGGGACCTTCATACCTCCTCACAAGTGCTTTATGGTAGCCCGACTTCAATTTCATGTGATGGTAAAGCTTTACCAATACCCGATCACCAACCTAAAATTCAGCTGCCCGCCGCTTTATGTCAGCCCACTTCTTCATCCGTTTGGTCGCCTTCAACAAGGACATTCCTTCAAGAAGTTGAAGGTACCCCACATTCCACCGGTGACATTTCTTTTTTACACCTTGTAACTTCTTGCCATTCACCTTCACTAGTAGAACCCACCTTAGGCACCACTTTGTCACCACCATCGATCTTAGGAACCCAAACTTGCTTTGTTTTCTCCTTGGCCACCTTACGGCAAGTGTCATTCGAATGGCCAAACACTCCACAAAGTCCACATTTATGAGGCAGCCACTCAAAGTCAACAACAACACATATTTGCTCCCCATTAGGGCATTGCAAATCAAATTCCTTAATGAGATCCTCAGAAGCATCAATCTCCACACAAACCCGAACAAAACTAAGTCGCTTCCTTGCAAGGGTGATGTGATCCGCATGCAAAGGAATCCCAACAGCGCTAGCCACAAAGCTTAAGCCTTGAACAGTCCAATATTCAAGTGGCACATTGTAAAGCTGAACCCACACCAGGATCTTCCGCATATCTTCTTTGGCCAACTTCAAGTTAGGTTGCCACCTTTTAAGCACTAGCGGCCTATTCGCCATATGCCAAGGAGCCTTGTCTAGGATGTTGTATGCATGCTCAATGCTATCGAACTTGAAGAAAAAGAAGCCACTTTCAGAACCTAGAACGTCTTTCAATCCCGAACTACCCCATATCTTATGAGCAATCGAATTCACAATTGGAAATGGGAGCTTATTGCCAACAAAGTAGCCAATGAGAGTAGCCTTCCATACCTCACACCCTTCTTCAACAATGCTAGGAGGTGGTAGCACCTTAACCCGACCTTCTTCTCTCAATGATGGTTCATAATGCAACGAATGAGAGGTCTTGGAATGTTCTACCAATTGAGGCCCACGCTATACATTAATAAAGCTAGGCTGAACTTTAGGATTTTCAGCCACAATCACACTAGGCCCATTGGTATGTGCGGCCCCCACAAGATCATAGCCCACTCCGAGGCCTTGAGCTTGATTCAAACTTGAAGGAGAGGCTGGCTGACTTTTTTTGGAGATAAATGAATCTCCCAAAGGCAACTGATCATTCAAATAATTCCCAAAAGTAGTAGCTTGCAATACAGGAAAGTTACCTAGTTGGGCTTGAGAGACAAAGGAAGGAGAGGGTGGCTGACTTAATTTGGAGAGATTTTAATCTTCTAAAGCCAGCAAATTTTTGAAATTCTTTCCATAATTACTAGCTTGCAAGGAAGGAAAGTTTCCTTCATAATCAGCATCATTCATAGGCAATAATTTACTTCCGAAAATAGCTTCTTTGCCATCAATAGAACAATCTCCATTTGAATTTCGCAGCAGTTGTTGAGGGAAGAGTAGTGCCGCTGTAGGAGGCTGTATTGCCCCTTGAGTAGGCACACCACCATCACCAATGGCTCCAAACCGACCTGCATTCTCACCTCCAAGTGGATGCACCATATGATCCAACCCAGCAACTTGAACGCCACCATTAACATCTCCAACCTTGGTATTTGGCAACCCCAAGGCTATTCGTGCAGAACTAGCATCCACAACTCCCTTCTTGTCACCAAGAACAATCTTTGAACTAGCAGCACCACCACACTTAGACCCACTCGGATCAAGATTCAAAGCACCGCAACCAGGGCCTAAACAACCAATAACTTCACCACCAACAAGATTCTTCTTCACCTCACCATCATTCGAAGGAGAATCCATCAAAGAGATGAAAAGAAGAGCCCACCAGAACCAAACAATCCCACAAAAAAAAAAAAACCACCAAAATAATCGGATCAAAAAGGAGGCTAATCCAACTATAGAAGAGAGGAAAGAAGGAACAATCGTAATCAACAAGAAGAATCAAGGATGATTACGAAGGAAGAAGAGAAATAAGAGAGGGAGGGAGGAAGAGAGAGAGGTCCGCATTAGAACCTTACTAGGACACTAGGACAATCGCATTATCGCATTATGCTTGCTATAGCAACATATTTAGATTATAAAATATGGCAAATGGATGTAAAAACTGCCTTCCTAAATGAAAATTTGGAAGAAGAGGTGTATATGACACAACCTAAAGGTTTTACATCTGCAGATGAATCTAAAGTGTGCAAGCTTCAGAGATCTATATATGGATAAAAGCAAGCTTCACGGAGTTGGAACATACGTTTTGATAAGGTGATCAGAACGTATGGCTTCATTAAGAATGAAGAAGAAGCTTGCATATATAAATGGGCTAACGGTTCAGTAATTGTATTTCTTGTTTTGTATGTAGATGACATTCTCTTAATCGGGAATGACATCCCTGCATTACAAGGAATAAAAGTTTGGCTTTCATCACAATTCTCCATGAAAGATTTGGAAGAAGCATCCTACATCCTAGGGATGAAGATCTATAGAGATAGATACCGTGCTAAAGAGGTTCAGCATGTTGAATTCCAAGAAAGGCCATCTTCCGATGGGCCATGGAATTCATCTCTCTAAAATGATCCTAATCTAATCCATGGAGATCAAAGATGAAGTTTAAAGTTTTTTGTTTGAAAAACTTGAGTCGACCCCTAAGGAAAAAGGACAAGTTTGAGTTCACTTTGGCATATTTTCTTCAAGTGGCACAGTCAATGAGTCGACCTCCGCAAAACATGAGTCGACCCTTGTGTAGTTCAAATTAAATAGAGAGCATGTACCGCCTGAGACAAAGTTTGAAGAGTCGACCCTTGCTCCAAATGAGTCGACCCCCAAAATTGGAGAGTCGACCCTTGCGTTTGAAGAATCAACCCCAGTTCAGTCTCAGTGTCAGACAGAAAAACTACTGGATGAGTCGACCCTTGTGTTTAAAGAGGCGATTCCTGAAGAAGATGAGTCGACCCTTAAGGTTAAAGTGTCGATCCTTTGAACTTATCACAGCAAGAGCCGTCTCAATATCTTGAAGTGCCGACCCAGAATAAACATGAGTCGACCCCTGAGTTACATGAGTCGACCCCTGTACTACTGGGACCACAACGGAAAGCTTGAAACAACTTTTGTCTTCTTCTGTAACAGAAAAGATTCCCATCAGAATGGAAAGAAAGTAATTCAAATCCCTTTGAAGAACTTGTCTATAAATTCAAGGGAACCTTTGAAGGGAAATAACAAGGAAAAGAGAGAAATATTCCGTCAAAGAAAGAAAAGTTTTCACAAAAGAAAGGAAAAGAAAAGGCTAAACAGTTCATCATCCTCACCGGCATTCATCTGAAACTTTTTACTGTGAGAAAATCAGTCGAAGCTTCTCATCACATCAAGAAGAGCTGGTGTTCGAGCATTGGGACACTCTTCCACAGCCAACCTCTTCATCAGCTTCAGCTTTCATTTTTATTGATTCATTCTATATACTCTGAAGTTTTAAATTTTCTGGTTACAGCTTTTATTTATTTGGATTAATTGTTGCTGTGACAGTTTTATTGATCTGAAATAAAGGCTCTTCCAAGCCTTGATTGGAAGTTGCTGAATTGGGAGTATTCAGCAAGGGAAAAAGTTTTTGGTTGGTTTGTTTGAAAACCAACTGGGTTGTTTGTGAGCCCGGAAAAACAAACAGTGTAAAGTTTTTGGTTGGTTTGTCTGAAAACCAACTGGGTTGTTTGTGAGCCCGAATAACAAACGATGATAGGTTTTCGGTTAGTTGCTTGGAAAAACCAACTGGGTTTTTGATTATGAGCCCGAAAAATAATCAGGCTCTAAACTGCTGGATTATAGTGAAATCTTAAGCTAGGCTTGGGGAGTGGATGTAGGTGCTGGGAGTGCACCGAATCCCTATAAATTCTGGTGTTTGTGTGTGTGGTTTATCTCTCTTCTTCCACTGCATATTTCTGACTGTTTTCCTCTTATTCACTGCTTTATTTGTGCAACCTTATTTCCACTGCATATCTCAAGCTAGAGGATAACTGTAACTCATTCACTTCATGCTATTAATTTTAAAAGACCCAATTCACCCCCCCTCTTGGGCTGCACCTCTGGGCAATAATAAGTGTGTTTAGATCAGATCTAAAGAGTATTTATGAATGATTTAGTTACTGATTTTGCATAATTAATCAGATCTGAAAATCAGTTGCATGTGATGCATGAGATTTAGGTAAATTCATGTTGATGTATATGTGATATAAAGAATATGAATAAATCTGAAATAATAAACTTGTTTAGATTAGATCTAAATGAAATTTATGATTCATTTATTTTCTGATTTTGTATAACAAATCAAATCTGAAAACAAATGCATATGATGTATGTTGTTTAAGTTAATTCATATTAGTTTGTATATATGATATATGAACATAAATCATCTAAGATTCAATCATAAATTAAATCTAAAATAAACATGATTAATTGCAAATCTCAGATCTGAAAATAAGTTTTAAGATCTGAAAATTTGTAATTAATATGTAATTAAAAGAATATGCAATAATCTGAAATTTTCATAAGCTTACACTTAATTAAGAATTAAGTGATATAAAAACCTAGATCTAGAATTGTGAACTCAATTCAATGACATTGCATAATTCTTGGAGCATTTGGGTTAGCTCAAATCAAGTTCTTAAGATTAGGATAGACCTCGGGTTAGAATCAAACATGGTCTAATTAGAGTTAATTGATCAAATCTATTTAAGTAGTAATTAGATTCGGTTAAGGAAACTCTAGATCAAATACAATAGTTATAGTTGATCAAATTCAATGTCTTTGATTAGACCAAGATGGAACTTGATTGAGGCTCAGAGGTTAAGCCCGAGTCATTTGAGTAATCAAATCAAAATTGATTAACCAGTCAGTGTCTAAGGTAAGTTTGGTAGTTTTGACCGGTGGTTTTTAATTGGGAGCTACTTGCACTGATTCGTCTTTGTCGAATTAATGGCATATCCCTTCCACTGATCTCACTTACCTGGCCAACTCGGCCAATCATTTTTTGATTAGATTACTTTATGATTCGAGTTGACCCATGACTTTAAGGAAAATCACTCTGACTGATTTAGGTGCTTCCTTAACCGGATTGAATCTAGTTCTTATTAATCTGACTTTATGAAGTCAGTGGGAGAATCTAGATTAACCGGTTCTTCTCTTCTCAATCGAATCAAATCCTCTAAAATTATTAGGTCCCTAAAATGAAATAGTTATTAGAGATAACTAGCTCAAAGCCTCCCATTAAGTTGAATGATAATGGGTCCAATGGTACGATAATCAGTGGAGGCGCCGCACGCCTGGTGCTTATTGACCATTGGAATTATCATCCATAATATGATGATTCAATTGTACTCTCTGATAGGTAATCAGGTTAGCCGAGCCACACTCGGGCCTGGTAATTTGTTAGTGGGTTACATTAAATTCTGTCATGTTAATGGTTGGACCTAATCAGGACTTTCAGTAGAGGTGCCACACGCCTACTGAAGAGGTGCCTGGGGCAAAATTAACACTAGAAATTGTTTGGATGAAATAATTGGTTAAGAACCTACCTATTGATGCACATGGGTTAGCCGAGCCACACTCGGGCCCATATGTGATCAAATTGATTCTAGTGCCCACTAAAGGGTAAGAGTAATTCTTCGAATTGAGTGTAGAGGTTATCAATTTATATAAAATAGTGGGAGAACCTTTAGACTAAAATCCAAGTCTTTGGGTATAATTAATTCATACACTAATTAGGTTCATAATTTTTCTTTATGCAGAAATGGCCACAAACTTGTCGCTCCAATCGCTAAGGATAGTGATAAGCTGATGGGATCCAACTTTAATAGCTGGCTTAGAAAGCTGAAAACTCAGCATAGTCAGACCAAAAAGATTAAGGCTAACCAAAGTTAGGCAGAATGCTTCTATTGTAAAAGGCAGGGGCATTGGAAGAGAAATTATCCTCAGTACCTTGCCTCACTTGATCCGAATAGGCCAAGCAAGAGAAAAGGGCAATCAGTTGCTGATCAAGGTATTTATATGATAACACCTTGTAATTTCTCTATATGTGATAATTCGACCTGGGTATTAGATACTGAAAGTCCATTTAATATATGCAATTCGTTGTAAGGACTTCAGGTCAATAAGAGATTTGGAAACAACGAGAGATTCCTGAATGTTGGAGATTAAAGATCTGTTCCAGTTCTAGCTTTAGGAAATCTCAAACTTGATTTTAATTCTCATGTAATTGTCTTGAGTGATTGTCACTATTGTCCTACGTTCTTATTGAATATAATTTACGTAGGCCTTTTGGCCATGAACGGTTATGAAATTTCAATAAATGAGGTTGCTTTAATAAATAGACGATTGAGCAATGGCATCTACTTGTTATCACAACCTTCCTTCACGCCTCAAGCCCTCTCTGCTTTCTTCCTTCTCCACGGCAGCAAGGGGACCTCCTCTTCCTCTCATCCATGGGAGCAAGGCAAGGAAGATCCACGCTTAAAGCCTTATCCCTCATCTTCCTCCATTGCGAGCAAGGTTGAAGAAGAAAGGTTTCTTCTTCAAAATGGTACGTTGTTGATTTTTCTTCCAATATCATGATAGTCATGAGAAGTCTTTGGAAGGAGCTAGCACTCCGGTAAGATCCTATCTCAGATGATTAGATCCTCATGTGCATATGTAGAGGCCGGACACATGTGCGGCTTAACCAGGAACCTAGAAAGATCATCAGGTTGCTGTGTGCTACATTTGCAGAATTTTTGAAGATGAGATCTTCAAATTTATAACTTCTGATTTTTGTTTCAGTTTTATGAATCTTAATCAACCCTCCTCAGATCCTATTCTTTCCTCCCTAATGAGTTCAAAGATCTTCTGGATTTGGATCCAAATTTTTTTTTGAATTCTACGATCCGAGGCGCGTTCATATGATGAACGACGTTCCGTTCGAATTCCGCTGCGAACGTCGCATCCAACGGGGCATTTCTCAGCAGTGGTATCAGAGCCATGGTTCTAGGGAGCATAATTAGGACTTAAGGAATGATTATCACATTTTTAATCTGATTTTTTAAGGAATTATGCTTGTTGGATTTTCAGCATGCAGATTTTTTTTATTTGCTTTGATCTTGCAAATTGTTTTAGAATTGCAATTAGATTATAATATTTTAAATCAAGTAATGCATGATCTGAAATCCAGAGAATAGCATAATAGGTTTAAAGTTTTAGATCTGAAAATATACATGAGATGCATGTGGTAATCATAATGTTCATACTTGTTTAAGGTTATGTTTAAAACAATGTATGCATGAGATGTATATATAAGTTAAACAAAATTTATTTGCATAAGATGTGAATAAAATCCTTAAACAATAGGACATTAACATAAGATGTAAACTGAAACAATCATGTTATTACATAAGATGTAATTACATAATATATAAAAGAGTTTCATATTTACATAGGATGTAAACTTGAACCAATGTGACATTTACATAAGATGTAAATTAAACGACATGTGGTTTGGGGTAGACGATTGCATTAGATGTAAATCCCATGAGACCTAAAACCTCCCTAAATCAATCGAGAGTGAACGATACATTGAGCTAGCCATATTTGATTAATTGATCTAATTGGTGTTTAGGAAAGCTCAAAGGTGGTTACTTAATTAGGTCCTTACTCTCTGAGTAAGGGGAGCCTCCCACCTGCTTACCTGGCCAATTGATCGATTACCTTCTATGGAAAGCTCAAAGTTGGAATCACTAAGATATGATTACCTAATATTAAGTCGATTGGTCTTCCGCCGCAGTAGAGTTGCTAAGATCTTTCCGGCGTTGATTAGTCTCGGCTAGATAGAGTGGGCTAGTTGCATCGGGGGATTGGACCTCTCTGTTGACATGAGATGTTGTGGGGTAAAGAACCTAATAACTGTTAGGTGAGGACCCAATCACGGATTTATTTTCGCGGGATATATGGTGGGTCTGACTTAACCAAGGAACGGGTCCAATAACTGTTAGGTGAGGTCCTTATGACTTGGAGACCAGGTTAGCTCAATATGCTTATGAAGCATTGGACAAAAGTTATACACTCATCGTCTATGTGTCTCCAATAACTGTTAGATGAGATGACATGTAGATTGGTGGGACCGCAGCACCCCACTCGAAACCCTAAGTCGCAGGTTTCCGTATCTTTACCAAGGGAGTGTGAGCGATCCAAGAAATAGTGGGAGAATTTGATCCAATTTTGTTTTAAAAGTTCTTAAAACAAATTAATGTCAAATACAAATTTCTAATTAAAATCTTTACTCTCTGCAGATGTCAATGACTTCCAACCCAATAGTTCGAATCCTAGATAACAATAGGTTGACCGGACCAAACTACAAAGATTGGCTTCTTAACTTGAAGATCGTCTTGAGTTGCGAAAAGATAGCTTATGTTCTTGACCAAGAACTTCCGGTGTTACCAGACCGTGCAACCAATGAACAGCATGAGACACATGCAAAATTGTTAGATGATGACAATAAGGTTAGGTGCTACATTTTAGCATCCATGTCCAACGAATTGCAATGCCATCATGAGAGCATGAAGACTACTAAGGATATACTTGTATGGTGAACAGAGTCGCGCAGCGAGGTTTGAAGTGTCCAAGCGGCTCTTCAAAGCTAAGATGCGCGATGGGCAGTCCATCCATGAATATGGTTTGACCATGATCAAGGATCTTGAGGAGCTTGAGAAGCTTGGCATGACCATGCACAAGGATTTGCAAATGGATTTGATCCTACAATTGTTGCTATCTTCATATAAATAAAATTGAATGCACCAAGCTTGAATTGTTGAATATGTTGGTGACAACTGAGGGAGCCTTGAAAGGTTCAAGGGGCACAGTTCTCGCTGCTGAGCTAGCTTCTACTTCCAAGAGAAAGTCTACTGGGAAGAAGAAGAAGCCTGCGAAAAAGCAGAATTAGCCATCCGGGATGCCTTGTATACTCAAGCTAAGCTTATACGCTTTGGCATTATTCAGGTCACCCAATGTGTTTTGTGTGGGGGTGGGCATGACGATGTGGATCATTTATTTTTGAGTGCCCATTCTCTCAGCGCATCTGGTCCGTTCTTTGTGCCAATTGTAATATTTCGTGGGCCTCGCATAGATGGATGGATACGATCTCTTGGCTTTCTCATATGGATGGTCGTTCACTCTTGGGTCGAACTGCGAAGCTTATGGTGGCAGCTGCGGTCTACTACATTTGAAGGAAACATAATGCTCGTTTGCATGGCGATGGCCCTACACATGAGTGTGTTCTTTTGAGAGAGATTACTTTTTGTATTGTGATTCGGATTAATCTCACATGGGGTGTAATTCCATCTCCTGCTAATAGATGGCTTCACAGTTCGTGGGAATTCTCTGATGATATCTTTTGACACTCTCATCATTTTGTTCTTACAAGCTTTGTAGTTAGTTGTTGTGGCTAGAGGGGTATGACCTTCCTAGCCTTTGATTTCTGGGGTATGCCCCTGTGCATTTGTACGTCATTTCTTCAATTTGGATATATACACACTTACCTTTATCCAAAAAAGAAGATCGAGAAAAAGCCGAAGAAGGAAGTTCCTAAGAAGAAGGCCGAACCCAAAGGAAAATGTTTCTATTGCAATAAAGACGGCCATTGGAAGAGGAACTGTCCTATCTACATGGGAAACATAAAGAGCAAGAAGGGTGACACGCCTTCTGAAGGTACGTCTAATATGCTTATTATTGAAACTAATCTAACGGTTTCTTCTATTTTTAGTTGGGTTATAGACTCTGGTTCTAGTGTTCACTTATACATTACCATGTAGGGTCTAAAGGAAAGTAGAAGGTTTACGGAAGGTGCGGTAACTCTACGGGTTGGCAATGGAGCAAGAGTTGCTGCTGTTGCTGTGGGCACATTTTCTTTGTATTTACCGTCAGGATTTAGTTTGATACTTAGAGACTGTTATTTTGTACCTAGTGCTAGCAAAAATCTGATTTTTGTATCTTGTCTAGCACAGGAACATTTTGAATTCAATTTCAATAAAAACTACGTTTCCATTTATTTGCGAAATAAACTATTTGGATGTGGTTTTATGATTGACAGTCTCTATCACTTACATATGGATATATCTGTGAACGTATCTGAGCATACAGTGAGTACCATAAGATCTAAGAGATCTAGAGATGAGATAAATTAAAAGTATTTATGGCACCTCAGACTTGATCACATAGGAGAAGACATAATTAATAAATTGGAGAAACATGGGCTTTTGAGTTCATTGACTTTTGAGTCATATCCGATTTGTGAATCCTGCCTTTAAGGAAAAATGGCCAAATTACCCTTTGTCGGACACGAGGAGAGGTCCGCTGAAATACTTGCCCTAGTACACACTGATGTGTGTGGCCCATTCGATGTGCAGGCTAGGGGTCAATTTTTCTACTTTGTTACTTTTACCGATGATTTCTCACGGTATCGTTATATCTATCTTATGAGACATAAATCTGAAGCATTTGAAAGGTTCAAAGAATTCATATTTGAAGTAGAAAAACAAACAGGAAAACTCATTAAGGTTCTTCGATCAGATCAAGGAGGAGAATACTTTAGTGGAGAGTTTCGCGATTATCTCAAACAAAATGATATAGTTTCACAATGGACACCTCCTGGAACACTTCAACTCAACGGAGTGTCAAAAAGGAGGAATCGAACCCTATTGGATATGGTCAGGTCCATGATGAGCTTCACTGACTTACCATTATTCTTGTGGAGAGATGCCCTACTTACAGGCATCTACATATTGAATAGAGTTCCCTCTAAGTTCGATCCTACCACACCGTATGAGATATGGCATGCTAAGAAACCAAGCCTTGGTTATCTCAAGATTTAGGGATGTCCGGCCCAAGTAAAGCGACAACAGGCAGTCAAGTTAGAGGCTAGGACAATTGGTGCTCGTTTCATTGGATATTCTAAAGAGTCGTTAGGATATAATTTTTACATCACAGAGGATCACAAAGTATTTGTGAGCCAACATGCCATCTTCTTGGAAAAACAGTTTTTCCTTGATAGAGGCAGTGGAAGAAAAATTGAACTCGAAGAGAAAGTCTCTGAAGAGCAACGAGCAACTGAGCCTAGTGAACCTATTCACATTGAGCCAATACATGAAGAACCTCGTCCACTTCGTAGATCCAGTAGGATCTCCCATCCTCCTGAAAGATACTTAGGTATGCTTACAGAGGAAATAGAGGAAGAGTTCCTCATGGGAGAAAGAGATCATAGTGATGATCCCAAGACCTACAACGAAGCGATGTTAGACATCGACTCTGAAAAATGGATGGATGCGATGAAGTCAGAAATAGACTCCATGCATTCCAACCAAGTATGGACTTTAGTAGATCCGCCTGAAGGTATAGTACCTATTGGCTGTAAATGGATCTACAAAAGGAAAATGAGTTCGGATGGCAAGGTAGAGACCTATAAGGCAAGGTTGGTGGCAAAAGGTTATAGTCAGCGCGAAGGCATGACTATCAGGATACCTTTTCCCCGGTAGCCATGCTGAAGTCCATTCGAACGTTGCTTGCCATTGCAGCTTATCATGATTATGAGATATGGCAGATGGATGTGAAAACTGCATTTCTTAATGGATATCTTGAGAAAGATATCTATATGGAATAGCCTCAGGGTTCACTTCCAGTGATGGTGATCACAAGGTCTACGAGCTGCAAATATCCATTTATGGACTAAAGCAAGCATCTCGGAGTTGGAACACTCGTTTCGATGATGTGATCAAATCGTTTGATTTCATCAAGAATGAAGAGGAACCATGTGTGTACAAAAAGGTCAGTGAGAGGGCTATAATATTCCTCGTAATGTACGTGGATGATATACTCCTGATTGAGAATGATATTCCCATGCTCACATCGGTCAAGTTATGGTTGTCTAAGAAGTTCTCCATGAAAGACCTAGGTGAAGCATCTTATATTTTGTGGATTAAGGTCTATAGAGATAGATCTAAGAGGATGCTTGGCCTATCACAGAAAATGTACATAGAGGAAGTGCTGAAGAGGTTCAGCATGGAAAACTCTAAGAGGGGATTGTTACCCTTAAGGCATGGGATAAATCTCTCCAAAAGGATGTGCCCCAAAATATCTGAAGAGATTCAGCGCATGAGTAGGATCCCTTATGCATCGGCAATAGGGAGCCTCATGTATGCCATGCTATGTACTTGATCTGATATAGCACATGCTGTAAGTGTCACGAGTAGATATCAGTCAAATCCAGGTGAGGAGCACTGGATAGCTGTGAAAAATATCCTTAAGTACTTGAGAAGGACTAAGGATATGTTTTTGATCTTTGGGAAAGGCACAGAGTTAAAGGTAGAAGGATATACTGATTCAGACTTCATGACTGACCCTGATGATAGAAAGTCTACATCAGGATATGTATTCTTATGCAATGGAGGATCGATAAATTGGAAGAGTTCCAAGCAATCGATTATTACATATTCTACCATGGAAGCAGAGTACATTGCAGCATCGGATGCTGCGAAGGAAGCATTCTGACACAAGAAGTTTGTCGAAGAGCTAGGAGACATGTCATTCAGATGCCATAACCCTTTTCTGCGACAACAACGGCGCCTTAGCACTGGCTAAGGAGCCGAGGTCTCACCAGAAGTCTAAGCACATAGAGCAGCGATTACATTTAATTCGCGACTACCTCGAAAAAAGTATGTAGAGGTGCAGAGAGTAGACTCCACTGATAACGTGGCGGACCCATTGACTAAGCAACTGAGTCAGAAATTAGAAGTCCATCTTGAAAAAATGGGACTTAAATACATGTCTGATTGGCTTTAGTGCAAGTGGGAGATTGTTAGAAGTATGCCCTAGAAGCCAATGTGGCTGACGCATATTTGTAATCTGGGGCATAAATTTGCAATTTGACACTTACTAATAAATAAGATTGGGCAATTTGTTTTTCATTCATGTTTATATGTGTCCATGAATCGTCCAAGAAATTAATAGATGATGACACATATTCTCAAGGAGTTGAGAATTTGAGGCATGTGTCATAAGGGATTAATTTCTAAATACTCCTGATTGATGGATCCATCACGAGGGACGGTGATCGATCCGCTGAGATGAGTGCACAGATCACTTAGTCAGATGGACGAGTCTTGAGTCCACGGTGTAGAGACACTAGAGTGATTATGCGAGTACTTGTTAGAGAACAAGGTACTAAGCATGACCAAAAATAGTAGTCACATGGATGTCTATCCACTCGTCAGTGACTACTTATGCTGCAGTTGTATGACTGGTCCTTTGACCTGCGATGCCTCAGCTATTCACTGTGAGGTTGTTGTAGTTTGACGAGCATGTGAACTTGGGCCCTAGCCATTCGGATCCTTGTAGTGCAGATTGGCTGCAGTAGGTTCATTTTGGAATAGGGCTGTATCTAGATGGGATCTATCGATCTTGATAGATTAGGAGTGATCCTATGTGATTTATGAGACTGAGTTCGATAAATTTCTGACCAGGTATTTTGGAAAAAGAGTTTTCTATATCTCAAACTGGAGGTCGTATAAATTTGACATATGACGGACGATGGGGTTTGACGAGATTACCATAACCTCCGTCAAGTCGGGATCCATGATAGAGGGACTGTATCATACGCTAACTGCACTTAGAGGTTCAGACATTCCATTCTACTGGGTTGCCACCACATACTTCTAGGTATCACTAATGGATTGTGAGACTCAAAGGCATTCACTTGGTGATCAGTGAACCCTGAGAGTAGAACTGAAATCGTTTCCATCCACTGAAAGGAGTTTCAGTAATATTGAGATAGATATCTCAATATGTCTCACTACCAGTTAGAATAGAATCTACAGGGTCACACACATAGATGATTTAATTAGTCAGACAATCATAATTGTGATTTATAATCACAATAAAAATCAATCATCAATATGATTGGTGATTGAATTAACCCACTAAGTGTTAGTGAGTTAATGGAAGAAGAATTAAGTGGAATTAATTGCAATTGGGCTGATTTAATGAACCAAATCAAATTGGGTTCGAACCAAATTGATTTGGGTTCATGAGTGGATCAATTTGATTAAATCAGGGTTTGTGCGGATTTTAAAGTCCATATGTCGTCATAGGATGAATATGACTTAAGTCCCAAATTAATTATCCTAATGTGATTAGGAGTTAGCCTAAGTCCTAATTTGATTAGAAATTAGGCTAATCTAGGAAATTGATCAAGACCTAATGTGATTAGGAAATTGATTAAGTAGACACATGTTATGCATCTATTTGATGGTGCCATGAGCACAAGGATTGGACACTTGGCATTAATCCAAGGGTGAGTTATTATCCCATACTCCTAATAAGATTAGGAGAAGCCTTAAACCCAATCTATAAAAGGGTAGCTAGGGAGACATCATGGTAAAAAAATTCTCTCCTCTTCCTCTCCACGCCCCCTTTCTCTTTTCTTCTCCCTTCCCAGGGTAGCAAGAGGCTTCTCCTCTTCCTCCCACGGCAGCAAGGGATATCTTCCTCTTCCTTCTCCAAAGTGTTGAAAGAAAGAAGAAAAAGTAAGGGAAGAGAAGAGATCAACTCGCCAAGGAAGAAAGGGTTCTTCCTTCACACCTCAAGCCCTCTCTTCTTCCTTCCTTCTCCACGGTAGTAAGGGGACCTCGTCTTCCTCTTCATCCACGAGAGGAAGGCAAGGAAGATCCATGCTTAAAGCTTCATCCCTCATCTTCCTCCATTGCGAGCAAGGTTGAAGAAGAAAGGTTTCTTCTTCAAAGAGGTATGTTGTTGATTTTTCTTCTAATATCATGATAGTCATGCGAGGTCTTTGCAAGGAGGTAGCACTCTGGTAAGACCCTATCTCAGATGATTAGATCCTCGTGTAGATACCTGTAGAGGTCGGACACATGTGCGGCTTAATTAGGAACCTAGAAAGATCATCAGGCTGCGGTGTCCTACACCTGCAGAATTTTTGAAGATGAGATCTTCAAATTTATAACTTCTGATTTTTGTTTCAGTTTTATGAATTTTAATCAACCCTCCTCAGGTCCTATTTTTCCCTTCCTAATGAGTTCAAAGATCTTCTGAATTTGTGACAAGAACCCACAAGGAGACCTGCCCTAGGACCCCTTGAATCAATTTGCTATACTTGCCCCGAGATCGCTAGAAAACAAGTTGTAGGAGATCAGATTAGAACTCTAAGGAAACTAAGTCCTTAAAACCCTAATCCTTGAACACGCCGCAAAGGTTGATCACTCCCTTTGATATGTCAGAATTTTGTATTCTAATCCAAGAACACAAGAGAGCATAGCAAAGCTTGCCAACACTTCAATTCATTCATAATAATCCTTTGGTTACATATGGCAGCCTTTATATAGGCTTCAAACTAAGGTATTGGAAAGGACATCATCCCCTTTCCAAGGCAATAAGTAAAAAACGTTTTCCAAGTCACAACTTCCAAGTTACAACTTTAAAATAATAAATGACACAACTTTCAAGGTTCCTAACTACGAAGTACATGAATAACTTAGGAAAAACGAGTTGACAAGTCAAAACTTCATGTACAAGTAATTAGGAACACAACAAGACTCAAGCCCAAAAGTACCCACGAAATGGGCCTAAATAGCATCTCCACGTGGATCAGCCTTGTTTAATGGCTCCAAGCTTTGTTCTCAGCATTTACTATGTAAAGATAAGTGATCAATCTTGGTGAAGCCTTAGAGTCTTCTAGAGCAGCCTCCTTCTCTTGAATTTCCATGACTAGTCCATATAAAGCTTCTTTCATTTGTTTTGCCCTTGCTCTAGTCATTGGACCTCCAATTCCTTGTAATGGATCTTTGGAATTAGCTTGAACCATTCGGCCAGCCCCTTGATCTCTATCATTCCCTCCCTCCTCGAAAGGATTCGTCCTCGAATCACCTACATCAAATAAGGATAAATCAGCAACATTAAAAGTAGCACTAATCTATAGTTGCTTGGCAAATCCAGCTTGTAGGCGTTGTCATTGATCCTCTCTAAGACTTGAAAAGGTCCATCTCCTCTAGGCTGTAGTTTGGATTTTCGTTGTGTTGGAAACCGTTCTTTCCTCATATGCACCCAGACCCAATCACCAGGTTCAAAAACAATCTTTACACGTCATTTGTTGGCTTGCTTAGCATATTGCTCATTCTTCTTTTCAATGTTAGCCCGAACCTTGGCATGTAAATCCTTCACAAATTCTGCCTTTTGCTTTCCATCAAGATTAGCATGTTCTTTAGTAGGCAAAGATAGAATATCCAAGGGAGTTAAAGGATTAAAGGCATATACAACTTCAAAAGGTGAAAATGAAGTAGAAGAATGAACAGTTCTGTTGTATGCAAACTCAATGTGCGGTAAACATTTTTCCCATTGCCTTAAGTTCTTTTGAATGATGGTACGTAACAAAGTAGTGAGCGTCCTATTAACTACTTCAGTTTGTCCATCCGTTTGAGGATGTGCAACAGTAGAAAATAAGAGTTTAGTTCCTAATTTATTCCACAAGGTGCGCCAAAAATGACTTAGGAACTTCACATCTCTATCACTAACAATTGTCTTAGGCAAACAATGCAAACGAACTATGTCTTTAAAGAACAAGTCAGCAATATGTGTTGCATCATTGGTTTTAGAACATGCAATGAAATGAGCCATTTTGCTAAATCTATCAACAACAACAAATATGCTGTCCTTTCCATTTTGAGACCTTGGTAATCCTAAAACAAAATCCATAGAAATATCAATCCAAGGTTGGTTAGGCACGGGTAAAGGTGTATACAAGCCATGTGGTAAAACTTTAGATTTCGCTTGTCTACATGTAATGCATTTATCATAAACAGCTTGCATATCATGCTTCATGTTAGGCCAATAAAAATGCTCATGCAAGATATCTAAAGTCTTTTGCACACCAAAATGTCCCATCAAACCACCCCCATGAGTTTCTTTGACAAGCAATTCACGAATAGAACAAATAGGCACACACAACTGATTTTTCTTAAATAGAAATCCGTCATGCCTATAATACTCATCAGATGCACTCTTTTCGCATGTATTCCATGTTTGGCAGAAATCAGAATCATTGGCATACAAGTCCTTAATCAATTCAAAACCAAGTAACTTAGTTTGCAAGGTAGTAAGTAAAGCATACCTTCGAGACAACGCGTCAGCAACGATATTTTCTTTTCCATGTTTGTACTTGATGAAATAAGGAAATGTTTCTATGAACTCCAGCCACTTAGCATGCCTCTTATTAAGCTTACCCTGGGATTTCAAGAACTTCAAGCTCTCATGATCAGAATGAATGATGAATTTCCTCGGCCACAAGTAATGCTGCCATGTTTGAAGAGTTCTCACTAATGCATAAAGCTCTTTGTCATATGTTGGATAATTCAAGGCTGCCCCACTTAGCTTTTCAATAAAATAAGCAATTGATTTGGAATCTTGCATCAAAACAGCTCCTATTCCAATTCCGGATGCATCACATTCAACTTCAAAAGCTTTATCAAAGTTAGGCAAACTTAACAAAGGTGCATTAGTTAGCTTATCTTTCAAATCAGTGAAAGCTTGTTCATGCTGATTATTTCACTTAAAAACAATATTCTTTTTAACAAGTTCATTTAAAGGTGCAGCAATAGAACTGAAATTTTTAACAAACCTTCGATAAAAACTTGCTAAACCATGAAAACTTCTTACCTCGTTCGCATTCTTAGGTGTAGGCTAGTCCCTGATTGCCTTCACCTTCTCCTCATCCATGCTAATACCTTGAGAACTAACAACAAAACCAAGAAATACAACAGATTCCATGCAAAATGTACACTTCTTAAGATTAGCATATAATTGGTGTTCTCTCAATTTGCTAAAAACAGCATGCAAATGTTGTTCATGTTCATCCAAGTTCTTACTATAGACTAAAATATCATCAAAGTAAACTACCACAAATTGACCTATGAAAGCACGCAAAACATGATTCATCAATCTCATGAAAGTACTAGGTGCATTAGTTAAACCAAAAGACATCACTAACCACTCATACAATCCATATTTAGTTTTGAATGCTGTCTTCCATTCATCTCCCTCTTTCATACGAAGTTTATAGTAGCCATTTCTCAAATCAATTTTAAAAAACAAACAAGAGCCATGTAATTCATCAAGCATATCATCTAATCTTGGGATAGGATGTCTATACTTAATTGTTATTTTGTTGATGGCTCGGCAATCCACATACATGCACCATGTTCCATCTTTCTTTGGGACTAGGATGACAGGAACCGAACATGGACTAAGACTTTCTCTGACAATTCCCTTTTGCACCAGCTCATCCACTTGCCTTTGGATTTCCTTTGTTTCTTTGGGATTAGCTCTATATGCAGGTCTGTTTGGAATGGTAGAACCGGGCATGAAGTCTATTTGATGCTCAATGCCTCTTAAGGGTGGTAGTCCATTAGGAATATCTTTTGGAAATACGTCCTCAAATTTCTGCAATAAAGTCAAGAACCCACCAGGAGACCTGCCCTAGGAACCCTTGAATCAATTTGCTATACTTGCCCTGAGATCGCTAGAAAACAAGTTGTAGGAGATCAGATTAGAACTCTAAGAAAACTAAGTCCTTAAAACCCTAATCCTTGAAGACGCCACAAAGGTTGATCACTCCCTTCGATAAGTCAGAATTTTGTATTCTAATCCAAGAACACAAGAGAGCATAGCAAAGCTTGCCAACACTTTAATTCATTCATAATAATCCTTTGGTTACATATGACAGCCTTTATATAGGCTTCAAACTAAGGTATTGGAAAGGACATCATCCCCTTTCCAAGGCAATAAGTAAAAAATATTTTCCAAGTCACAACTTCCAAGTTACAACTTCAAAAAAATAAATGACACAACTTTCAAGGTTCCTAACTATGAAGTACATGAATAACTTAGAAAAAACGAGTTGACAAGTCAAAACTTCATGTACAAGTAATTAGGAACACAACAAGACTCAAGCCCAAAAGTACCCACGAAATGGGCCTAAATAGCATCTCCACGTGGATCATCCTTGTTTAATGGCTCCAAGCTTTGTTCTTCAGCATTTACTATGTAAAGATAAGTGATCAATCTTGGTGAAACCTTAAAGTCTTCTAGAGCAGCCTCGTTCTTTTGATTCCATGACTAGTCCATATAAAACTTCTTTCATTTGTTTTGCCCTTGCTCTAGTCATTGGACCTCCAATTCCTTGTAATGGATCTTTGAAATTAGCTTGAAACATTCGGCCAGCCCCTTGATCTCTATCAATTTGGATCTAGAAAATTTTTTGAATTCTACGATTCGAGGCGCGTTCATATGATGAACGACATCCCGTTCGAATTCCGCTATGAACGTCGCATCGAATGGGGCATTTCTCGGCATTGACCCCTCCTGGTGACAAGAGATAATGTCCTTGTATTCAATTTAGCAAAATCTTGGCCAAGATAATCCTTGTGAGGAGTCATAGGATTTGTAAAGTTGAAACACATATTGGATGAACTAATTAAAGAGTTGACAGTGAACTCTGAAGTCATCCTAGGCATTTGGAGTCATAGGGATGAATTATATGGTAACCATTGTCTAAGAGTTCTTAAATATTGCTTTGCAATCATTCAGCCTATCCGGACGTTGGGTACCATTGCTAGATGGTCATTTTGTTGAGAATTATGTCCTAAAAGTCAATCGTCGACCTGTTGATGATTGAATTGTATAAAAGGTTATTTGGCATTATTCATCGCATATATTTTGTACATTTTCTTGAACTCTTGTAATGTGATGAAGTCCTTAGGACTCTTTTAATAAATAAAGGAGGTTTTTGTCTATGAGTCCTTAAACCTATTCGCGACCAAATGATATGCTATTACTAGGAGAATAGCATTATCAAGAATAGGTCGTTGTGTGCCATATCGTTGGTTGTCCTCTTAATCAAGAAGTGTAGAAACACTGAATGACACACAACTGAAGTGTAGGAGTACATTTCATTGAACGTGACCAATTCTGGAACGCTCTGCTGTCAAGAGATGTTCCAGTGAATATGGGTATATGTGTCCCTCCGATCTGAGATCACCACGGTGACTAGCAAGCAACTCACTGTACTTTGGTACCAGACTATCTGAGTTTCTAATTCAGTGACGGAAGGTTACGGGGTGTAGTCAAGTACTTGCGAAGTCGGTGTGTCAGTCAAGATGGAATTGACCCCTCTTGGTGACAAGAGATAATGCCCTTATGTTCAATTTAGCAAAACCTTGGCCAGGATAATCCTTGTGAGGAGTCATAGGATTTGTAAAGTTGAAACACATGTTGGATGAACTGATTAAAGAGTTGACAGTGAACTCTGACGTCATCCTAGGCATTTGGAGTCATAGGGATGAATTATACGGTAACCATAGTCTAAGAGTTCTTAAATATTGCTTTGCAATCATTCGGCCTATCCGGACGTCGGGTACCATTGCTAAATGGTCATTTTGTTAGGAATTGTATCCTAAAAGTCAATCGTCGGCCTGTTGATGATTGAATTGTATATGAATTAATGAATTAATAAAAGATTATTTGGCATTATTCATCACATATATTCTGTACGTCTTTTTGAACTCTTGTGATGTGATGAAGTCCTTAGGACTCTTTTAAGAGATAAAGGAGGATTTGTCTATGAGTCTTTAAACCAGTTCACGACCCAACGACATGCTATTATTGGGACAATAGCATTATCAAGAATAGGTCGTTGTGTGCCATATCGTTGGTTGTCCTCTTAACCAAGGAGTGTAGAGACACTGATATGCCACATAAGTGAAGTGTAGGAGTACATTTCACTGAATGTGACCAGTTCTAAAATGCTCTGCTGTCAAGAGATGTTCCAAGTGGATATGGGTATATGTGTCCCTTCGACCTAAGATCACCATCGTGACTAGCAAGCAACTCACTGTATTTTGGTACTGAACTATCTGAGTTTCTAATTCAGTGATGGAAGGTTACTGGGTGCAGTCAAGTACTTGCGAAGTCGGTGTGTGAGTCAAGATGGAATTGACCCCTCCTGGTGACAGGAGATAATGCTCTTGTGTTCAATTTAACAAAACCTTGGCCAGGGTAATCCTTGTGAGGAGTCATAGGATTTGTAAAATTGAAACACATTATGGATGAACTGATTAAAGAGTTGACAATGAACGCTAAAATCGTCCAGAGCATTTGGAGTCATAGGGATGAATTATACGATAACCATAGTCCAAAGGTTCTTGAATGTTGCTTTGCAATCATTTGGCCTATCCGAACGTCGGGTACCATTGCTAGATAGTCATTTCGATTAGTACAGGAAGTTGTTCTTATGCTACCGGCTTAGGTTCGAACCTATGGGGTCACATGCATAGAAGTTTCTAGGTTGATCAAATGGCTGATCGATGATTAAAAATCATCCAGGGGTACATTGGTCAAATCGATTGACAAAATACCCTAAGCAAAGGTTGCATTAAAATAATTATTGAATTATTGGAGGATAAATTAGCAATTAGATTGCTAATGAACTCAATTTAATTGAGTAATTGGGCTTAGGTTGAGCAAAATTGAATTGGATTCAATTTGAGCTACATCAAGGTTTGACCTAATCGAATTAGGTTCAACCCAAGTGGATTGAGCTTGACCCAATTGATGAAACTTGACCCAATTATATTGGGATTGACCTAAATCAATTAGAAGACCTTATTTAATGAGGATTATGAGTTCAAACAATCAAAATTAGATAAGGAGAAGAATCCCTAAATTTTAGAAACCCACCTTATCTTTCTTGGAGAAGAATGACACCTTGATTTATCCCCAGAATTCTCCACGTCTATCCTTCTTATTTTTGGCCAAAAATTAGCGTGAGAAGAGAGAAGGTGTGGGGCTATATTTTTTATAAAAATGGCACCTCAAATCTTCCTAAAATGATTATGATTAAATTCCTAATTTGTAGGGATTGCATGGCGCATGAAATAGAGTAGTCTGCCGCTGAACTTTGGATGCATGAATTTCTATCTTTTAGGTATTCAAAATGCACGAAATTAAGATATGTTTATCTCCTCTTAGCTGCCGAATCACTAGAATTTTTTGGAGATTTTATCAGCCAAATTAATTGGCTAAATTAGGTGTGAGGCATGGGGGGGTCTTTTGGCTATAAAAGGACCCCCACACCTAGGGTTCAATGTATACAATATTTAGAGGTTTCAAAAAATTATGAAAAAATTTTCTGAGGGCCACCATCCCTTCTGCTCATTCTTTCTCATGTCCATCCTCCAACTCCTTGAAGAACAATCAAAGGTTGAGTGTTTAGAAGGAGAAAGCTTCAGCCATTGCAGCGTTCCTGCGCGAGTTAGCACTCCCGCGGAAGACGATCTACCTAAGGCTTCGCGTGGACAATCTATAGAGGCTGAACGCATGTGCGGCTGCAAAGCATAATCAAAGAGTCATCCAAAACCTCCAAGAAATCAGATATGATATTTGATCTTATTAAAGTTAAGATTAGATCTTAAACATGGTTGCTAAAATTTCAGGGTTGCTGAAATTTCAGAATTGTATGTTAGACATACAATCATTGTTCATGCTTTACATAAATATTTAAATCATAATTCTTATTTTTATTGTAGAGACCTGATCTCTAGCATGCATGAAAATTAAATAGTTTAATTTTTAAATGCTTCCGCTGTAATTTTTGAAAATGAATGCATACAGCCCGCAAGGGTTCCTTTCAAGGGTATCAGAGCCAAGGTTCATTGAATGTTTAAACTGTTTATGCTTAAAATAATTATATTAATCTGAGTAGTTTAGTAATCTAATTGGATTAATCACTAGGCCGTCCAGTCATAGGAGAAAGAAGGGTTCGCTACCCTCTTTTTCCATTCGATGGGATCTCCTATGGCATGTAGGGGTGCCACTGTGATTGATCCTTGAAGATGAACAACGAAAGGTAGATTAAAATCTGTTTTAATCTTTGTAATTAAATCTGGTATTTATAAATGTGTTTAGATCAGATCTAAAGAGAATTTTTGAATGATTTAGTTACTGATTTTGCATGATTAATCAGATCTGAAAATCAGTTGCATGTGATGCATAAGATCTAGGTAAATTCATGTTGATCTATATGTGATATAAAGAATATAAATTAAATCTGAATTAAACATGATTAATTGAAAATCTCAGATCTGAAAATAAGTTTTAAGGACTGAAACTTTGTAATTAATATGTAATTAAGAATCATGCAATGATCTGAATTTTCATAAATTTACACTTAATTAAGAATTAAGTGATGATGACAATCTAGATGTAGAATTGTGAACCCAATTCAATGACATTGCATAATTCTTGGGGCATTTGGGTTAGCTCAAATTAAGTTCTTAAGATTGGGTTAGACCTAGGGTTAGAATCAAACATGGTCTAATTAGAGTTAATTGATCAAATCTAATTAAGTAGTAACTAGATTAGGTCAAGAAAACTCTAGATCAAATGCAATAGTTGTAGTTGATCAAATTCCATGTCTTTGTTTAGACCAAGATGGAACTTAATTGAGGCTCAGAGGTTGAGATCGAGTCATTTGAATAATCAAATCAAAATTGATTAACCAGTCGGTGTCTCAAGTAAATTTGGCAATCTTGACCGGTAGTTTTTAATTGGGAGCTACTCGCACTGATTCGTCTTTGTCGAGTTAATGGCATATCCCTCCCACCGATCTCGCTTACTTGGCCGACTTAGTCAATCATTTTTTGATTAGATCACTTAATAATTCGAGTTGACCCATGCCTTTAAGAAAAATTAGTCTGATTGATTTAGGTGACTCCTTAACCGGATTGAATCTAGTTCTTATTAATCTGACTTGATGAAGTTAGTGGGAGGATCCAAATTAACTAGTTCTTCTCTTCTCTTATCAATTGAATCAAATCTTCTATAATTATTAGATCCCTAAAATGAAATAGTTATAGAGATAACTAGCTCATAGCCTCCCATTAAGTTGAATGATAACGGATCCAATGCTACGATAATCATTGGAGGTGCCACACACCTGGTGCTTATCGACCATTAGAATTATCATTCATGATATGATGATTCAATTGTGCTCTCTGATAAGTAATCAGGTTAGCCAAGCCACACTCGGGCCTGGTCATTTATTAGTGGGTTACATTAAATGCTGTCATGTTAATAGTTGGACCTAACTAGGACTTTTAGTAGAGACGTCACACGCCGACTGAAGAGGTGCCTGGGGCAAAATTAACACTAGAAATTGTTTAGATGAAACAATTGGTTAAGAACCTATCCATTGATGCACATGGGTTAGCCGAGCTACACTCGGGCCCATATGCGATCATGTGCATTCTAGTGGCCACTAAAGGATTAGGGTAATTCTTCGAATTGAATGTAGAGGTTAATGATTTGTATAAAACAGTGGGAGAACCTTTAGACTAAAGTCCAAGTCCTTGGGTCTAATTAATTCATATACTAATAAGGTTCATGATTTTTCTTTATGTAGAAATAGCCACAAATTTGTCGCTCCGACTATTGGATAGCGACAAGTTGACAGGACCTAACTTTAACAACTAGCTTAGAAAGCTTAAGATAGTCTTAGATCATGAACGGATTCTGTACTGTCAACCCTAAAGAATGAATTTTAATGATTACAAAGAGATAATGTTATGTACTAATGATGTTGTCTTAATTGTGAAGTTTTATAAGTCATGAAAAATCAGAAGAAATGAAGCACTGCAGAATCATTATCCTTAATTCTTCATAAACACTTTATTGGATATGTTCTAAAAGAAAAATGATCTTAATTCAATCCGTGGAGATCAAAGATGAAGTCTAAAGTTTTCTATTTTAGAAACTTGAGTCGACCCCTAAGCAAAAAGGACAAGTTTGAGTTGACTCTAGCATGTTTTCTTCAAGTCGCATAGTCAATGAGTCGACCCCCGCAAAACATGAGTCGATTTTTGTGTAGTTCAAATTAAACAGAAAGCTTTTACCGCCTGAGACAAGATTTGAAGAGTCGACCCTTGTGTTTTAAGAGTCGACCCCAGTTTAGTCTCAACATTGGCCAAAAAAATTATTGGATGAGCCGACCCTTATGTTTAAAAAGGCAACTCCTGAAGAAGATGAGTCGACCCTTGTGTTTAAAGAGGCGACTCCTGAAAAAGATGAGTCGACCCTTAAGGTTAAAGAGTCGACCCTTTGAAGTTGCAACAGCAAAAGCTGTCTCAATATTTTGAAATGCCGATCCAGGATAAACATGAGTCGACCCCGGAGTTACATGAGTCGACCCCTGCACTGCTGGGACCACAACAGGAAGCTTGTAACAACTTTTTTCTTTTTCTGTAATAGAAAAGATTTCCATCAAAACGGCAAGAAAGAAATTTGAATCCCTCTGAAGAAATTGTCTATAAATTGAAGGGAATCTTAGAAGGAAAATAACAAGGAAAGAAAGAAATATTCTATCAAGAAAGAAAAGTTTTCACAAAAGAAAGGAGAAAAAAAAGCTAAAAAGTTCACCATCCTCACCAGCATTCATCTAAAACTTGCTCCTGTGAGGAAATCAGTCGAAGCTTCTCATTGCATCAAGAAGAGCTGGTGTTCAAGCATTAGGACACTTGTTGCCCAGAGGTGCAGCCCAAGAGAGGGGGGGGGGGGGGGGGGTAAATTGGGTCTTTTAATATTAATAGCAAGAAGAATGTGAGTTACTGCTATCTTCCAATAACTTGTAGATTTAGTAGCAGAATTAAAGTTGCACAAATAAAGTAGGGGACAAGATGAGGAAAGCAGTTAGAAATATGCAGTGGAAGAAGAAAAATAAACCACACACACAAACACCATAATTTATAGTGGTTCGGTGCAACGCAGCACCTACATCCACTCCCCAAACCTAGCTTGAGATTTCACTATAACCCAGCAGATTACAGCTTGATTGTTTTCCAGGCTCACAATCAAAAACCCAGTTGGTTTTTCCAGGCAACCAACCGAAAACCTATCACCGTTTATTTTTCGGGCTCACAAACAATCCAGTTGGTTTTCAGACAAACCAACCAAAAACTTTACACCGTTTGTTTTTCTTGGCTCACAAACAACCCAGTTGGTTTTCAAACAAACCAACCAAAAACTTTTTTCCTTCCTGAATACTCCCAATTCAGCAACTTCCAATCAAGGCTTGGAAAGCCTTTACAAGTTTCAGATAGTGAAACTGTTACAGCAACAAATAATCCACAAAAATGAATGTTGTAACCAAAAAACTTACAGTTTCAGAGTATATAGAATGAATCAATATAAATAAAAGCTGAAGCCGATGAAAAAGTTGGCTGTGGAAGAATGTCCCAATGCTTGAACAGTAGCTCTTCTCGATGCAATGAGAATTTTTGACTGATTTTCTCATAGGAGTAAGTTTCAGATGAATGCCGGTAAGTGCCACGGCTCCTCGAATCGGGGCTGGACCGGACGCGGATCAAGGTATAAACCAGATCAGGTCGCTGGATGGGTTCGAGGTCTGACGGTGCTCTCTAGAGATTTGGGCAACTTGGAGACCAAATCTGGGCCCTAGGATCACGTAGGAAAACGTGTGCAAGATGTAGGAGGAATACCCAAGAGCATGGGGCTGTGGGCACGTGCTCCAAGGCGTGTATTGTTGAGAATACATGCTGGTTCATCATTAGGAGGAAAGCTGCTGCAACGAGACTGATTCAGCGTTGTGGGCTTATCTCGAAGCATGGACTGAATCCGAAAAATTGGGATGCATGGAAATGTGTGCCACTGATGGGGAAACGTGGCATAAGTCTCCAGAAGGCAAGGGACACATTTTAACACGTTTTTATAACTGAAAACGTGTATGGTTAGAAGACGTGGCTGTAACGCTGTTTCCACGCGCTTTCACTTTGAGGGGCATTTCGGCAACTCTACAGAAGTCCGTTCAAAGTGGGAAAGGTGCCATCTGGAAGGATTTTTCGTCCTGAATCCAACAAATCTAGTTTTATGGTAATCCGAGTTTGTTTTGGATACGAACTTGACTGTTTTATTTGATTGCGCAGAATCCTGCGGGAATCGGGGTTTTCCTATCTTATCTAGAATTCATCCTTATCTTGTGCATGGAAAGTTGAGTTCGTGAGGAACTTGTAACTGGAGGTTGCTCCTCTATAAGAGGACCCTCAAAGGGGAGGGATTAGTATCTGGTAGAGCTGGAGAGGCCAGGAGAGCTTATTGTAATCAGTTGAGTGGTTATTCAATAAAGTTCTCTTCCCCTATATTTCTCCTTCTCCTTCGTGGTATTTTCTGGTGTTGTGTTTCGCTGCATTATTATTGTTAGGCGTGACCTAAGTCATAGAGACTAGGTACCCATGCCAGGAAGGCTGATCGGTTATCTTCGATAGACCGAGCCGCATGTTGTTGGGATTCGCTTTGTAATCCCTTCGTACGTGACACTTGGTATCAGAGCCATACCAGAAACGAAGGAGATGACCTCTACGGTAACTTCCATGGTGGGAATGGCGGACGCATTATCCTCGACTGTGGATCCCAATGCAGCCTCAGGAGGAGGCACGGCAATGAGTGGAGCACATCCAGCTGATGATTCCCTGTATGGGTTACGTATTGCATCTCCCGTTATCTCCGCCGACAATCGATTACGGAGGTGCGAGGCCCAAATAGCTGAGGTTGAAGGGCGGATGGAGGATCTTGAGGGTAGGGACGCAACCCTCCGAGGTGAAATCGCCGCTCAGCTAAACCAGATTTCCTTCGATATGGAGCGACGCTATAAGGAAGTGCTGCGGTGTAACGAGGAGTTGGAGATCATGGTGAAGGCTCTCCAAAATCAGGTGGTTGACCTTTTAAAGAAGAGTACCACTACAGGCGTATCCTCTTCTCCATTGACAATGGAGGTCGCAAGAGAGGCTACGCGCCCCCTGCACAAGCTTGATGTTCCCAAGCCACAAGAGTTCTGCGGACGACGGTCCGCGAAGGAGGTGGATAACATTCTTTTCGCCGTGAAACAATACCTGCAGGTTACCGGCGTGAGAGAGGAAGCCATGAAGGTGAGCACGACGGCCATGTTCTTGAGGGACGTGGCGATGCTTTGGTGGCGACGTCGGGCCGATGATGTGAAGCGAGGGGCTATTCCAATCACCACTTGGGTACAGTTCCAAACTGAACTTCGAAAGCAATTCTTCCCCGCGTTCGCTAAAGATGATGCTCGAGCACGACTACGGCGACTCACGCAAAAAGGTAATGTGCGTGAGTATGTGCGAGAGTTCAGCGAATTGTTGTTGGAGGTACCAGACCTCAGCAACGAGACTCTCTCTTCACTTTCCTTGACGGGCTCAAACCGTGGGCTAAGATGGAATTGCAGCGAAGAGGAGTCCAGAGTTTGAACAAGGCGATAGCTCAAGCGGAGGCTCTCATCGAGTTCAAGACTCAACCCACAGCTCCCAAAGCCCAAGCATCGAAACAGGGCAAAGGTGGGGGAGCGAAATTAGGTCACAAAGAAGGTACAAAAGGCTCGAATCCGAGCTCCTCGAGTGGAGGGGCTTCTCAAGCGAAGGGCAAAGGGGTGGCGCAAGGTACCTGCACTATCTCATGCTATATTTGCAATGGACCCCACAAGGTGAAGGACTGTCCATTGAGGGGCAAGATAGCATCTATGGCGGTGGAGGAGAAGCAAGAGATCGACCAAAGGATGGGCTCACTCAGTCTCAATGCCCTGAAGGCCAAGGGGCCATGAGGTCTGCTCTATGCACCTATCTGCATTGGTGGTCACACCTTCCAGGCACCCATTGATACGGGTGCCACTGACTTCTTCGTGAACCTAGCTACGGCAAAGAGGTTAAATCTGAAGATTGAACATGATGAACACACGTTCAAGACGGTCAACTCCGTAGAAGTGGCTACCAGCGGAACGTCGAAGGATGTTGAGGTCCAATTCGGCGCATGGACCGGACGGGTGACAGCGGTGGTCGCCCCGATCGACGACTACGAGGTGGTCATCGGCATGTCTTTGCTTACCCAGCTACAAGCCATGATAAAGCCGAATTCAGATGTGGTGGTGGTCCTAAATCCGAGTGGAGCTTGCGTAGTTCCAGGGAAGCGAGTTAAAGGGACTCCGCAGCGAGTCCTATCGGCGATGCAACTTGCTAAGGGGCTGAGAAGGGGACTTCCAACATATATTGCGTCCCTTCAGGAGGAAGAACTACTGGAAAGAGAGGAGATTCCAGCGCCCATCGAGGGTGTTCTCACTGAATTCGGGGATGTGATGCCCCCCGAGTTACCCAAGCAATTGCCGCCAAAAAGAGAAATCGATCATCGGATTGATTTGGTGCATGGAGCACGTCCACCAGCTCAAGCACCATATAGGATGGCCCCACCTGAACTCCAGGAGCTGAGGAGGTAGCTAACGGAGTTGGTGGATAGCGGGTACATTCGACCTTCGAAGAGTCCGTATGGAGCACCGGTACTTTTTCGGAAGAAGCACGATGGTTCGTTGAGACTCTACATCGACTACAGGGCCCTCAACAAGCTATCAGATTCGCAGCGGGTACTATCAGGTTCGTGTGGCTAAGGAGGACATTGAGAAGACTGCATGTGTGACAAGGTATGGGAGCTTCGAGTACCTTGTCATGCCTTTCGGCCTCCCCAACGCACCAGCAACTTTCTGTGCTTTGATGCAGCGAGTACTCCATGACTTCATCGATAAATTCGTGGTAGTATATTTGGATGACATTGTTGTGTACAGCCGGACGTTGGATGAGCATGTGGCACACCTGAGGCAAGTCTTCTCTACCCTACGGCAGCACCAACTCTTTGTGAAGAGGGAGAAGTGTGTGTTTGCGCAGCGGAGGGTGCCGTTCCTCGGGCACATCATTGGGGATGGCAGGCTCATGATGGATCCCTCAAAAATTTCAGCCATAGCCGAGTGGGAGGTACCTACACGTGTTACACACTTACGCTCTTTTCTTGGCTTGGCAAATTACTATAGGAGGTTCATCACCGGATATTCGAAGTTATGCGCCCCACTGATGGATTTGTTAAAGAAGGATCGACCATGGCGATGGTCAAACCAATGTCAGGAGGCATTTGATCGTCTCAAGCAGGCGGTCACGGCAGAGCCGGTCCTCGTGCTACCGGACTTTTCTATTTCTTTTGAAGTCCACACCGACGCATCAGATTTAGCCATTGGAGGGGTGCTCATGCAGGAAGGCCACTGCCTATGAGAGTCGGAAGTTGAACGACACCGAGCGCAGGTATATGGTTCATGAAAAGGAGATGACAGCGATTGTGCACTGTCTTCGAACCTGGCGTCATTACCTCCTCGGATCTAAGTTTGTGGTGCGCACGGATAACGTGGCCACAAGCTACTTTCAGACCCAACCAAAGCTCACCCCCAAGCAGGCGAGATGGCAGCAGTTTCGGGCTGAATTCGATTTCGACATCGAGTACAAGCCGGGCCGAACTAATTCAGTCCCTGATGCTTTGAGTAGGAAGGCACAGCTGGCTGCAGTCTCTTCCTTTTCCGGACCAGCAAGTAACCTAATGGAGAGGGTCAAGACCGAGATGGAGAAGGATCAATGGGCCACTTCCATGGGTGAACTCATCAAAGACGGCAAGGCGCGCCGTTTCTGGACCGAAGGAGGGCTGATTTTGACACGAGGGTGATGTGTCTATGTGCCTTCAAGTGGAGGGCTGAGGCGCGAGGTGTTGCGAGAACACCATGATTCTATGTGGGCGGGACATCAGGGGGTGCATCGGACCCAAGCTCTCATAGAACATAACTACTATTGGCCGAAGATGCGGGATGACATCGAGGAGTATGTTCGCACTTGTCTGCTATGCGAACAAGACAAGGTTGAACATCGACGGCCTGTGGGGTTGTTGGAGCCATTACCTATACCAGAGCGTCCGTGGGAGAGTGTCTCCATGGACTTCATCATCGGGCTACCTCTGGCGGATGGGAACAGCTCTATCATGGTAGTGGTAGATCGCTTCTCGAAGTACGGAGTCTTCATTGCAGCACCTACTACTTGCCATGCGGAGGACGTGGCGCGGTTGTTCTTCACATATGTGGTGAAATATTGGGGGATACCGCGGAGTATCGTTTCTGATCGCGATGCTCGCTTCACGGGGAGGTTCTGGACGGAGTTATTTCGGATACTCGGAACAGAGCTGAAGATGTCCACGGCCTTCCACCCTCAGACCGATGGCCAAACAGAGCGAACCAATGCATTATTGGAGATGTATTTGAGGCACTATGTGAGTGCCAACCAGCGGAATTGGGTGCGACTCTTGGACCAAGCCCAATTCAGCTACAACTTACAGCGATCAGAGTCGACAGGTAAATCACCATTCGAGGTGATTACAGGGCTGCAACCAGACACTCCGGGAAGTATCGCAGCGGACTACATGGGACGTAGTCCGACCACCTACAAGTTCGTGAGGGATCTGAAGGAGGATACAGATTTGGTTCAGGTTTCCTTGTGGAAGGCGACCAAACGGATGAAGAAGTGGGCTGACATAAAGCGGCGGGCAGCTCAATTTCAGGTTGGTGATCGGGTATTGGTGAAGCTTTATCATAGACAGCCTTATTTGCAGCGACCACTATTCATTTAGTCGCCGAAAGTGGTCGCTGAAAGTGTATTTTCTTGTAGTGAGTCGAGCTACCACAAAGCACTTGTGAGGAGGTATGAAGGTCCCTTCATCATCACACATCGAATTGGAGAGACAGCATACCGATTGTCGCTGCCTTCCAAGCTGAAAGTGCACCCGGTGTTCCACGTGTCCCTGTTGAAACCATTCAAAGAGGACACAACTGACCCTTCTCGGGCTCGAAGCGGGCGAACTCCAGTGGCCGTACGAGTTCATTACACCAAGAAGGTTTCTGAAATCAAGGCAGACAGGAAAAAGGGTAACCGTGTGCAATACTTAGTCCGATGGAAAGGACTATCAGATTCAGAAGCAAGCTGGGAATATGGTGACGAACTATGGCAGTTCGAGGACATCATCAACGAGGACCGCCTAGCCTCGCCAGGGGCGACTTCAGCTTAGGTGGGGGAGGGTGTCACGGCTCCTCGAATCGGGGCTGGACCGGATGCGGATCAAGGTATAAACCAGATCAGGTCGCTGGACGGGTTCGAGGTCTGACGGTGCTCTCTAGAGATTTGGGCAACTTGGAGACCAAATCTGGGCCCTAGGATCACCTAGGGAAACGTGTGCAAGATGTAGGAGGAATATCCAAGAGCATGGGGCCGTGGGCACGTGCTCCAAGGCGTGTATTGTTGAGAATACATGCTGGTTCATCATTAGGAGGAAAGCTGCTGCAACGAGACTGATTCAGCGTTATGGGCTTATCTCGAAGCATGGACTGAATCCGGGAAATTGGGATGCATGGAAATGTGTGCCACTGATGGGGGAACGTGGCATAAGTCTCCAGAAGGCAAGGGACACGTTTTAACACATTTTAATAACTGAAAACGTGTATGGTTAGAAGACGTGGCTGTAACGCTATTTCCACGCGCTTTCACTTTGAGGGGCATTTCGGGAACTCTACATAAGTCCGTTCAAAGTGGGAAAGGTGCCATCTGGAAGGATTTTTCGTTCTGAATCCAACAAATCTAGTTTCATGGTAATCCGAGTTTGTTTGGGATACGAACTTGGCTGTTTTATTTGATTGCGCAGAATCCTGCGGGAATCGGGGTTTTCCTATCTTATCTAGAATTCATCCTTATCTTGTGCATGGGAAGTTGAGTTCGTGAGGGACTTGTAACTGGAGGTTGCTCCTCTATAAGAGGACCCTCAAAGGGGAGGGATTGGTATCTGGTAGAGCTGGAGAGGCCAGGAGAGCTTATTGTAATCAGTTGAGTGGTTATTCAATAAAGTTCTCTTCCCCTATATTTCTCCTTCTCCTTCGTAGTATTTTCTGGTGTTGTGTTTCGCTGCATTATTGTTGTTAGGCGTGACCTAAGTCATAGAGACTAGGTACCCATGCCAGGAAGGCTGATCGGTTATCTTTGATAGACCGAGCCGCACGTTGTTGGGATTCGCTTTGTAATCCCTTCGTACGTGACATAAGTGACACGAACGAAGGGATTACAACGCGAATCCCAACAACGTGCGGCTCGGTCTATCAAAGATAACCGATCAGCCTTCCTGGCATGGGTACCTAGTCTCTATGACTTAGGTCACGCCTAACAACAATAATGCAGCGAAACACAACACCAGAAAACACCACGAAGGAGAAGAAGAAATGTAGGGGAAGAGAACTTTATTGAATAACCACTCAACTGATTACAATAAGCTCTCTTGGCCTCTCCAGCTCTACCGGATACCGATCCCTCCCCTTTGAGGGTCCTCTTATAGAGGAACAACCTCCAGTTACAAGTCCCTCACGAACTCAACTTCCCCTGCACAAGATAAGGATGAATTCTAGATAAGATAGGAAAACCCCGATTCCCGCAGGATTCTGCGCAATCAGGTAAAACAGCCAAGTTCGTGCCTCAAACGAACTCCGATTACCATGAAACTAGATTCGTTGGATTCAGGATGAAGAATCCTTCCAGATGGCACCTTTTCCACTCTGAACGGACTTCTATAGAGTTCCCAAAATGCCCCTCAAAGTGAAAGCGCGTGGAAACAGCGTTTCAGCCACGTCTTCTAACCATACACGTTTTCAGTTATAAAAACGTGTTAAAACATGTCCCTTGCCTTCTGGAGACTTATGCCATGTTCCTCCATCAGTGGCACACATTTCCATGCATCCCAATTTCCCGGATTCAGTCCATGCTTCGAGATAAGCCCACAACGCTGAATCAGTCTCGTTGCAGCAGCTTTCCTCCTAATGATGAACCAGCATGTATTCTCAACAATACACGCCTTGGAGCACGTGCCCACGGCCCCATGCTCTTGGGTATTCCTCCTACATCTTGCACACGTTTCCCTAGGTGATCCTAGGGCCCAGATTTGGTCTCCAAGTTGCCCAAATCTCTAGAGAGCACCGTCAGACCTCGAACCCGTCCAGCGACCTGATCTGGTTTATACCTTGATCCGCGTCCGGTCCAGCCCCGATTCGAGAAGCCGTGACACCCTCCCCCACCTAAGCCGAAGTCGCCCCTGACGAGGCTAGGCGGTACTCGTTGATGATGTCTTCGAACTGCCATAGTTCGTCACCATATTTCTAGCTTGCTTCTGAATCTGATAGTCCTTTCCATCGACTAAGTATTGCACACGGTTACCCTTTTTCCTGTCCGCCTTGATTTCAGAAACCTTCTTGGTGTAATGAACTCGTACGGCCACTGGAGCTCGCCCGCTTCGAGCCCGAGAAGGGTCAGTTGTGTCCTCTTTGAATGGTTTCAACAAGGACACGTGGAACACCGGGTGCACTTTCAGCTTGGAAGGCAGCGACAATCGGTATGCTGTCTCTCCAATTCGATGTGTGATGATGAAGGGACCTTCATACCTCCTCACAAGTGCTTTGTGGTAGCCCGACTTCAATTTCATGTGATGATAAAGCTTCACCAATACCCGATCACCAACCTGAAATTCAGCTGCCCGCCGCTTTATGTCAGCCCACTTCTTCATTCGTTTGGTCGCCTTCCACAAGGAGACCTGAACCAAATCTGTATCCTCCTTCAGATCCCTCACGAACCTGTAGGCGGTCGGACTACGTCCCATGTAGTCTGCTGCGATACTTCCCGGAGTGTCTGGTTGCAGCCCTGTAATCACCTCGAATGGTGATTTACCTGTCGACTCCGATCGCTGTAAGTTGTAGCTGAATTGGGCTTGGTCCAAGAGTCGCACCCAATCCCGCTGATTGGCACTCACATAGTGCCTCAAATACATCTCCAATAATGCATTGGTTTGCTCTGTTTGGCCATCGGTCTGAGGGTGGAAGGCCGTGGACATCTTCAGCTCCGTTCCGAGTATCCGGAATAACTCCGTCCAGAACCTCCCCATGAAGCGAGCATCGCGATCAGAAACGATACTCCGCGGTATCCCCCAATATTTCACCACATATGTAAAGAACAACCGCGCCACGTCCTCTGCATGGCAAGTAGTAGGTGCTGCAATGAAGACTCCGTGCTTCGAGAAGCGATCCACCACTACCATGATAGAGCTGTTCCCATCCGCCAGAGGTAGTCCTATGATGAAGTCCATGGAGACACTCTCCCACGGACGCTCTGGTATAGGTAATGGCTCCAACAACCCCGCAGGCCGTCGATGTTCAATCTTGTCTTGTTGGCATAGTAGACAAGTGCGAACATACTCCTCGATGCCATCCCGCATCTTCGGCCAATAGTAGTTATGTTCTATGAGAGCTTGGGTCCGATGCACCCCCTGGTGTCCCGCCCACATAGAATCATGGTGTTCTCGTAACACCTCGCGCCTCAGCCCTCCACCTGAAGGCACATAGACACGTCGCCCTCGTGTCAAAATCAGCCCTCCTTCGGTCCAGAAACGGCGCGCCTTGCCGTCTTTGATGAGTTCACCCATGGAAGTGGCCCATTGATCCTTCTCCATCTCGGTCTTGACCCTCTCCATTAGGTTACTTGCTGGTCCGGAAAAGGAAGAGACTGCAGCCAGCTGTGCCTTTCTACTCAAAGCATCAGGGACTGAATTAGTTCGGCCCGGCTTGTACTCGATGTCGAAATCAAATTCAGCCAGAAACTGCTGCCATCTCGCCTGCTTGGGGGTGAGTTTTGGTTGGGTCTGAAAGTAGCTTGTGGCCACGTTATCCGTGCGCACCACAAACTTAAATCTGAGGAGGTAATGACGCCAGGTTCGAAGACAGTGCACAATTGCAGTCATCTCTTTTTCATGAACCGTATACCTGCGCTCGATGTCGTTCAACTTCCGACTCTCGTAGGCCACTGGGTGCCCTTCCTGCATGAGCACCCCTCCAATGGCAAAATCTGATGCGTCGGTGTGGACTTCAAAAGAAATAGAAAAGTCCGGTAGCACGAGGACCGGCTCCGCCGTGACCGCCTGCTTGAGACGATCAAATGCCTCCTGACATTGGTTTGACCACCGCCATGGTCGATCCTTCTTTAACAAATCCGTCAGTGGGGCGCATAACTTCGAATATCCGATGATGAACCTCCTATAGTAATTTGCCAAGCCAAGAAAAGAGCGTAAGTGTGTAACACGTGTAGGTACCTCCCACTCGGCTATGGCTGAAATTTTTGAGGGATCCATCTTGAGCCTTCCATCCCCAATGATGTGCCCGAGGAACGGCACCCTCTGCTGCGCAAACACACACTTCTCCCTCTTCACAAAGAGTTGGTGCCGCCGTAGGGTAGAGAAGACTTGCCTCAGGTGTGCCATATGCTCATCCAATGTCCGGCTGTATACAACAATGTCATCCAAGTATACTACCACGAATTTATCGATGAAGTCGTGGAGTACACGCTGCATCAAAGCACAGAAAGTTGCTGGTGCGTTGGTGAGGCCGAAAGGCATGACAAGGTACTCAAAGCTCCCGTACCTTGTCACACATGCAGTCTTCTCAATGTCCTCCTCTGCCACGCGAACCTGATAGTACCCGCTGCGAAGATCCAACTTGGAAATCCATCGTGCCTTGCCAAGTTGATCGAACAAATCATCAATCCGAGGAATGGGGTACTTGTTCTTCACCGTGAGCTTGTTGAGAGCCCTGTAGTCGATGCAGAGTCTCAACGAACCATCGTGCTTCTTCTGAAAAAGTACCGGTGCTCCATACGGACTCTTCGAAGGTCGAATGAACCCGCTGTCCACCAACTCCGTTAGCTGCCTCCTCAGCTCCTGGAGTTCAGGTGGGGCCATCCTATATGGTGCTTGAGCTGGTGGACGTGCTCCATGCACCAAATCAATCCGATGATCGATTTCTCTTTTTGGCGGCAATTGCTTGGGTAACTCGGGGGGCATCACATCCCTGAATTCAGTGAGAACACCCTCGATGGGCGCTGGAATCTCCTCTCCTTCCAGTAGTTCTTCCTCCTGAAGAGACGCAATATATGTTGGAAGTCCCCTTCTCAGCCCCTTAGCAAGTTGCATCGCTGATAGGACTCGCTGCGGAGTCCCTTTAACTCGCTTCCCTGGAACTACGCAAGCTCCACTCGGATTCAGGACCACCACCACATCTGAATCCGGCTTTATCATGGCTTGTAGCTGGGTAAGCAAAGACATGCCGATGACCACCTCATAGTCGTCGATCGGGGCGACCACCGCTGTCACCCG